>NC_092346.1:86647381-86995549 GCF_963676685.1 Mytilus edulis | reverse complement strand
TTGAAGACCCATTGATGGTTTCTGCTGTTATCTGCTTTGGTTGTCTGTTTGACACATTCCCAATTTCCATTCTCAATTTTATTTATAAACCCTTGGTAGGCTAGCAATATATGCTAGCCACTTAATAGAAGGGGGCATACAAACTAAAGTTAACTTTGCAGTTGCCAAGGTCAAGGAAATTGGACAATTTTAAAACTATAAGATATCTACATATTAGATACGTATTATCTAGCTGTTCTAGTTTTTGTTCAGTTTTGTTACAGACTAGACAAAAAGGAATCTTCCCCAACAACGGTCCATAAGCATCAACTCTAATGCTCTTTACTTTTCTGGTTTTCAAAATTTTGATAAATTTATTGGCGACAATAGCTCAAACTATCATTACTTCTAGTTTTAACTGTTAACTTCAAATGCATATTTGTAAATATTTTATAACATCATTTTGTGTAATCATTGAATGTCAACTTGTTAACACAGCTCTCTTACAATTCTGTCAATTCCAGCTCTATTACAAGAGTGAACATGTTGAAAAGTCTTAAGTCTTGTCTTTTTACTGATGAGTGAATCGTCTGTTGCAAGTAGGACTTCAGTTTGTGTTTTACAAACATTCAAAACCTGAAACTTGGAACTCCATCCTTAATAAATGCAGAACAGCATGGCAACGATAATAGTGCAGAGAAAGTGATATTAACCTCCAACAATCAATCAATCAATTTAACAGAAATATCTAAATAAGTATATGGCAATGTGTATACAGGGAATGGATTATTCAGGAAGCTTTTCTACCATCTAAATCCTAAAGCTTTATATAAATAATTCACACCTTCATGTCTGCTGCCAGGTTATCATCCTTATGTCTCATATTTAAAAACAAAACTCAACCTAAAACAAATTGTTTTCTGGTCCCTTTCAGTGATCATTATACTTTAAATGGTTTGATTTCCTCTGCTTTTCTATTTATTCCATGGTAAAAACTCTAATATAAATATAATAATGGGACATAAATCAAATTTGACATCAGGTGAAATTCCCCAATATTTCATCTGAAGTGGTTCACAAGATTTTGTCAAGACTTCTTTGGTTATTAAAACAGAAAAGGCATCGCAGAACGATCAGAAACTTAATCTCCTCATTGGCATAAATAAAGACCTCATATGTATCATTTTTATATACATTTATTCCTTAACCGAGAAGTTTTACAAAATGTTTTACAACAAAGGTACAAAATGTTCTTACTATTAACAGCACCTCGTAACAAAACTTCAATTATAGAATTATAATATGCACATACAACATAAGAAGGCACAGAATACAGTCATTCCTGTCATAATTAAACAAATGTATTAGTCAGCAATTTATTGTAAAGTTAGTGTTGATTTAAGAGCAACAAAAAATTCAAATTAGTATATGGATTAGGATAGGTACAGAAAAAGGGGAACAATTTGGCCACATAAAAAGCAAAATAATTTAAGCAAAAAAATATTTTTTTAATACCGGTAATAGGAATTCATAACAACAAAACATTGACACTCTAAGTTGTAGACAAAATTCAACACTAGAATAAAGCTCCTTTTTAAAAAAATCATTTTAATGACCAAGTTAACTTTCAAACCATTAATAACAGATTTTTTTATAAAACATCGTCCAAGAATTTATGTCGTTGCACCTCCATATAACTGAATGAAAATTTAATTCACAATTTTGTACAGTCTCCATGGCATATAGAATAAAATGAATATATATATATGGTGGTTTTTTTAAAACAATAATGGCACTGATATTCATTGGGTGAAATAAAGCTACCATTGTAGACTTATTTGACATTATCTGTGATTTTATCAGGAATACTTTTTTCATGTCAATTCAAAAGGGGAGATAATTTAACTCAGTTGCACTGAGTGTGTTAATTTTTATAACTTTTAAAATTCTTTTGCATTAAATTCATTTACAGGGTACAATGTTGTTTCATTGCCATTTTCAGAACTACATTTTGATTGGTTTTAAACTGGTTTCAAATAATAAGACAAGTTGGTACAACAAACTTTGTCACATTGTGTAAGCATGAAATTTTCTCTTTTTTACAGTGAAAAACAGATATAATGAATCATAGTAACATCTTACTCTCAAAATATATAAATTTACATTTTCTTACATAACATGAAATGATTAAATAAAATATTTTCTAAAGAAATGACTAGTCAAATCTGATTTTTCTTCATAACATTACTTCAACTTCTAAACATCATAATTTAAAACTTTTTTTTTTCATATAGCACTCAAGACACCAACAATTAATGAAAATATATAACAAAATGTGTCATTCTTTTTTGGATGCAGCAGCTATTCTGCCCTGTAGTGTTCTAACTTCAGGTTCAAACAGTTTAAATAATAAAGTGCCCTCTTCATCAAAATAGTTGTTGACTGGTCTCTCTATTTCTTCTGATCTGCAAAGGCCTGTTTTTCCATTGGTAAATGTCATTTTCAGTTTATACAGGTGAGTGTACCTTTAAAATATAATTGCAGAATACTATAATAAAAATTCCTTTATAACTTATGTAGAACATACTGGTATGTTTCATTATAAACTGACAAAACTGATCTATGTTGTGATGTTACACTATTGGTTTTCCCGTTTGAATGGTTTTACACTAGTAATTTTTTAGAGCCCTTTATAGCTTGATGCTCTGTGTGAGCCAAGGCTCTGTGTTGAAGACTGTACTTTGACCTATAATGTTTTTTTTTTACACCTTGTGATTTGGATGGAGAGTTGTTTCATTGACACTCATACCACATCTTCTTATATCTATATAGTCAATCAAATTGACAACTTCTTTTTATTGATCATAAACACCTATAGAACAGTGACATAAATTATTCTAAACCAAATAATGTTTAAAGATATGATAGTGAGATTATCTTAAAGTCATATGAAACCGAGTAACTGGTGAAAAATAATGTTTCTTGAACCAATGCATGTTTATATCATAAAACTTAGTCCTCTGTGCACGATTTTATCATTTTTTACGCAAATATATCGTATAATCGTCAATTTTTTCTCTCTCTGTCTGTTAAGATTTAACAAATATGACTGCTCATTAAATGCCGTGTTTTGAAGCCAAAGTTTACCGATTGTCACCTAATGGTAAACAAAAGTCACTATGCATACGGAAAATATGTCGGCGAATTGCTTCCTGGAATCAAGCAAATTTTAAAAATAAGTAAGTTTCTTCTAAATGGTGACAAATTAAAGAATTTTCCTCAGAAAAAAGTATATGTACATAAGTTGTATCCTTAAAACTATCCATTTATTTAAAAAAAACATATGCATGATTTTTTTCAATTTGAGGTTTCATATGACTTTAAACTTTAGTTGATTTCTGAGTCTTGTACACCATTTTATTTAGGGGCCAGCTGAGGACCACCTCCGGGTGCAGGATTTTCTTAGTGCGTTGAAAACCCATTGATGGACTTCAGCTGTTGTCTTTTCTTTGGGCGGGTTGTTTTCTCTTTGACATATTCTCCATTTCCATTCTCTATTGTATTGAGTAAGAAAATCGTATTGGAAAACTATATGACTTTTAAGGCCAGGTCTTAAATAGCTTACTTTTTTAGTGTTGAGGCTAATTCCCATTTATCATCAGGTTCTAATCCTGCTTTGTCTTTATCTGCTGCTACCAAGAAAATATTCTGTTCCATATATGTGGTATATAATGTCAAAACTCCCATCAGCATGAAATATCTTGTGTAGAGTTAAAGAAATTCATTTTGATGTTAAGATAAATAGCTATTTCAATTAATCCTTACATTGACATATTTCAATTGAATGGTTGAAAGCAAACAAATGACCCAGTATTGTAAGAAAAATATAGCCCCTAGAGGAACAAAGGAACTTGAATTGCTTAGCCGTCAACCCATGTACATCATGGTCGGACATAGGGATCATTTACCCAATATGAATTTTAACAGGTATTCAAAAAACTGCTGGCATTAAGATATTTCTTGTCTGTTTGTTATTTGATAGCATAATACAAATGTTGATATTTAATTGGAAAACTTGAATGTGCAAATTTTGCAAAATATTCAAGAATTTATGATGGACAGATGTAAAACAGTATACGCTACCAGTTCCTTTAGAGTGGAGGAATACAACCTATTTAAATATAAGGATACGAGAGAACACAAATGATGAGAATTGGTCGAGATTCAGGAAACGGTCTGATGTAGTCCCATACAAGGGCAAAGAGGGAAAATCCTACAGCTACAGTACAAATCAGTAAACGCAGGTCCATCAATCTGTGTTCTTCTTTAAAACCAAAATTGTCTGTCATCACCTGTAAATATCAACCAAGAAATGGTTATTAACTAAAGTTTGTATGATAGAGGCATGTTTTATCAATATATTGCTACCTTTACTTTAACTGTCAAACTAGTTTTTTTTTAATAGTACCATGAAATTAAAGACTTTTTGTACCAGTAAAACCACTATTTAACCTACACAAGTCAAACAAATTCAATAAGTAGTGTTCAGGTAAGAGTAACCAATGAAATGTATCTGTTGAGATTATCCATACATTTGTTAGCAAAAATTTGTTTTAATTTGTTGCTTAATAATAAACTTTGTATTGTCCATTTCCTGAGTAAAAGAATGAAATTAAAGTCATGTCTGGTATATAAAAGTAAGGTGTGTTTCCTATTCATGATCACAAGATAAACAAGGCCCTATCTATCAAATGGCTCTTGAAAACAGTAATGCCTGGACAAGTCAGGAGCGTGTAATTCGGTGGTTCTCGTTTGTTACTGTTCTACATCAGCCTACATGTTTGTTTTTTGTTCATTTTTTTGTAGATTAAATAGGCTGTTAGTTTACTCATTTGAATTGTTTTACATTTGTTATTACAGGGCCTTTTATGGTTGCCTATGCAGTATGATCTTTGCTCATTGTTGAAGGCTGTACTGTGACCAGTAGTTGTTAATTTCTGTGTCGTTTGATCTATTGTGAAGAGTAATCTCATTGGAAATCATACCACATCTTTTTTACATAAAGTAAAAAACAAACTTTTCACATCTAAATATACAACTACAATCAGTACAATGGATTAACAAAATGTTTTGTTTTACTGTACGTGATGTACAATGACTTTTACATACTGAAGTTTCATTTATTTATATCATATATATATAGGATATATTCTAGAATGGTTGATACTCGACTTCATGTGTTATAAGTTTATAGAAAACTAGTATTTTGTTAAACACTGTAATGAGTTGTTTTTATTTGTAGCGAGGTTGATATTAAATCCTACCTTTTTAGCAGCATCATCTAAGGCATTTTTTATAGCAGAACCGTCCCATTTATCTATCTTTACAGGCTTATCATCTGCTTTCCACTGAAAATATAAAAAAACATATGATGAATAAAAGCTTCTTTTTATCATCCTTAAGAATGAGTTTTTTTCCCCTAATAAGGCTTGTTTGTAAGCAAAGATGAGGGTTGTTGCAAAATTGCATACTTGCAGTTGGCAAAGTAGTGGTTGTTTGTATTTGGATTCCATGCTTGATTCCACTTTAGTCTTGGAAAACATGATTTATCAATTAGTAGTAATTGGCTTTGAACTAGCTTTCAATATATACTCTTACATTTGTATTAAGGTGCTTTGTGTCTATTGTTTTTGTGATTCATACCTATCTTTCGAGATGAGCAAATTGCTATTAATTTTAAACATTTGTTTATAAGTTGTGCTGTTACACCACTCACATATCTATCATAACAGTTGGTAGTTATGTGGTTGTACCTTTAGTTATTTTGAAAAATCGTTGGTGCTTAGGAGGATGACTTCGAGACAGAAAATGTTTATTTTTCTATAGGCATGATAGGTAAGAGTGGAAAATCTTAATAAATCCTGGCTTTTTATACCAAAATAATTACTGTTTACAATATAGAAACAAAGTCTGTGGTCTTTTCAAGATTTTCAAGAAAGATGAATCTAAGTCATAACAAAAAACAAAAAACCTGAAAAATTAATAACTAATATAATCTCTGGTAAATGCCACATAATTACCTAAAAAGAAAGTTATAAATATATATCTACAAAGAATAATTTCAAGCATCAGAACAAATACACCATCACCAAACATCAGTCAAAGTATTAATATCATTACCAACAACTCAACCAAGGATTGGTTTGAGAAATTTCAATGGACAAACTTAACATGCTGACTTTCTGACTCTTTGAATTTCCGTGTTGGTTGATAAGATTGTAATATAAACCATCAACTCAAATATAAATCAGAGGATAGACATTGGACCATCACAGAGTTCCTCTTTATCTAGATACAATTGTTTAGTAAAAGAAATAAATGGGGAATGTGTCCGTGGAACACAGATGATGCCCCAAATTGCATAACGTTATACAGGGATGTAACTCAAGAAAATTTGCTTGAGGCTATTTTTTAATATCTAAAGAACGGAAAAAGAGATGCCAACAAAATTCAAACTTCTTTGGTAACAAGCATTGTGTTTCAGATTCATAACATTTGGCTGAGGCAATTTTAAGTTAGATATCCATTTGTAAAGGGACATAACTCTAGAACTATAAAGTGACACCACCAAAATTCAATCTGGATCTGTGTTTTTTTGATAATAAGCATTGTGTATAAGTTTCACACTATTTCATAAAATTTGTCTGAGGAAAACTAATATAAGAGAACAAAAAACCAATTTCGAGATGTATGAATGAAGGATAAAACAAATAATGATATCCCTGATCTAAATCTGCATTTCATGGTCCATGCACATTGATAAACAATGGTATACCCAGACCTTTCACTAAACCATCATGCATAAAAGTTTAACAGAGATCAATCAAGTATTAGCAATGATTAGACCATAGTAAAAATGTATTGAAATGGCTGTCTGTAGTTTATGATTTTTAGCCCTTTTTTGCACCCTCTGGTCAGAATGTATAATTATTCACAACTTAGTTGTGTTTGAAAACTCAATTATTGAGATTTTGCACATTAAATTTCTATATTTTATGAAATAATCTGGCATGCTTGAAAACGTTAAACATGTTAAAAATTGATAGAATTTGATCATACCTTTTGACACTTGAATAATTATGAATGTTTTGGGAGAGTGTGATTAAAAAATCATGTCTTATAAAAGAGAGGCAAAACTCAATGTTAACTTTTTCAGTTTTAAAAGACTAGACTAGTTTTAAGTCTACTTGATATATTTAACTAATTTCTTCTACAGATTGATCTCTGAAACTAGAAACTAACCTGTTCTGATTCGTTCTACAATATCAAAAGTTCAAATGTATAAATAACATTCCTAAAAAGACATAATATATAGCCATAATATAAAGCCAGTACATTAAAGTTAACTGATTTGTCTGTATTGACAACAACTATCAAAGATCAGAATAATGACAGGACAAAACCAAAACATAAGTTTCATTTACGTACAGTAGAAACATTAATATACTAGTGAATCAATGTTTCAAATACTAGTTTGCTGGGCAAAGAAGATGTCTTTCCTTTGTTTTCCTGCTTGCAGTTGATAGAGGAAGACAGTTATCTGTCACTTGAATTCATGCTTAACATTTGTAGAAAGAGGTTGGTATTTTGTATCCATGTTTGCAGTTGGTATAGAAAAGAAGGTTTGCATCTCATTTCCATGCTTGTAGTAAGTACAGTATGCAGATGTTATCTCGATTCCATGCATGAGGTTAGCAGGGGAAGGGAGATAACTGACTTTTATTTCCATAAATGAAAAGGATATATATGGTGTATCAATTCATGTTAGTACAAGTAGTGGTATATTAAACTACATATCATCCCAAAGTTAACATTACATGACACTAAATTGATATTTTGTAGTTATAAATAAGGTTTTTATTTGTGTAAACTGTAAAATGCAGGTTTTCTTGACAATTACTGTTTGCAGATGACAAGAAACATTCAGATTTCCTAGCTTTTGAAATTTTTTTAATAATTAAATGGCTTCATACTGTAAATTCAGAAATTATTGCATGCATTTATTATTGCAATTTTGTCATTTTAGACTTAAATGCGATTTTAATTTTTACGATTTTGAGAAAAATCCTGTTACATTCATATAAAATATTTCAAAATGCGAGTTTAAATTATTACGTTTATAACTCTGTCTCATTTTTCGCAATAATAAAAACCTCGCATTAATTTCTGAATTTACAGTAATTGTTATTAATAGAAAACAAAGTACAGGTATCCACATAATCTTTTCAAGAAATCCAAGAAAGGTGTCTGTAAGTGTTAGAGTAAATATGAAATATTTTCAAGCAGTAGAACTACATTTGTAATACACCATTCCCCATGCCTATATATACATTGTACAATTTTCAAGACTAATTTAATTCCGAGAGTTTTCACTCGTATATCATCATGTTTTAAAATGACATTAATGCAGCAAGAGCTTCTGTAAAGTTTAGAAAAAAGAATTTAAATTGGATTGTTTTAAAACTCTAATTAATGCAGTAAAATAAGAATATTTGTTCAGAGAAATGACAAATTGTCTAAGTAGACTGAGTATAATAAGTCAGGCCAAAATTCTAAGTTCAAATGGGCATAAGGCATAGAACACAAATTGATCCACAATTTCATGTTGATATGCACATCTACATGTACATACAATCAAGGATTTGTATAGTGCTCAGTATACAAATCCTTGATACAATGTACAATAATAGTATGTCATTATTTTCAATTCATGAATTAACATTTATGATTTAACCTTACATAGTTTTTTTTATATAATTCTATGAAGTATAGTGAAAGGCTTTTAAATCTATCAAAATATTTATTACCCTGTACATAATAACCTATAGTCAAATCTGAATTGAGCTTAACATGGTCCATGCACATGATAAACAATGGTAGACTATTAAGAACTGTCCACTAAACCATCATGCAAAAAAAAATGAGAGATCAATCCTTTGTCCAAAGTAAAGTGTTGACACTTGTGTATTAAAAACTTAATTTTTCAAGACATAAACAATATTTATTATGAGATAATCCAGCATGCATGAAAACCTTTGAGATTTGATAGAATTTTGTGTAAATTTCCTATATTGGAAAAGAACTAATGGAGAATACAAATTTCAAATAGTTAACTAATTTCTAAGTATCAAATAGTAATGATAGTACAGTCCACTTTCTTTAACAAAATTCATTTGCATTTTCATCTACAAATGTACATGTATATGGTGCTCTACAGATTGATCTCTGAAACTAAAAACTAACCTGTTCTGATTCGTTCTACAATTACAAAAGTTCAAATGAATAAATAACATTCCTTAAAAGCCATATTATCAAACCATATATATATCTTTATTAGGATGGAGTTTTTTTTCTTGGTATAAAATGAGATGAGGGGTTTACACTGGCTGAGACAGCATTGAACCCTATCATAAAATGCTAATATACTCTTGGTTAATATACTGTTTCAACATACAGCAGTTGCACATATCCATACAAATATGGTAAGCACTTAATTTGTTCCAGGTCTAAAAATGTAGTAACTATTAAATGTCAGCACAGTCATATACTAAAATATATTTTCTATCACTCAAGATTCATTGAAATAAAATTTAAACAAAATTTGTTCACCTGTAATCCCTGTATTTTCAATTAAAAAATACTGAACCACATATTTTTTTGATGTGGCCTTAAGGTCCAACCGTTAATTATATGGGGACGAAGTCCACAATTATGGTAGAAAAGTCAATAAAAAAAAAATTTAAAAAAATCGGGGAAAATTTCCAGAATTTTTCATTCTACTTATGAACTCAAATCGTTAACTTTCTTTTTCAGATCTACTTCCTGTTCCGGTTTTCCCTGCATTTGCGCAAAAAAATCTACTTTCCTTTCCGGTCTTGTTTGAATAAGACTTGGAATAAAATATATATTTATCAGTCTAGTAAAACATAAGATTGGAACTCAATACAAATTCATTATTAATAATTGTTTGATATGAAAAAAATGTTACCTGTTGAAAGCGTTTCTTTTGTTTACATTTAATATGATGTCATAACTTAAAGAATGTTACAGCTAAATCCCTTACAACAGAACCAAACTCGGAACGTACGGTGTTTCCGTTTCTTTTATTAACATGTTTGAATTTAAATAAAAATAAAAATACAGACTTCGTCCCCATTCACAGGTTATGCCTGCCTCATATTATAAAATAAAGCTATAACAGCTGTACATGTATACCAGAAGAAGAAGAAGACTCAAATTATAAGGAGCATGATGTATTCTTCGCAATGGCAAAAAATCATTCATTATATATAGGAAAAAAGGTTACAGCACATAGTTAATGCATCAAAAACAGAACGGTGTAACTTTTAACAGAAGTGCAACCTCCTGATTCATGTAACATACATTGTAAGCTGAAAAGTAAAATCAATCATGCAAACTCCACCTGTTAAAATTACCCTCAGGAACTGATCAGCTAGAACCTTATTTGGGCTGATTCAGTGGGGACAGAAATGTTCATCCCACTTTATAATAAGAAACTTATGAAAATTGAATTGAACTGTACCCTTGGAAGGGCTGTGAAACTGTATCTCAACTTTTTGTTACATTTTTTGGATAATTTGCAGACCGATTTGACTACATGTAGATGATGATGAAACAATGTGATGATTTTACCAGAATTCCAGTTCCACAGCTACATGTTCCAATAACACCATTTTTTTCATCGTTTAATATTGTCAAAAGGACAAAAAAAACAACCTTTCATCGATCCCTAGATCAGCCCTGACTGGAAATTGTTATTTGTTTATCTGATCAGTTTTAAATGAGATTTGAAAGATTCTCATCACTACAGTAGACTAGCTCTATTGGCTGTTGAACAACTTGATCATAGACAGCAATCATACCAGTGTTCTCCCCAGGATTTTTTTAAGGCGCAAAATTCAAGGGCGCGTAACTCCTTTTTTGTAGTGAACTTTTGTGATCTGAATCAATCAGTCATAAATCATAACATGCAATATTGCTTTGTGTTGTGTGTTTAATAATGCAGAGAATAAATGAATTTATACAAGAAATGAATAATATACTATATTTATGAAATAAATTGATTTTAAACACAAAAGTTATTTATATTCAGTCAATTAAAGAAGTCAAAATATAAATATTCATCTCTGTACTCTCTGCTACTTCTAGGGATATTGTTTCAAGATAGTGTTATTTTGTTTATTTGTTGATTGTCACATAATATGTTCCAGACGCACGGACTCACGATCGATGTTCAATGATCATTTTATTTCTAAAAATATGACAGTTTGAAACGAATTTACCTTGCAAGCAACATTTTTCACTTTCAATTAAAATAAATTACTTCTCGTTATCTTTAATTAAAGTTTATTTTAATTTTTTCAACAACAAATACTCTCGTTCATAATTTTCATCGTAAATATCTTTAGCAATGTGTATTCAAATCTATAACGTGTATTGAACACGTTCATTGGTCGTGTTTCAATAGATTCTTCTTCTCGACCAATGCAAAAAATTCGTTATATAAATGGTCAAGTAAACACACACACGATGCTTAAATACAATGTATTTGCGATCTATTTCTTCAATTTCTGCACTGAAGATTTTAATTTTTTTAATTTTCTTCTGAAAATATCTATCTTCTTGATGATCATTTACGCTATTACATGATAAGTTAACATAGTCCAATACGGCTGAGATAAGTGTGGCTCAGGTAAAACTATATTATCAGATATTGCGTAACACTGACCGACCTCTCTTCTTCTTCCAGCGGTGATCAGCAACTTGACAATTTTAACCAACATTTATAATGAAAATGTGAAAATTAACACGCTGCGGGATCAAGTAGTAAAAGCGGCCAATTAAGACGCTGCTGGATTAACAAAAATATTATGAAGGCGCTGCGGCACCGCACCGTCATATCGGCCTGGGGAGAACACTGATACCACCACATCATTTATATATATTTAGCTTTAATACACCTTATCGCTAATCCCGGCTGACCAGGCCGCTTGAACCTTTGACGTCAACAACAATCACTTTTCCATTGTGGCGTCAGATATTTTGTTTTATGACGTCAAAATTTTACGGGAACCTGTGTGATTTCTAGCAATGGCGGACAAATAGCGATAAGGTGTATTTTGCACAGGCACTTGTTTCTATCCATACGAAGGTCGACTATCCATATAAATAGATGTATATGTATAGTCGACCTTCGTATGGATAGAAACAAGTGCCTGTGGTATTTTGCTATAAAGGCAATATTTTCCGCATATGGAAAGTGATTTCCCGAATTTCAACGCAATACCATTGTTCAAACAGGCATGCAACTTGAAAAACAGATTTTGAAAATGTTTTGTGTGTTGTTTAAATTACAAAATTTCTCATCATTGCTAAAGAAAAATTACTTTGTCCATCAAGCCGGTCTTTTTTGAAGCCATCTCAAAAATGAAACAGGAAGTACACGTATAGAAGGAGACTAATCGAAAACCAAATAGTGTATACTTAATATTAAATAATATACTATCAACTCTATTTTGGTGGTCATATTTATAATAATAATTAGACTCTCATGTTAATTAACTAAGAATATTTGGAGACAAAGTAATATGTAATTTATAAAAAATAGTTAGAGATTATTAAAAAGGTAACCGGAAGTTGTGGTAAATTCCATAGAGAAATTTATTTTGGAGAACAGATTAGAAGATAGGTATGGTTTTTTGAAAGTTTCATCTTTATGGGAAAAGAAAATGTGATAGACGTAACGTAAAGGCATAAAGTAAAGATAATTCTGCTAAGTTTGAAATTTGTTTTAGGTATTCTTATATGAAACAAGCGTTCTGTCTTCTGAATATACCAATTTACAGGCAATAATGCTCTTGTTGATTCATGAGTGGATTTATTGATACAATAAACTTTGGTTTTATAACTATTCCCCAAACGGTTGCACTATTTTCCAAAGAATTTCAATTATTTCAGATTATTGAATCAAAATCTGTGTTGATGATCAGATCATATATACATTGATCAGCTTCTGTTAAGCCTCGGTCACACCTTATGGGATAGCAGGAACGGAACCAAACAGATGAAAATGAAAGTTTTCAGTTGAAAAAATTATTATCCGTTGGGAGTCTGTTGATGTACTGACAAAATAAAACGGACGTATCGAATGCATTATGGACACACACAGATATTCAATGTACGAGAAACGGAAATGTACCGGACAGAACGGATGTCAAATGTACATCCAACGGACGAGTACCACATAAAAATGACACCTTAGGGAAGCGTACCGGATAAAACGGATGAACAAGATATACAGAAAAATTAAAAGCGACAATAATAAAACATGTAAATCATAATATGAGGCAGGCATTACCTGTAAATGGGGACGAAGTCTGTATGAATTATTTTTTTGTAACTTACATTTATATATTTGTTAAGAAAAAGAAACGGAAATACCGTAACGTTTCCGATTTTGGTTCTTTTGTTAGGGATTTTAGTTGTGACGTTATTTAAGTTATGACGTCATATGCAATGTAAACAAAGAAACGCTATCATCAGGTAACGTTTTTTCATATCAAGGAATTATTAAAAATGAAATTGGTATTGCGCATTCCTTCCTATTTTATACTAGACTGATAAATATATATTTTACTCAAAGTTTCATACAAACGAGACCGGAAAAAGGAAGTACATTGTACATTTCTGCGCAGGTCCGGGATTTCAAAACATGACATAAAAAAAATTGAACGATTTTGAGTTCATTAGTACAATGAAAAATTCGGGAAATTTTCCCGATTTTTTTTTTATTGAATTTTCTACTGTTATTGGGGACTTCGTCCCCATATAAATATTCAAAATTGATCTGTGTATATAAAAAAGAAGATGTGGTATGATTGCCAATGAGACAACTATCCACAAGAGACCAAAATGACACAGACTTTAACAACTATAGGTCACCGTATGGCCTTCAACAACTGTGTAACTGGTTTTGGTTTTTTCTTCAAAAAAGTGTTTGGCCTGAATAAGAGCTGCTTGAATGTGAAGACGTGCTTTTACTCTTATTGCCCTCTAAGATCTATTATGAATAATAAGAATTCATGAACCTTAAGAAATCTATTTGGCATTTCTGACGCAGCATTTTCAATTGGCATTTATCCGTTTCGGATCCGTTCAGTATCCGTTGTACGTCCATTCAAAGTTGTGAACATACTCAAAATTTTCCACCAGACAGAACGGAGTTGACGGATAAAACGTACGCTAAACGGAAATGCAACTGATATGGACGGACGTCTAACGAATAAGAACAGACATGAACGATTTGAAAAAAAGTTATCTGTTAAGGTGTGACTGAGGCTTAAGAGAAAAGCCAAAGAATCTGGGTCTGTTTGGGCCCATTCACTTTCGCACCCTACACATTCCTGCCCAAATTTTTTATTGGTTTTGTGTTTAGTGACTTTGTTATCAAGTTTTGGCAAGTGTATTCCTATTAGTTAATTTGTTGTCATTGTCTCAAAGTAAAGTAAACCAACGTTTTTTTTGTGTTGAATAAATCTTAATCAAGTTTTGGATAGTGTATTGTAAAAAAAAATTAATCAGTTTCTAAATAAAGTGAGATTCTGTCAACAATTTTTTGTTGTTGTGTTGAATAAATCTTAATCATGTTTTGGTAAGTGTATTGCTACATGTATAACATTTTTTAATTATTTCAAAATAAAGTGAGATTCTGCGTTTTTTTTTATGTTTGTTGAATACATTTTAATCATGTTTTGATTTGTGTATTGCTATAATTTTTTTGTTTCATTGTTTCAGATCAAAGGAGCCAAACTGTTAAAAACAATTATCTTTTGTGTTTTTCATTTAAAATTAAAAAAAATTTACTCAGACCAAGCTTTATGCAGTATTTTACATGAAAGTAATTTAAAACAACAATTATGATTTTCTAATTATTCAACAAGAATTTGCTTTAAGATTGGGAGCGAACGAATAAATGAACCTTGGGTGCGAAAGTGTATTGGGCACGAACAGACCTAATACCAAAGAAAAAGGAATCCATCTTATTGCTATTTGAAAATCTGTCCCGCTTTACTCAAAAATCTGTTCGCTTGAATTTTTGACGTCATACAACAATAACTTTTCTTTTGGGGCGTCAAATATTTTCTATTATGATTATGACTTAAAAAAAAATCAGCATTTTTTGTGATGTCCATGGCCAATAATGCCTATGGGCAGACAAATAGCAATAAGGTGTATTGTCTTTTTTACCACCATTACTGGCCATGGACATCTAAAATAATACCATAATATTTTGACATCACAATACATGTATCAGATTATATCTGATGCCACAATGGAAAAGTGATTGTCGTTATACAGACTTTTCAAGCTTTTATTCTACATTCCTTCACATTTTTGAGATGATTTTTTATTATGTTAGTTTACACTAATGGGTTACAGATCAAGTTTAAGTTTGATTCCGCATAGCTGATTTTTGCTGAAATTACTGCATGTTTTACAGGTTAATTTGTGAAAATTATCAACTTTTTGTTAACAAATTTCCACACCTAAAAATGGCTTCACAAATGTAACAACATGCAATGTAACACCTTATAAGTAATCAACATGTAAATGTACATAGACATAAAAGTTGAAAAGAAACAGCATGGAAATCCTAATAATATCAGTACTAGGCATACATAAAGTAACATATGCATAGACATTGTAAACAGTATGTGTAAAGTTGTCTTTTTTTTCATTTCAGGGAAACTATTTGTTCAGTCATGAGTGAACAATTGAAGTTCATCACTCAGGAACTGAAAAAAGAACCATTCAGTAAGACCTACAACTTGATATCGTTTGATTCTCTTGAACCACTTCAGCTGTTACAAGTTCTCAATGATATCATTGCTGTCATTGATCCAAAGGTAATGAAATAATAACTGAATATAAATGGAAAACAAACCTTAACTTATAAATATAAATCAATTACAAACGAAAGTGAACCAACGCCTGGTGAGTCTGTAGTACGGTAGAGTCCATAAAGTGGATACCCGAGGGTATGCAGGGTCGTTATAAATATAAAATCCACTGCTCCTTTACATGAATTTTTCATACAATGTGCATGTAGTACAGTTAAAAAAAACAGTTTTTCCCTTGTGTAAATTGACTTTTTCACAAACTAAGGCATGGAGATATTTGGTTTAAAAGTTTTCCTCTTTCCAACAAATATAAAAATCAGTTTGCAGTATTGTTGTCATGTCTATTATAACCCTTCTTCTCTATTTTATCATGTTTATATAATTTCCAATGCAATAAATGAACACATCCAAATAAAAACTTAAATAGTTTTATAATATTTATTTTGATTTAACCAAAGTTAACAGTAATTCAAATTTTTTTTTTTTTTAGCAAAAGCTAGATATAAGAGAAGAAAGTCCAGATCAAACAGCAATACGAATTTTCACTACTCTTCGTGTGCTGAAGTACAAGCCTCCGAATGAGTAAGTAGAATGAAAGTTTGGAATCTGAGAGATCCACTCAGAGAAAGTATTAATACAAAGAAAAGACATTTTTGTAAAACAAGTCAGTTATATTTTATTTCTATTTACATTGTCTTTTAATTGTTTCTTATGTTGGGTTACTGTCTCATTGACATATACCCACACCTTCCTTTATTCATAAAACCATAAATGTTAATTGCATTCTTTAAAGCTGAAATTAAACCACATTGATTGAGGGGAATGTAGCATTAAAATCAAAGTATGTGCAGAAATCACATTTAGTACTAGACATTATTTACTTTATTTTATGTCTTGAGCAGTTGATTAAGGCCCCCCCATTAAGCATTTAGCTTTAAAGTGAAACAGATGTTGATATATGAATATAAATAATTAATATATTATTATTTTTTTTATAATAGTGATGTGTAAGTATTTTTTGTTAATTTTTGCTGTGATGTAGAAATCTGCTAGTTGTTTTATCTAACTAATAAATCAATGCATGTAGTGTTTTCCCAGTTACAAGAACTTCATAAGTTACTGTCTTAAAGAACCCAAGTAGTTTCATTATAAAAATAATATCAAAAGGTTTTTAACATTTTAGAAAAAAATAAAAATTTACAAAAACATATTATGGAGGTGATAAGGAAGCTCTTGATCCTACTATTTACTAAGATTACCACTTTTAAATGAAAATTTTTTTTTCAATTACTTCACTTGTTGTTACAATTTTTTGACATAACAGAAAGACCACTTTTGAGTAAGTAGAATACATCTATGAAGTATTTTTCTTTGCATTAACTGACTTGATATTTTGTTTTGTAGTTTATTTTGAAATATATGAATGAAATAACTTGCTATTTGATTGACATCTTTTTCTGACAGTTTATAAATTGTAACACACGAATGGGAAAACACTATTGTAAGTTACTGGATTATCTTTGCTCTGTGCAACTAATTGCATGTACTTTGTGTGTGGATAGAGTTCTGCTTTTATTTCTATAGGAGCAATCTGTTTTGAAACCCTAAATAAGAATTCAGTATACTTATGTGCATGTCAATTCTTTTTCTTTTTGGGTCAGAAATATTCAGATTTTGCTTTAAAAAAAATAATGTATGGTAAATTATTTAAAGAAATATTTTTTTGTAATTTTCATGTATCTGAAACATGGTAATGTTGTTGGTTCTATGTGAAATGTTTAAATGAGGAGAACATTCTTTAAATGTATTATAAGTCCTACATATTTTCAATTTAAATGTATAACAGAACATTTTTTTCCTCAACTTAAATGTATAACAGAAATTTTTTTCCTCAACTTAAATGTCTGCAAATTATTAGAGATGATCTCTTATGCAAACAGCAATACATTTTATTAGTATACTAGTACATGCTGATACTTGTTTTCATCAACCTGTGTCAAAAATAAACAACTTTCAAAGATTGTCTTCTTATAGGTCCACATTTAGAGCTGGATTGGTTCAAGGAGATAAGCTAGTTATTTACCCAATTTTAGAATGGCTGTTGAAAAGGGTACCAGAATTGCAAAAGAGAGCTTATTTAGCTCGTTTTTTGGTAAAAATAGATGTCCCATCAGAGATCATGGCTGAGGAAGGTATCCCAGATTTGTATGCTCAGGTAATTTTACAAATTAATGTAATATAATTAAAATTAAAATTAAGAATGGAAATAAGGAATGTGTCAAAGAGACAATAACCCAACTGAAGAGCAGAAATCATCCTAAGGCCACCAATAGGTCTTCAACACAGCCAAAAAATTCTGCACCTGGAGTCTGGCTTCATCTGGTCCCTAAACATAAAATAGTTCAGAGAAAATGGGACGTCACACTTAACTTCCAAACATGTAAATGAACTAAAATTAAAAAAACATAGTAGACTTAAAAAGGCCAGAGGTTCCTTACTTGAGACAGGTGCAAAAAATGGCAAGGTTAAACATGCTCTCAATCCTCCCCTTATACCTCTAGCCAATGTAAAATAAACAAACACATAGCAATACACACAGTACAACTTGGTTTAAAAGAAATCTGAGTACAGTGTCATAATAGGTAGCACTCATACCACATCTTCCTATTTCTAAAGCAGAAGAAACTAAGGAAACTGACAATGATGCATAGAAATTTACAAATGACTACTATTAGTTACTGATATGCATTATTGATCAACTGAATGCCTACATCTTGTCCCTGGATGCACAGGTCTATGTGTTTAATCTCACAATTTACTTATTTAAAATATGCAATCGACAGTGGTGAATCGAAGTTGGAAAGATCGCTCAATGAATCGAGTTTAGAAAAACACTTTAATTAAATATTTAGTAGTTAAAAATAACATGGATCGATTATAAATTCATTTACAATTCAAATGATGTGATTCCTACAGTAATGTTCAATCCATGGCGTTTGTAACATCATGTTTTGTCCCCCTAGAGCCCCTTTATATTTTCACTTGAACATCACCATTTTTATGTAAACAATATATTTTGGGTAAACGTGTTTGTCCCTTCATGCATATTCGGGTTTGGGTGTTTCATATTTCTCTGATGAGTTGTGGAACTGCAATGTTTGTGTAAAGTCTGAGGATTAATGAACTATGAACATTTTTACGGGGGAAAAAAAGTTTTCCAAACAATACACATTTTGATAAATTTTAGAATCTCTGAGTTTCTGTGAATGTATTACCATTTCAGTAAAATTTAAATGCCAATTATAAGTAAAATGTTCATTTTATCAAATAGACATCATAATTCTTATTTTATTTTTATTCTGAGGTTTTTATAAGACTATCGAGAACTGGTCAAGTAAAAGCCGTGAAGTTGTATTTAAATTTGGCATATTTTTAGCATGTGAATCAAGCATGCCCCAAGGTGACTTCATTATAGGAATTAAACAACCAATCAGGTCCTTTTATTTCAAATAAGGTCAACTTTGATCAAACAAAAGGTCATGAATTAGTTTGCACGATTATGTCGGTAAAGAGTAAAAACCAGCGTTAAATTATCGAGCACTGGTCAGTAGAGTCTAATAAAATATTTGAAGATTTTACAATAAGACTCCTTGAAATCCTGACTAAATTCAAATTTAGCATTTCTTGTTCACTTTATTTCTTATAAAATTTGTATGAAACTGAAAGTATTTATCCATGTATTTTTCTTTGATGTTATTTATAGTATGAAGAACTTATGGATCAGTTCAAAGATTTACATAAACAAGCAGAAAAGTTGAGGAGTTCTGGGTTTAATACGGGTGAAATTAGAAAAGATATATCTAACATGGAAGATGAGAAAGAACAATTGAATAAAAGGATAGAAAGATTGAAGAGAAAGGTAAAGTAAATAAAAGGATAGAAAGATTGAAGAGAAAGGTAAAGTAAATAAAAGGATAGAAAGATTGAAGAGAAAGTTAAAGTATATAAAAGGATAGAAATATAAAGTAAATAAAAGGATAGAAAGATTGAAGAGAAAGTTAAAGTATATAAAAGGATAGAAATATAAAGTAAATAAAAGGATAGAAAGATTGAAGAGAAAGTTAAAGTATATAAAAGGATAGAAATATAAAGTAAATAAAAGGATAGAAAGATTGAAAAGAAAGGTAAAGGAAATCATTACATAATGTCGGATATAAGGATAGAAAGATTGAACAGAAAGGTAAAGAAAATCTTCACATAAAGTCTTATATAAGGATAGAAAGATTGAAGAGAAAGGTAAAGACAATCTTTACATAATGTCAGATATAAGGATAGAAAGATTGAAGAGAAAGGTAAAGAAAATCTTTACATAAAGTCTTATATAATGATAGAAAGATTGAAGAGAAAGGTAAAGAAAATCATTACGTAATGTCAGATATAAGGATAAAAAGATTAAAGAGAAAGGTAAAGAAAATCAACACATAAAGTCTGATATAAGAAAATTCATAATAGAAGTTATTGCAATTGTGAAAAACCTGTTACTTGAAGTGATTTTTGTGTAATTTGACCACTGACATGCAATTTCTTTATAAGAATTTTAAATCCATTTTAAAAGATGTTTTACTTTGTGTTGATGTTAAAGATAAAAACATTCCATTACCTCGTCTCATTTTGATGTTGAATATTTTGTGCTGATGAGGTGTAAAGCAATCACAAATCAATCAATACCTCTGCACAAAGTTAAAGATTTTTTTAGTATTTATCTTCAAGTAGAATTTTCTGGTATGATGCTTCAGTGAACTTGATTATTTAGCAGCTCATTTCAAATCCTTATAGGTTTGTAGTACTTTTAACCTGATTAATAAAGAAAACTGATGTTTTTTTTTATTTGTAGGTAGAATCTCATCCAAACTCCCAAACAATGATGAATGTAGCCAGGAATTTAAGACTTGAGAGAGACAAAGAAAAGAAACTTGCTGAACAAAGACAAGAACAAGCCACATTGGTAATTATCTGAATGTAATTGAGAGTCTGGTCTGTGCATCTGTTCGTTCGTCTGTCTTTCCTGCTTCAGGTTAAAGTTTTTGGTCAAGGTAGTTTTTGATGAAGTTGAAGTCCAATCTAATTGAAACTTGGTACACATGTTCCATATGATATGACCTTTCTAATTTTAATGCCAAATTAAAGTTTTTACCCCATTTTGACAGTCCACTGAACATAGAAAATGATCATGTACTAGGGACACTGTTTTAGGGACACATTTTTATGCAGTTAAGCTGCATTATGCGAGCACCCTAGATTTGTGTTCTACCCAATAAATCCTGAAATACTTGCCATTGTTATTATCTAGCTTGTTACAATGTTAGATATAACTAATTGAACACTTTTTATTCTGGATTACAAAAAAAATGACCAGAAAAACCTTAAATGATCGTCGATTTATCCAAAAGTTTTAAAGTTACACATAGGAAGTAGTGCTTATTAAAAATCCTTGTGTAGTTCATTATGACTTGTGCTTTTAGCTAAGATGTCAAAGAACAATTGTATGAAATATTTAATCGCCGAAAATCTCTTAAGACAAGCAGTTTAGATTTCCCAAATGACAAAAGTCGTAGGAATATTGTTTGTCATCAATACGTAGTACAACTACGTCAGTAGTCTATTATATAATTCAACTGTTCATGCTGTTGGCGGCAATTTCAAATTAGAAAAAGAAATTTTCGTAGCTTTTCAATTTGGAGGCAGGTGTGCAAATTAGCGGTGGTCCGAGACCTTCCTTTTTTGCAAGCGGAATTTCGACTAGGATAGTTGGTTACTAGTTACGCCCGACGTAGTCGCCTTACATTTGAAAGAAAATTATAAGAAATTACTTTGCAAACCTTTTCACCATGTTCACCAAAGTCTCCAATTGAACGAGCTAAAAACTTATTTTTATCATTATTATTCATGACGGCGATGTTCATTTTGTTCAACCGCTAGCTTTATACAGAAAATCGCCGACAAATATTGTATAAATTCCAGTAAAATCGTATCTGATTGACAAAAACAACATTGTAAACACATAACAATGGCGGCCGTGAAGACAAAATTTTACAAAATCGGATCCGATTCCGGAAGCGGATAAGGGTAATTCCGGGTTTGACGATCATTTACAAAATAAATCCAAGCAGGTGAAAAAATACATCTATGCATGGTAAATGAATATAAACACTAATATTGTAAACCAAAAGATATATGTAAAAGAAAGAAAAAGCAGAAAAATATTTTATTCAGAAACTAAAAATTACTTTTTGATAAATTTTAATTTAAAAATCCAATATAACGTGACAGCTGGGAACAGTATATAAAACAATATACATGTTCATGGTCACAGTCTAAATTTTCTTTATAAATGATAAATGATGATAATGCATGTGAGATGCTTTTAAAGTGTAAACATATTACTGCAATTTCGAGGGGTTATTTGTTTTTTCTCAATTTTGAAGGGTCAATTAAAGTAGCTGAAAGTTTCATTCTTTATTTTCACAAATAATGCAACTATATTATATATACCTTAATGTAAGTAAATCATATGATATATAGGTGGCATTCTTTGGGCCACTCTACCCCCTCCTGTTTGATAACTTGGAAACGGTCGAGCTCCCCACCCCTAAACCATATGAGGGGCAGATCCAGGATTTTAGGTTAGGAGGGGCGCAAACTTAAATTTTCGCCGCGCAGAGCGAGGCTAAAAAAAAATTGAGGTAAATTATCGGAATTTTCTTTATTAAGCTGAGAACAACCCATGCTTTGCAAATTTAAGGGGGATGCAAGCCCGCAACCCTCCCCCGTCTGAATCCGCCCCTGCATATATTCAAGTATAGGACAATATAATAAATAAAAAATGAAATATAGGGGGAGTCTCTGGAGTTACCCAACCCCCTCCCGGCTCCTGTTTGAGAACTTGGAAACGGTCGAGATCCACACCCCTTAACCATATATATTCATGTTTGTGACAATATGAAAAATCAAATGAAATATAGGAAGAGTCGCTAGGGGTCACCCCACCCCTCCTGTTTTAGAATTTAAAAATGGTTGAGATCCCCATCCCTAAACCATATATATTCATGTATGGGACAATATAACAAATCAGATGAAAGATAGGGGAGTCCCTGAGGTCACTGTTCACCCTCCTGTTTGAGAACTTGGAAATGGTCAAGATCCTTACCCCTAAACCATATATACTCATGTATGGGACAATATAACAAATCAAATGAAATATAAGGGAAGTCCCTGTGGTCATCCCAACCCTCCTGTTTGAGAACTTGGAAACGGTCGAGATCCACACACCAAAACAATCAATATAAGTAATTAAATGAAATATAGGGGGAGTCCCTACCCTTCCTGTTTGAGAACTTGGAAACCAATGAGATCCCCACCCCTAAGGGAGCTACCATTTGATTTTTATGGGGGGGGGCTAGGATGAAATTTGAAAAAAATTTGCAGGACAGGAGTTTTGAGTAAAAAAAAATGGCAGGATGAGACACTTGCAAAAAAAAAAAGTCAGGTAAAAAAAAGTCAGGATAAACTAAAAAAAAAAAGGCAGGACCGAACAGAGTGAAAAATAAAAAGGCAGGACAGAGATTACAGCTAAAAAAAAAGCAGGACAAAATTTTTCATCCTAGCCCCCCCCCCCCCCCCCCCCCCCCCCCCCCACCCCCCCATAAAAATCAAATGGTAGCTCCCTAAACCATATATATTCATGTATGGGACAATATAACAAATAAAATGAAATGTAGGGGAAGTCCCTAGGGTCACCCTACCCACAGTGGCGGATCCAGAAATTTTCATAAGTGGGGCCCACTGACTGACCTAAGAGGGGCCTGCTCCAGTCACGCTTCAGTGAATCCCTATATAAGCAACCAAATATTTTCCCAAACAGGAAGGGCCGGCACCCCCTGCCCCCTAAATCCTCTGCCTACCCCTACCTGTTTGAGAACTTGAAAACCGTTGAGATCTCCACCCCTAAATTATATATATTCATATGTATGGGACAAAATAACAAATCATTTACATTTACTATGGGCAAGTCAGTCAGACCTCATCTTTGATCCCTGTTGTAGTGAACATTTGTCTGATTCGTGTCTCATAACTTTTGTACTATAGAATACAAACTCAGTTTTCTTTCCAGGGAAACCAGTCCATTCATACTATTACATGTTCATACTACGTCAAATTGAACTTCTAGCAGTCAAATAAAAGCAAGGTTAACTACCAAGTAGAACAACTGCAATCATTGGGAACTTGTACCACTGCAGACTCACCATAAAAAATATACATTGATATATGCATTGCTTTTGAAACCTTGATAACATATACATTATTTGCCTTAATAAATAAATCATTAGATAAACATGAATGTACTATATATGAATGTTTAATGTTGAGGCAACATTGCCACAGTTTTCATAATTACGGTTGCCTTGGTTTTTGGTTAACTGCCTTCAGCGCTTACAGCGCTTTGATTGTTATATCATATGCTTATATCACATTTTTTTCTAAAATTTACATAGTGGAAAGATTCAAGGATCAAGATATAAGTAGTCCTTGCATATTATAGGTACAAAATTATATTTCACTGAGAATTCTACTCAATATCATTACATGTATATTACATTGGGTGCAATGGATTATCATGAATTTGGCAGTGAAGTATATAGAAACCTATTATTTCAAATGTGAAATGAAAGATAATTTAACTCCTCTGAGTATTGTCAAGATGTTGACGATGAAGTTGCATCAAAACTGTTTAAAATGTCAAATGCATTTTTAGTCACTGGTTAAAAAATTTTCTAATTTCTAATTCTTGGATCAAGGATTGAATGATAAACAAGATTAAGTATTTTTGAAATGTAATGCAAAAAGTTTATCCTAGTTCTAATATAAGAGTATAAACATGATAAAGAAAATCTCTACTGATGTAATTACAGATTCAACACGAAGAACAGAAAATCAGAAGACTTCAACAACAACTTCATGATCAGAGACAAACAAGTGTTGGGGCTAATCCAGACAGTATGTGCAATTTAGTATTACACCCTAATAGATAAAATCCTTAATAAACAAAATATAAAATATTCACGTACAACTGGTGCTATCCAGTTTGATAAATTTTAAAAAACCAAATGTTGATTATATTTGTGATAGATAATTTCCTACTATAACCATTTGGTAGATTGTCCTAGGCATGTTCCATATTTCATAAACTAATTCAACCACTTTACCCTGTTGACTACAATATTATATGCTTTTTCTTTGAATTTTGAAATGCCCTGTAAACCTCAAAGTTTTAAGTTAGTATTTATGTAACAATAGGAAAGAAACTATACATATTTTTTAAATAAATAGTTTATTTAAAAGTCTTAATTTGTAGTTTAGAAATATATTGAATAAATACCAAAGTTAAGTGGACCAATAACTTCCATAGATGAATTTAATATTTTCAAATATGTTTCCAATGTCAGATTGTTAATGCTATTACATCGCAGTAAAGAAAATAAAGAAATGATGTAATTTATGCTAATTTATCTCTTGTCAACAAGCTACACTAATTTATAAAGAATAACTCAAAATTAATCTATTGTAGCACTTTTACAAAGACTTGAAGAAGAAACAAGGACCAATAAATACATTGTAACTGAAAGGTTACCAAAAGATATAACTGGACGTCGTAAGACTTTACAAGATTTACAACGTGTTGTTGCTGAACCAGCAATGGGACAGTCAGACTTGGATCAGCTTAATTCACAGGTATTATCACTGGAATTAGTGGTACTAACAATTTTTTTTTCAATACATATTTGAGCAGTCAAAATATATTTATTTTATGATTTTTCAATTAAGATATATGCAAGAACTGACAGCATAATTGTTTTTGATGTAAAAAACTTATCTACCTGGTATTTCATTAATGATTTACATATGATATGAATTTCGTTTTCATGTGGTTGCATGTATAATTCCCTTTACCCTTTGAGCTAACTGCCAGGAAATTGTATGAATGGTAAAAAATAAAATTAGATCAAACCAAGTAAACTGATACAGATGAAAGGAACTTTTTTTTATATGCTTCAAGTAAAATTTTCAATTTTCATTTTTCATTTCCATGCTTTTGAATTACATTATTTTGACACATGTTTGTGAATTGGAAATATTGAGAACATTTAAGGAATGACTAATATTTTTTCTGTCTATGAAGAAATAATATAAAAAATGTGGTGCACACTGAATAACACGCGTAACTGGTTATTTAACAGTGTGCACCACATTTTTTATGTTATTTCGAATAGACCGACAAAATATTACAGTTATTTCTTATAATTTAATTCTAAATTCCATTTTAAACCGGCGTTAATCATAAAAAAACATTGATGACGTCATTGTCACATCACAAATTTGTGTCTATGATATGATAAACAAAATGGTGTCAGCCAATCAGAAGACGTGTTACATGTACATCCCAAATTAAATTATTCAAGTACCACCAAAATCTATGTATTTTGCACATCACAACTACATTTATAATGATTTCATGTAGGGAAAACTACACATTTTAATTATGCATTATCCCAACATTAAAACAGACATAAATTAAAACCTGATATAATAAGTTCACTCCCCCTATCCTTTTGTTAACCTTGTTATTATACCATATACTATTACAGATATCTGAGTTAAATTCTGAGATAAATCAGCTAATGGAGAAGAGAATGTTAGCGAGTCGTGACCCAGATGATAAATCTAATCTCTTTAGACAACAGGTATGTACTTATATTATCAATTGAGAAATTTATTAATTACTAGAACACACCCGTGATATCACGGGTCCGTGACTGAACTAAAGTATATAACTATGCGCAAGCCTTATTTTAGTATTAGTATTGTCATCTGATAAAGTCATGCCGATTATAAGATACAGTTTTTCTCTGCTTTCAAGTCTTTCTGTTTGAACCCGTCGAACTGAAACAATAATATTAATTATTTGGAAAACAAAAGGTCCTGGAATTTTTTAATCAACAGCATTGTCCTATATAAGTTATAAATAAAGTTGAATTCTTTGCTTTGCTGTTTTACGTCATACCCACTAACAAATTGAAAACTGTACCTATACGCCTTATTTTTAGTCCAGATTTTTAGTATTCGTATTGTTATCTTAGAAAGTCTTACTGATTAAAATACTACAATAGGTAAAAATTTGATAATTTAGTAGTGTCAACCCTGTGGTAATGACCCGTGTATATAGCATATCAATCCTGAATACAATGTTTGGTGGTGCGCCTGTCAGATGCGGAACGTACAGATAAGGTAATAGGTAACAGGTGAATATACTATTGGTATCGGTAGCGGACTCGACCCGGAACTTCTTAATTATTGGCAAAATTAATTACGTGGAAAACAAAAGGGCCTGGAGTGGTGTAATTTTTAATCTACACCTTTGTACTATATTAGTTATATATAAAGTTGAATTCTGTGATTCGTCGCTTTTACGTGATGACGGCTGACAAATTGGACCTCGTAATTTTAGTATTATAGATACCCCCGCTTTAAAAAAGGGGGGGTATACTGTTTTACCTCTGTCAGTCAGTCCGTCCCATGAAACTTTCGTCACATTTTTCTCAGGAACTACACATCCACCCTTTCTGTAATTTGGTATCAACATTTATATATGTCAGCCATACTGTGTGATGCGTTTTCAGATTCATCACTTGACAACTTCCTGTTTACCGAACACTTGTCTGATTTTACACATGATAGCCAAGTTGAAAATTTTCGTCACATTTTTCTCAGGAACTACAATACAAGGATTTCTGAAATTTGGTTTCAGGATTTTTATAAGTCAGCTATACCGTGTGATGCGTTTTCAGATTCATCACTTGACAACTTCCTGTTTACCGAACACTTGTATGATTTTACACATGATAGCCAAGTTGAAAATTTTCGTCACATTTTTCTCAGGAACTACAATACAAGGATTTCTGAAATTTGGTATCAGGATTTATATAAGTCAGCTATACCGTGTGATGCGTTTTCAGATTCATCACTCGACTACTTCCTGTTTACCGAACACTTGTATGATTTTACACATGATAACCAAGTTAAAAATTTTCGTCACATTTTTATCAGGAACTACAATACAAGGATTTCTGAAATTTGGTATCAGGATTTTTATAAGTCAGCTATACCGTGTGATGCGTTTTCAGATTCATCACTCGACAACTTCCTGTTTACCGAACACTTACATATTTTTACACTATTAATATTATCCACTTGCGGCGGGGGTATCATCAGTGAGCAGTAGCTCGCAGTTTCACTTGTTTGCCTTTCATATCCAGAAAACTAAGGCAAATTGGGATTTGGTAACCGTATATATAATTCCTAGCTTAAAAGTGGGAATCAAGTCAAATGATAAAAATTAGAAGATATGGTGAGATTGCAAATAAGACAAATCTCAATGAGAGACCAGATGGCACAGAAATTAACAACTATTTGTCACTATACAACCTTCCAACAATGACCACACCATAATAGTAGGCTTTAAAAAACACTGTCTGCTTCAAAATTATTTTAGAAGTTCTAATTTGCCCCTAAGTTTTGTCCAAAACATTTCAATTGATATAGGTTTCTTTGTATTCATATGTGTATATATTATGCCGCTAATAAAAGATATTGTCACATTTTCATAATAAATGTTTTCCATTGGTGATGAATTGTTACACAAATGGTGCTACTATATTCTTTGGACAATCAATAAGCAAATAGTCGTATTTTGCCTTGTCAGTGTAAGAACTTTTCTTAATTTGAATTGTCATAAGATTTCTTTCTTGCAGAAGGAAAACAAGTATAAAGAATACTTTTTTTTATCTTGAAGTTTAAAGATATAGGAGATGGGAACCATGTTTTGGGTATTTACCAAGAGTTGGCTATTGCAATTTATTCTCATATCACAGATTTTATTTCAGATATTGAGTATCTTTCTTATTTTTGTAGGCTTCTATCATTGCTCACAAGAAAGAAGCTGCAGTGGAGACTTACAGGGGACTGAGAGATGAGTATAATCATATTCAGCAGGAAATTGAACAGAAAAGAGACATGGTAAAGGAAGCTGGTGGCGGAGAGGTTCTGAAAGGGGAAGATGTAAGTATAAATATATATTGGGGGATGAGAGATACTCAAAAGGGAAGATGTAAATATACATCTAGAGGCTTATCCTTATTTTTATGCCCCACCTACGATAGTAGAGGGACATTATGTTTTCTGGTCTGTGCGTCTGTTCTTCCTTTTGTTTGTTCGTTCGTCTGTCTGTACTGTTTCAGGTTACAGTTTTTGGTCAAAGTAGTTTTTGATGAAGTTGAAGTGCAATTAACTTGAAACTTAGTACACATGTTTCCTATGAAATGATCTTTCTAATTTTAATGCCAAATTAAATTTTTTACCCCAATTTCACGGTCCACTGAACATAGAAAATGATAGTGCGATTAGGGCATTTGTACTATGGACACATCCTTGTTTATTTATCATGTTTTATGTCAAGGTCTAATTTTATATGGTTTAATGGAATATAAGAGCACATGGAATTGATGCAGGTTTAATAAAGTTATATGTGCAATTTTGTATTATTCAATATATTTGACTTGAATACCATCTACAATATATATAACATACCAAATCAGATTGGATGAAAATTGTATTTTACTCTTATGTACTGTTGTTTTTTTTAAAAAGGAAATGGACTTTATTTATGTACTGTTTAATCAAAGTATATTGATTTCAGTTCAAGAGGTATGTTAATAAGTTGAGGAGTAAAAGTACTATTTACAAGAAGAAGAGACAAGAAATAGCAGAAATACGAGCTGAAGTTGGTGTGCTATCAAGAACAGAGGAAATCTTAAGACAGAGGGATGAAAATATGAACATGCAATTGGTATGCTATAAATTATTTCATTATGGAATACATACATAAATTTGTATGTTGGTATAGTCTTTTTATTTCAATAAAAATTGTTTGTTACTTATAACTTTTATAAATGTATATATATTTAGTCTTTGAACATTTGTTTGTACAGATCATTTTGAATGTTTCAAGTATGGGTGATATAAATATTTTTACATTATTTCAAATGAAAATGATCCTTAAATCATTTATATGTGTAGTATAATACTGTGCTTCATTCAACTCTTGTTAACTTATTGTAGTCTGCCCTTGAAAACAAAAAAGGTGTAGCAGGCTACAGACAGACCCAGGAAGATTTAGAGAAAGTGTCCTCAGTGAAGAGTGAATATGATGATAGAAAGGGCAAAACATTGGAGGATATGTCAGATATGGTTACCAGGATGAACAGAAAAATAGCAGAGAAAAAGGGAGCTTTGGCACCAATTATAAAGGAACTAAGACCACTAAGACAGAGGAATACAGTAGGTTTTGATTTTTAATGAATGAATTTACTATTTAAGACAATCTTTTGATAGTTTTTGTACACATGATAGTTGATTTGGAATGTTATAGTACAAGATCACATTTTACCAGTAAATGTGAAACTGTAGAAATGGAAACATAATTTATATATTATAAAAAAAACCATTATTGATAATTGCTGTTGTTGTTGGATGTTGATTGTTGATTTGATACTGTGGATTGATGGATATTCTTTAGATATTCATCAGATACCAATTTTCATGTATTTTAAAACAAGTAGGGAGAAATTGCAATATTAAATTACCTCTAAGTTGAAAAAAAATTCCAACCACAAATTCAAACAATAATAAGTTATGAAATGAATAGTCAGTAACTAGTCTAAGTTTAAAGTCTCATGGATTTTAGTTCAATTAATTTGAGAATTTCTAAATATAAGTCAAAGCTCTGAACCAAATGAAATTTTCCCTGACAATTAAGGATTTTGATATAAATACAATGTCTTGGTTCAGCATTAAGCATTTACAAAAGGAGAATGAAGAAGTGATGAATTTTAACATGTGATTTTTTTGTCTTCTAGGAATTAACAGCAATTTTTGAAGAGAAGAAACATTCTTATGAAACTGCTAATGCAGGACTAGAAAGTAATATGGCAAAACTAGAACAGGTAATTTGTTGTGAACATATAACTTGGTTATTAAATAACGATCATGATTAAATGATTTGGTCCAAAGCTCAAGTTCAGCTGTAATCTGTTACCAACATCTGATAAAATATTCATCTGACAAATTCAATATTAACTGTAAGTTAAAATGTTCAAGTATTTCTGTCCAGACCAACTTCTTGTCCTTTGTTTGATTCATTTGAAATTTTGTAAAAAAATGATCATGATAATCAAATATCACTATGTGATGGACATTTTATTGTTTTGTTTAAATAAAGTTATGCCCCCTTTACCTACACTTGTTTTACCTTTTTCAGAATAGACTATGTCATTGTTACTCATCCTAGAAGGTTTATTGTATCTATGCACAATTTGGTGAATTGTTAGATTCTAAATTTGAGAATGAAAATTTGTGCTTGTGGATAGGATGATTTAGTCGAGACATCTTCTCCTAGGAAAAAAATTATGCCCTGTCCAGTCCCTTTTCACTTGAACTCCTCCAAGGTTAATTATATCTTCAATGAAGTTGGTTCACAGTTGGATCCTGATTTGCAGATGTGTATATGGTTAGGTTTTTCCAGTCCATTGAGTTTCCAACGATAAAATGACCATATGAACTTTGAAAGTTGGCTTGTCCTGATGCTATCTTGTCATCCCTAATCCTCAAAGATGGTTCTTTATATATATATATGTAACACACGGCCAGCGAAAGCTCTTTTTTTGAGAGCCCAGGTGGTCGTGTGGTCTAGCGAGACGGCTGCAGTGCAGGCGATTTGGTGTCACGATATCGCAGTAGCTTGGGTTCGAATCCCGGCGAGGGAAGAACCAAAAATTTGCGAAAGCAAATTTACAGATCTAACATTGTTGGGTTGATGTTTAGACGAGTTGTATATATATAGCTGATCTGTAACAATAACATCTTCATGCCTTATATATCATGTACTGTATTACGCCGCTAGATTAAAACTGACGAGGAAAGGTAACACACGGCCAGCGAAAGCTCTTTTTTTGAGAGCCCAGGTGGTCGTGTGGTCTAGCGGGACGGCTGCAGTGCAGGCGATTTGGTGTCACGATATCACAGTAGCATGGGTTCGAATCCCGGCGAGGGAAGAACCAAAAATTTGCGAAAGCAAATTTACAGATCTAACATTGTTGGGTTGATGTTTAGACGAGTTATATATATATTCAAAACTAAGTATGCTGTTAAATCCTGATATGGAACTAATCATGTTTGTAAGATGTACATGCATTTGATACAACATAAAATAAAACTCAAGAAAAAAGTCCAAATTTATATTATCCACTTCTTTGATTCTGGGTCACTTGCAGAATTCCCCTTCTATCAAGGATGCAGGGGAATTTGTCCAGCTTAGTGGTCAGTTCAAGTTATTTGATCAGCATAAGAATGAAGACATGACAGCATCAATATCTTAAATGCATGTTTCTTTATTTGTTTACAGGAGGTCAGAGGTTATCATGAGGAATGTAAGCAGGAAGAATCTCGTTACCATTACCTGAATTGTATGATCAGAATGATAGAAATGCAACAACAGAAAGTAGCTGAGGAAATGAAAGCTTATACTTCATCTGATCCTTATACAAGGAAGAAAACTTTCAGGTAAAGAAAAAAACAGGGAAAGTAGTAGAACCAGTAACCTCAATAAATGCCCCTGTAAAGATGTATTTATTATCTTAAATTGTTTGAGAAAATCTAATTTGTAAAATTAAAAAAAGGACAATGTTCGTCCTATTTCTTAACCTATATTACCCAGGAATGCTGATAGCTTACATCTAACTGTAGCCTGCATAGAGAGTGGAACTAAATGAACTCATGTACCACAATAATATTAAAGTCTGACGGAAAAATGGGTTGGGAATGGCAGTCTAGCTAAGAAAGGCCATTTGCACCAAAAAATCAAGACTCCACAGATTTTATTTTCTATTTTTGACTTCACTTGGACTTCCCAAATCATATTTAGAATATAATCATGTTTAGAAATTAAAACTGTTACAAGTTTCTGATCTCAGTTCTATGTTGGACCGATTTTAAAGGCCCCTCTCCCCCAAGTACACGCACACAAATTAAAAAAAAAATGTTTTTTCTCAAATTTTGGTTCAAACCTGATCTGATGAACATAAGGTCTAGAATTCAAAGCCTCAATTTAAGGGGACATCAATTATCTTATCAAAATATTTAAAAGAGCCATTGGGACCAAAGAAGGAGATTTAGAGAAGAGGCCATTATATTAAGGCCTCTCATGGGGAGGGTTAGAAAGTTAATGAAAGTAAATACTTTTTGATGTTTGTTTTTCAACTAAATTATATTTATAACAATTTTGAATTATTATTTTTGTAAACTTTCCAAAATGTTGTTACTCTAATATTTTCTTAAAATGATTATTTAGGTATAAAAGGTTGTTATATATATGAACAAGGTAAACTTTATAATTATGCTTTGTCTTTTGGAAGTAGATTGTTGATAAATGACATAAAGCAAAACAGTTTATTGTCTTGGAATCACAAGTTATGTTGAATAGAGATCAGTATAACCAATGTTCTAAATATTGGAAATATTTGTTTTTTATAGAGAGTTATATCAGAGAAAAGTTCAGGAGCAAGAAAATCTTGGTAAAGGCCTGAGAGAACAGCAGAAAACTGTTCGTGAAAGTCATGGTCCAAGTATGACACAGATGAAAATGTGGAAAGACTTAGAACGACTAATGGAATGTAAACGACAGTGTATGGAGCGTAATGCTGGAATGACTGCCCAAGGAATATCTAGTTATGGGGAAGCACCTCCAGCTGTTTTAGAAGATGACCGTTTAGTTCTGTGATATAACATTTGATCTGTTAAACTGATCATTTATTTATTTTTTATGTTTGTATTGTTGTAAAGTAACATTCCATTTTACTGTATTCCGTCCAATAAATATGGTATACTTTGATGAATTGTTATTTCAATAGCCGTCTCTCTACAGTATTCATACACAAATATCAGTAGCTGTGCTTATTAATTTCACCATTTTCAAAATGAGGAGAAAAGTACCTAAAAGAGAAAAAAAATTGCCTATTTTATACCTATACAATTTGACCTGGCAATATATTTGTGACCAGTTTATAACCCCAAGATAGTTAATTGCAACAACAGGTGTCATCATTAGTGAAATGTAATTCTTTTATCCCATTGGTCATAATGAACCTCAAAACCAATATTCTTTTGAAATAAGAATAAGTCTTCAACAATTCTTTATTTTTAAGCAATTTTTCTCCTTTTTAGCTCACCTGGCCCAAAGGGTTATTATCTTGAATATTATTATAGAAAGAGATAAACTGTAAACAGCAATAATGTTCAGCAAAGTAAGATCTACAAATAAGTCAACATGACCAAAATTATCAGTTGAACCCTTAAGGAGTTATTGCCCTTTATAGTCAATTGTTAACAATTTTCATAAATTTTTGTTAATTTTTGTAAATTTTTAGGAAATATTTTCCACTGTAATTACTGGGCCAAGTTCATTATAGATAGAGATAATTGTAGCAACAAGAATGTTCAGTAAAGAAAGATCTACAAACACATTACCGTCACCAAAACACCATTTTGTCATGAATTTATCTGTGTCCATTGTTAATATGCACATAGACCAAGGTGAGCCTCTAGTTGCATTTATTTTGTAAATTATTGTCCAACCTTAATGTATTACCACCAAATCATTCTCTATTTTCTTTTTTTTACACATTTTCTATTTTCTTTATACCACAACCAGAACTTTGGTAAGGAGGACAGTAAAATTTACTCTTTTTATATCAATCATGTGTGTAGTCTAGTGATATGACTCAGATCAAACATACTTTATTCTTTGATGTGATATGAATCTTTTTTTTAATCATACCAGCTGTAATGTTTTAATCTATTTTGTTACTGTCGAACCTCATGGTGTCAAACTTGGTTGTGCCAAAGACTGGAATGAGTGGAATGAGTGGAAATAATTTCTGGTTTCAGGTAAAATTCCTGTCTGATCAATGAATAATTACCTCTGATGAGTCAACTCAGTTGTTTCCAATACTTGGTTACGTCAGGAAAATTTAATGTCCCGTCAATGTAAATGTAAATTGACCCGGCCTTGGAACAGTAGATATAGCATAATATATACATTCCTGATTGACCCTGATGTTTCGAAGTTTGAAAGTAAAAATTATCAAAAGATGCAGACCTAATGATAAAAATGCAGATAGCATGTATTTCTTATCAGTGCTGATCCAGAAATTTTCATTGATGGGGCCCACTGGCTGCCTAAAAGAGGCCCCACTCCTGTCATGCTCCAGTTTCCCTATATAACCAATCAAATTTTTTCCATAAAAGGGGGGGGGGGGGCTCCAACTTATGTAACTTAATCATTTTCAAAAGAGATTAAAGCTGGGTAAACATGCTTGTTTGAATGACAGTTAAAATGACATGTTTATGGTGACCTATAATTAAAACATTTGTTGATAGTCCAAGCAAAACATTAGTGTGTTGAACATATTTCAGCTGACAAAATAAACGAAACAAATTTAAATGACACAAGCTAAGATTGAATGAATTGTTAGAATTTAAATTCATTAATTACAAATAATAAAAGATTGAAAGTTATGAAAAATTTATAATGATATAATGTAAAGTAAAAGACCTCATCAGGGACCAGTTCAGTTCAGTTCCACAGGTGGTTTCATAATTTATAGTGACTGACCTTTGTAAATATTTGTGTATACTTTTGATTTTATCTGTGAATGATTTGTTTATGTAATTTTGTGCTTATGTACTTTTGTGCTTATTTATGAGATTGAATACACAATCAAAGTACAAGTCAAACACTTTCGTCCAGTCCTTTCCACTTCAACATAAAGTGGTTTGACAGTATATATTTATTTGCATTCTTATGAAATGTTGAACAAGGAAGACAGCAAACTGGGTTTTCTGTATTTTTAAAGGCACTTTCAGCTTTTTTTATCATGCCAAATTCTATGCCTATTTTCCAATCTAACAAGAACCATCACTACAGAATGGCAAATGAAAAATGCCAATTTATAACAGATAAACAGTTTTTAATGTAGTTAAAGTCCAATCAACTTGAAACTTAGTACACTGTTCCCTATGATATAATCTTTCTTATTTTAATGCCAAATTAGAGTTTTTACCCCAATTTTACGGTCCACTAAACATAGAAAATGGTAGTACGTGTGGGGTTTCAGTGTACTATTGACACATTCTTGTTTAAATCAGTTTCAACATACATGCATTTAAATTCTAAAGGCATCGGTCAAGTGGTTAATTTGTAATTGCACTTAAACGACATAAACTTAAAGTACCATTAGATCCTAAACGGTAAACGAGGAAAATCATCAATATTGAATATGACCTCAATTTTGTCATCAGGAACAACATATTACAAGTTGAAAACCAATGGTTGAAGGTTTTATAAGTAATTGAAGATAATCGAACAAAAAAGACATAAAGTGCCAATTGCCAAAATATCATGGACCACAACTCCTGAACAGTAAAAGTGAAAAATTCAATTTTGAACTTGACCCCCATTTTGTCATTAGAATCAACATATTAAAGTGTGTAAAGCATTGGTTGAACACCTATAAAAAAAAAAGAAGTTACCAGGTGACAAAATAAATTAGAAGTCAAAAAAAAAAGAAAACAACAGTATCAACTATAAAAAGTTTGAAAAATGAACACAAGTTCACAAAATAGTTTGCAGAAAAATAAATGAACCGTGAATGAATTACAATGGTATTGAAAAGGGATAAGCAAAAACATTCAGTAAGCACTCAAGTTTTGGTAATAGTCATAAACAATTTGAACAGACAGTAGATTGATATTGTAAGACACATATCATGATAGCTACGATAAAACTTTCCAAGAGCGGACTTCCAAATTTTAGAATCACAGGTTTAATATCATAGATTCAATCAAAGAAGTCCTGAAAGGATTGATTGATTGTTTATTTGGTTGCTAGCTTAACGTCCATTTTTGTATAAACGGTGTATATTTAAGTATTGATTTGTCTAGGATACTTATCAGAATAATGAACCATTTTGACAGACACTTTTTTCTTCTTAATTGATTAAATAAGATTATTTACTGAGGGATATATATGTCTTCTCTCGGTAATATTTCATTCTCGATCTGATTGCAATGCTTGACAACCGTTATTTATTCTTTCACGATCATTTCTCTCGATAAATCAAATGACACCCGATAAATCAAATGACACCCTTGTTTCTGGGTTGATCAAATATATCAACCGCGTTCAAACGTTGTGCAGTTTAAACCTATAAACCAACAATTCAACGGTATCTTCAGAACACCTAGCTGCGGAACCGTACTGCAGCTACAGAACACCTGCCAATATTCTAAAGCCTATTCCTGCATTTCAGACTAATATTGTGACAGATATTTGACATAAATATTGGACATAGCTGACGTTACAAATATAAATTAAATTTTACTTAAATAAGAAAGGTAATTATTTTGTTAATCAATATGTATACTGTGGAATAATACAAACAGTTCTCTGGTCATTTAAAGATTATTTATTATCACCAAAGTCAAATTGACCTCTCTATTATATATGGAACATTCACTTATGCAACATTTGACCTTATTCCGGACAGTAACCATAGTAGGTAATTTCTAATTAAATCGTGACAAAGAAAGCCACGTTGGCATAACATCAGTTAAATGATTGCTATAAGTGGAAATTCTGCTTTGAGACGTCAAAGTTTGAATTTTGAAACTTATAAGGTGTCAGTCGATCCCAGCCTGCATCTACATCGGCAACAACGCCCGACATGTCTTTACAGCGGCAGCAATGCCATACACCATCAAAGGCATTGTTCCCAGCTAGTTTCCCCACTAAGATGTTCCCAGCTAGTTTCCCCCATCATGGAAAGATTCCAAGACCACCCCTCGAAGAGTCATTCGTCTGTTGAGAGTTTGGGTCTTTAAAGAACAACTAACTATGCAGACCAACATACTACATAACATGAACAATACGAATTCTACACAAATAATTTTGTTATAATACTAAGACAAAATTAAGTGACAATTTAAGACTTTATGCATGATTTTTTTTTTATTGTTTTCTAAAAAACAAACGAGATTAAAAACGTTATCACAGAGATTTCTTTTGTCCTATAACACCCCACATGAAAATAAGGACGTGTTCTCAGAGATTTCTTTTGTCCTATAACACCACCATAAAAACAAGGAAGTAATCTCAGAGATTTCTGTGTCCTTTAAAACTACACATGAGATTAAAGAAGTTATCTCAGAGATTTCTGTTGTCCTATAAAACCACACATGAGATTTCGGAAGTTATCTCAGAGATTTCTGTTGTCCTCTCAAATCCCACATGAGATTTCGGAAGTTATCTCAGAGATTTCTGTTGTCCTCTCAAATCCCACATGAGATTTGGGAAGTTATCTCAGAGATTTGTGTTGTTATTTAACTCCTAACATCAGATTACGACAGTTATCTCAGAGATTTCTGTTTAACAAGGAGACCACATGTAAACACAACAACTGCAATGAATTCACATCCGGCCATAAAAAGGAACGATGTTATATAGGTTCCAGTCACGTCTCTAAGGTACCCTGAAATAAAAAAATAAAAATAAAACAATAATGAAGTTGACAGCTGTTGTCTTATTTTCAGCTTTTCAAATGTTAACATTTGCCGGTAAAACGCAATACAAGTATATCATTTCAGTGTTGGTGTTTAGTATTGTTAACTATACTTTTTGTATGTTCATTTCCAGTTTATTAAACATTACATTTATGTTTTTATTCTAAAACTGAGATTGTCAGACCCTTTTGGTTTTATACCCTAAAACTTTTTATGATGGCTTTCCAAAATTTTATTTTAAAAAAACGGACGAAGGAATTCACAGCAGTTTTTCTTTTATTAGAGGTACTCCAATATGACTTACCTATGAATGGAGCTGAACACCCTAACGTCACACCTTGACCTAATACCAAAATTCCCATTGCCGACCTAAAATTATCTATTCCTAGAAAATCGGCCACAACTGATGGAGTCATAGCAAATATACCTCCAGCACAGAATCCAGCAATGACGGCAAGCAACACAAAGTGCCAGTACTCAGTGTATAGAGGCGATAGTGCCAAGCAAACAGTTGTTATAGACAATGTTATTAAGATTGATTGGTGGTTTTTTAGTATTTTTCTGTCTGTTATCACTCCATTCACTAATCTTCCAGTAAAATCACAAGCATTTACAATTGAGACGAGACTGGCTACTCTCTCTGGACTGACACCATTGTCCTTTGCGAATGGAGCAATGAAAATGATTACATAAGCAGATCCAATGCTTCCAAAACAGTACACGAATAAGAATACACACATAAACCAATGATGAAATACAGTACAATCAACAAAGAATTTCAATCTGTTCGAACAATTCAATGTGACATTACTTTCAACAGAATCACATGACTTGAATGTATCAACTCTCAGTTCCGAAAGAGACATGCTTACTACACCACTCTCTCCTAGTACACGTGTAATGTTGGAGTTTGAAATTTGATTAAGAAATTTATTAAATGATCCACTATGTTCTGTCACTCCTAAATGTTGTGACGAAAATGAATTGATCTTTAGACCATTCACATTATCAATCATTGGATAAGATTCACTGTAACTTCGTTCTCGATCATTATTTCCTAGTAATAGCTGATGTGATGTTTTGTCTGTGGAGTCTTTAGTGGGTAATTGATAGAGTGAATTTGCTTTCTTTATATCATCATTTCTTTGATCTTCCATGAGGATTTCAACATCCTCCTGAGCCTTCAATCGTTTTGGTCTTAACAGTAAAGCAATAGCTACAACATTTAGTTGTATTCCTCCAGTTATCAAGGTGCCTCCTCGAAGTCCATATTCTTTTATAAGATACGTATAGACTGGCGGGAAAACAAACCCGCCAAAACTAAACCCAGCTACAACAACGGCTTGAGCTAGATTTCTTCTTTTAACAAAGTAAAGACTGATCAGATACAATAAAGGACCATGACACAGAGAAATGCAGCTCCTAAAAAAGAAAAAAAGGAAATATTAAAAAGCATTAACACAGCGTGAAAATAAAAAAAAATATCACAAACTAAATACATTATAGGGAATTCGTTTTTGTTACCAAAACTGCAATAGCAGTATATTGAGGTATAATATATACCATTTGAACTGATTGAAGATTGATTATTGTGTGTCATATGCACTAGTTGCGTGAATTTCTAATACTAAAAAAAGTCTATTACCTAAAATGAAAAAAAGCTCCAAAGTGAAATCATGTTAACATCATTTGGATAGCACACGGATTTTCTATCAAACCCATGGCAAATCAGTTGATAAGATACAACTTTGTTTTACATAAACCTAATTGACCAAAATCAACGAATAAGAATGGATCTCAAAATGTTTCATGAAAACTATAGCAAAGACATGTACAATTCTTATAAATTCGTTTATTTGTATATAATCAAATTTTGGGGTAAATTTACCATTAACATACTGACAATGTTATCATATTCAAAATGAATGTAATAAAGACCTTCATGTATACAGACGGTTGCACAATTGGGCAATGTGCGAAGAAAATGTTATCGCAATCCTGACCCGCTTGTATCGTAGCTACGATAAACTTGCGTCGAAGAATCTTTACGCTTATAGTAAACATGTCAAACAATGACTCGGATACACGAAAATCATTAATTTACCACCAATTTTGAATTATCTTTACGCATTGTCTTTTATGAAATAATTGTACATTCTTTGCTGTTCTGAAGAAATTGTTTGATATTAACGGTGTTGTGCAAAAAAAAAGCGCCCATTTGAGTTTTGTATTTTTCAACTTTTTTTTAAAATCTTTTTTAGACGAAAAAAATCCTGAATTTGATGAGTTTATTTGATGAACATTTTTTTGGGGTATAGAAAGCTAACTTGGACATAGTATTTCATTAAAAGATACTCTATGCAAATTTTAACTTTAAAAGCTTTTAACTGACTGCTAAACAATAACACTTATAACTGCCAATTGTCAATTCGTACCAATCATAACACCATTCGTTATTATAAGTATATGGACTGTTTCAATAAAACTGCAGGATATGAAAGCAGCACTTGCCAGTAGCCCAGTGACTATGCAAAACTGTCTAGTAGTGAAGTATCTTAATCCAATAGTCAGCACCGGAAGAGCTATAAATAGAAAACATATAATTCATGGTTCTGTAGCACAACACAAAGTATTTGAAGTTTAAACTTGGTTTCCAGAATTTGAAATTTATGTTCAATAGGCCTGGTGATTTCAAAGAGGGAGATTTTTGGAAACAGTTTACAGACGGGCGGACGGATTGATGACAATAGTCTTGGTGATTTCTGAGAGGTTTTTTTTTCGGAACAGTTTACAGCCGGCGGACGGAATGACGACAATAGTTTTTGTGATTTCCAAGAGGAAGATTTTTGGAACAGTTTACAGACGGGCGGACGGATTGACGACAATAGTTTTTGTGATTTCCAAGAGGAAGATTTTTGGAACAGTTTACAGACGAGCGGACGGATTGACGACAATAGTCCTGTTTATTTCTGAGATGAAGATTTTTGGAAAAGTTTGCAGACGGGCGGACGGATTGACGATAATAGTCCTAGTGATTTCTAAGATGAAGATTTTTTGGAAAAGTTGACAGACGGGCGGACGGATTGACGACACTAGTTTTTGTGATTTCCAAGAAGATGATTTTTGGAAAAGTTGACAGACGGGCGGACGGATTGGCGACAATAGTCCTGGTGATTTCTGAGATGAAGATTTTCGGAAAAGTTTACAGACGGGCGGACGGATTGGCGACAATATGCTTGGTGGTTTTTTTTTGGAACAGTTGAACGACGGTCTGACGACAAACTCTAGAGGATGATAATAGCATGGGAGCTAAAGCTAGTTTTACCAATTATCATATTTCTTTATCTTTACAAATAGCTTACCATTCTTTGTAATTTTTTCAATAACTTTATATTTTTGTAATTTGGTGGTAGTGATAGAAGATCTTTCATAGTCTCTTTACAATTTATTCACAACTTTTTGCGACTGAGAAATTTAGAGCTTCACATATTTAAAAGACACCAGTGTATTGTTGAAGACTTTATGTTGACATCTAGATGTATTTTGATTGTTTGTGTCGTTTGGGTTGCTGCCTTGTTAAAGTATACACCACATATCACACCATGCAAATATAACATACAACTTAACAGAAACAAAGCGACAGGAATAATAAGTGCTAACAATAACTGATCTTTATCGTTGCGAATATTCACTACTACTGTTATTCAACATGTTGAAAACAATTGCACTGAATAACAATAAAAAAAAGAAGATGTGTCATGATTGCTAATGAGACAACTCTCCACAAAATACCAAAATGACACAGAACTTAACAACTATAGGTCACCGTACGGCCTTCAACAATGAGCAAAGCCCATATCGCATATTCAGCTATAAAAGGCCCCGAAATGACAATGTAAAACTATTCAAACGAGAAAACAAACGGCAATATTTATGTACAAAAAAATGAACGAAAAAACAAATATGTAACACATAAACAAACGACAACTATTCTTCATCATATAACACACCATTGATACTTACTAAAAAGGCTATATGTACCCTGTAGTACACCAGGTATAACGGCAGTGATCGAAGAACTAGCACCAAACTCATCTATAAAACCATTGAAGAATACACCAAATCCTTTCATTGTAGATCCAAATACACAAAAAAGAACTGTTGATCCTTATATAAAACAAAAGAAAAGAAAGTTTTTATGCAAGCTTAGTACTTTTAAGATATTTTGTTTATTGCTAAAAGATAAAAACTAGTAGAAAATGTTTGTATGTGCGTTTTGGCTGTCTTAGCCATAAATGAATGTATATGCCGTCTAACCAATATATATTGTGTTGATGTTGTCTTAACCATATATTAGGTGTTTATACGGTCTTAGTCATATTTAAGGTGTTTATGCCGTCTTAGTCGCATATTATGTATTATATTGTCTTAGACATATATAAGGCGTATATATTGTCTAAACCACATATGTGTATGATGTCTTAGCCATGAATAGGGTGCATGTTTATGCTGTCTTAGTCATATATGAGATGTTCTTGCTGTCTACTCTTAGTCCAATATATGGTATATATACTGTCTTAGCCATTATGAACAACATATGAGATGTTCAGACTTAGTCATAAATATATGTGGTGTGTCTGTTGTCTAAGTTATATTTAAGGTCATAGCCGTATATTAGGTGTTTATGTTTTCCTAGACGGACGGTAATTTTGTTATGTTACTTTTGGCAATATATAAGGTAATTAATATGTTTTGACCAAAGATGAGGGTTTAGATGTCTTGAAATTAAGATGCTTACATTGCAACTTTGGATATTTTTAGTCAGAGGCCACATTTTTATTCCAACTTCACAAACTTTGTCAAACCCAATCACCATGTTATACAGGTTAACGAATAATATCTTATGAAAAAATGTAGTTTTTATGTAAACACCCAGTCTTCTCAGTCATCGCTTAGGAATCCGCATCGATAAAGCGATGATTTTTTTTTAAAAGATTTATAAACTATTTTTTTCATATTTGATGGGTTTTAAAACTGTAAGTGTGTTTTGTTTAAATATTTACAATACTTTCTGTGTCATTTGGTCTCTTGTTGAGAGTTGTTTCATTAGCAAAAGTACCACATCTTCTCTTTTATAAACCCGACTGATATTTACCTGCTAAGACGACCCAGGCCCATCCGCCGTCAACATTCTTATCGTCATGTGAATCTGAATCAAGGTTATCCCCTTTATCGGTTTCGGCTTCAGAACCTTCAGTATATGAATCGTTTTCATATTGGTTCACTGTTTTTTCACATTCTGTCATGACGCCCTCTGCATGAAATACATTCATAAGATAGAAAATAAAAAATGCTTATAAACACATATGCTAAATTTATTACTACAATGATTTGTTTTACTTTCTGTAACTTTATAACCTGGACATTCTATTGTAATAACTTTGTGTGTAAATACTATGTTGAGTGAGCAAAATTTGACAGAACTATGGAATAAATGATTTTATACTGCTTTATTTCCTAAATATAGTAACACAGCTATATTTTGTGCAATGTCAATTTCATCATGAATCACTTTTCCCACAATCAGGGGTTCCTTAAAGGATAAAAAAAGTTTGAAATAAATAGCTATCAATGTTTAACTTCAGTTGCAGTATAAAAACAATATTAGGTCAATGTCAGAAAAATATAAAAGTAGAATCGAGCCCTTCCCCAGTGTCTCAGCCTCATACCAATAAGTTTATATTTTTCTGACATTTACTTATATTGTATTATGTATAATATACATTGTATTCACATTTATTTCACATCAATTTCACTGCTCGTGTTATATCCATATTAAAGAGTTAAGGCTAAAAATAATATCGATCAAGAAGTTGTTAAAATATTTACGAATACCTCTTGTAATGTGCATTTTATCTGCATGTGTAATCTAAATAACATTTGCACTAAACGAAAAAAGTTTTACATTTAAATTTTCGATAAGTCAAACGTTCCGAGATACGTTGTCATTTTTGTTCATTTAAAAATTGTATCGAGATTACAAGAAAACAATCGTTTTTTATTAACATATGTTCAAACAAAGGTAATAAAATTTAATCTGATGAATAAATCAGAAAACGAACTTTGTTTCACTTTATTCTTTAAATGCGAGAAACTGTGCCGAAGACCCATTGGTGGGCTTCGGTTGTTCTCTTTCCTTTGGTCGGGCTGTTGTCTCTTTGACACACTCCTATTTCCATTCTCGATTTAACCATTTAATGGTAATAAAGAGGTCAAGTGATGGATTCAGTCAATTTCGTTATTTTTATGCTATAATATGTTTTATTTGTGAATAATTTTCTAAGTTTTCTTTTTCAGCCTGTCTATTTTTGTTGTCAGACAACTCTTCATGTAAGGGCAACAACCGAAAAATAAAGGTCGTCTTACGTTTTAAAAACTGTCAAATTTTCTCGGTCTGTTATGGCTTTCAATATATAGGCCAGTAATAAATAATGTTTTTGACTTCAATATTTATAAGAAAAATTAAAAATCTAAAGCACAATAGTGCCAATTTCGATTGAAATCAAAAAGATTTCGGACCACCATATTCTTTCTGAAGTTTTTATAAAGTAGTAAATTAGAGTCAAGAATTATATAGATATAGGAAGATGTGGTATGAGTGCCAATGAGACAACTCTTCATCCAAATAACAAGTTATAAATGTAAACCACTTATATTCAAATCTAAAAAAATCCATAAAGATGTAAATCAGGGTAAAACACAAAATCCAAAGGAAACGAATGAACCCATAAAACGAGAAAAACCGGATGCAGTGTTATTTGCTATGCATCCATCAACATGAAATAGTGATTTTTAAAAAAAAAAGACAACCTGTTGCTATGTCGCAGTTGTCAATGATATACTGTTACCAAGTGCAAACGAACTTGTAATCTGCATAGATATCTTTATCTGGTATGCAAGATAATAATAATTCAATTCATTCATAAAAATACGTTTTACATCAAAATACTGAGATCGTATATTGTTCTGTCGTCTTGGTAGTGGAATGGACACATAAACCACCATCCCCAGTGCTGAAAGCAATATATCCAGTGTTGGTTTATATTTAACTTTGGATACATCGTTACAAATATAATTCACAGATGGAAGAAAAATTGTACACTGAAAAAAATAAGGAATTCTGAAACATATATTTCTACAAGCTTATATAAATACTTACAGGTGAAATAGAATAAAATAATACAGGAAATCCTCTTGTTATCCTTGGCCTTACATAAATTATACGACAAAAGTGCAACATGTAAAATTGCCTGTGAATCAACGACAAGATAACTATGTTGACATATTTAAAGTTCAAAGTTCTAGAAGTATGTTGACAACCGAGGATGATCCTTAACCATGCATGCTTCATGCACATTGTTAAGGAACGACGAGCTAACAGAAAGCACAAGGTCATTACGTTATTTCATCTGGAATCTACACTCACCTGATTTAATATAGACCACATAGAAAATAAGATGAAGTTTAGAGGAAAAAAAGGGACAGTAAGAAAATATTATAACTGGGGGACTGATTGATTGATCGTGCGAACCTAATGTTAATAGATGCCAAATATTTCAAACATATTCAGGAAAATTACTTTATAATGAATTTGTTAATGTCTGTGTCATTTTGGTCTTTTGTGGATAGTTGTCTAATTGACAATCATACCACATCTTCTTTTTTTTTTTTTTTTTTTTTTTTTTTTTATATTATCCTGTTTCCACTAGACCGGTATACTATGCACTATAATGTCCTTAATAATAATTATCATTCAACAGTTATAAATATATTTATGTCACTCGACTAGCAGGCATTTTTCGGACTGCAAAGCCAAAGTATTAAATCGCTCTTGCTTATACAAAATTATGTTGTTACTAAACCTACACCAAGCACATTACGACACAAATGAGGCGGGTTCTTACGAAATAAATATAAAACATAAAGACCGGATCCAACCTTTAATAAACACATGATAATTTTTTTTGATCTTGTTTACACTTAGTAGTTAGAAATAAACAATATTCTATTCTAATAAATCATTGGCTGAGGTAGCATAATGGTAAATTCCCGAATTTACACAAGACGCCCATAATTTCCAGTGACAGATACAATTATTCGTACATGTCATGCAATTTCCCTTTATGTAGAAATTTTACCTTGAAATCAGAACTTTGCACACTGAAATATGACCAGAGATAAAGCCCCAACGTAAAGTGAAAACAATAAAAAAAAACTAAAAAAAAAAAAAAAAAAACTGTATAAAAGCATTGTTTATTAAAGAAAATCACAAAAATACTGAACTTAGAGGAAAATCAATTCGGAAAGTCCATAACCACATGGCAAAATCAAATAACAAAACACATCAAAAACGAACGGACAAGAACTGTCATATTCCTGACTTGGTACAGGCATTTTCAAATGTAGAAAATGGTGGATTAAACCTGGTTCTATAGCGCTAACCCTCTCACTTTATTGACAGTCTCATCAAATCCGTTATATTTACATTGGTGCGTTAAATAAACAGACACAATAAATAAAATAGTCAAAATATGGGTACATCAGTCATCATCGTATAACATTTTTAAAAGGGAACAACTTAACAGAACACAAAAACATCTACTATCTACGAACACATTGATTGATTTGAGTGTCTGACGTCAGAAATTTTTTATACGTCACATAAATTTGTCGTTCAATGTGCATACAAACAATTTTAAAATTTACATAGGCAATGTAAGCATACAGGGTTAAAAAATCAAAAGTATGTAAGAGACCAAGATTTAAACTAGTCCAAAAGTTATAAGAATCCAAAAATAGTTAATTCCACTACGCGATTGAATGATTTTGACGTTTATGGTTCAACGTATATAGTTATTCATAATAGACATATATCATAATGACATATAATAGACCAACATCATACTGACGGGATCTTTTAAAGTACAGAGTCACGTTATAAGAACACAAAAAAATACAAAAAAGTCGAATAAACAAAACAAACCACCAAAAAAATGAAAGCCAATACAAACACATTGACGAGATGTATAAGTACCGAACCACGTCAAACGGATATCACTTAAAACCATTCAACAGTAAAAGTAATATTAATTATAGAACAAAGACAAATGAAAGAACAATAAAACATGTTGTTAAGATGATAAACAACATCAGTACGCAGAATCTATACATCAAGACCATCGTGTATTATTTGAGAAGTTGATACGGAATATTTATCAACAAGGTCTTGGTACATTAAATGGCTTAAAAAGTCATAAGCAAACAACCTTGACTAAAAAAATGTAGCTTACATAACTTTAAAAAGTCATAAAAATATCACACATTGGTACAATATCAAAACATATTTGATTGTCGAACATGGTCAATCTTAAACAGTTGATCTTGGTTCATTATAAACATTTTAGTGTTTGCCAAAGTAAGACCTGTTGGATCGTCTCCGTTGTCGGTATCCATTGTAACCAACTGCAATACGATCTTCGTCTGAATTACTGTGACTGTCTGGTTGTGGTTTGAATTTGCATATTTGTAAATTCGTTCTATTTTCGACGTGAGGTTGACTAGATTTATCAATCGGTTCAATGAGGTAAACATGACGGTCTGAGTCTATACACTTTATGGCTTGAAACTGTACGGAATTCTACTTGTCCTGAATCTTACTTCGGCCTTGTACTCTATTATGAATAAGTACTCGAGTACAAACTCCAATTTTATGTTCGGACGCTTTGCTTTCTCTCGTAAAGCAACTTCTTTCCTTAAGTGCTCTCCTGAAATAAAACGGAGAAAACCCTGTAGATGCATGAACTGTTGAGTTGTATGTGAAAATTTATTGTTGTTTCTGTTTTTGGTGTTAGGGTTCGAAGTAGGTCATGTATAGTCCTAGTAAATATTTCGCACTTGACCATTACCTTGTGGATGATAAGGAGTGGTTCTGCTCTTTTTGAATATTGCAAAGCTCACTTATAAGTAAGTTCCTCACCAGATCAGAATGGGTACTTTTAGGTATTCCATAACTCCCAAACCATTAAGAAACTGGTGTTTTGGCTGTAGATGCTGCATTTTGATTTCGTGTTAAAATCGCTATTATAAATTTCGAAAATTCGTGTAATTACTTGAACATTTTCCCGGCCATCGCTTACTGGTTCTAGAATAGTATAATCTATAGCTAGGATTTCATTTGGTTTGCTTGGTACCAAGTGACTCATTGGAACTGATTTGCGCTGACATGGCATTTTTGAAACATTACAACGTTTGCATGCTTGCAGTAATTTTCAATGTCTTTGAAAAGCCCAGTCCAGTAACACGAACGAATCAAGCTTATTTCCGGTTTCCGATTCCCAAATGACCTGCTTGTTCATAAAGCCTTTCTAACACTTGCTTTTGGAAAGCTTCTGGTACATCGAATTGATGTGTCTCACCTTGTTGTGCATCAATCACTTCTTTATAAAGAATCCCGTTTTTGCGAAACATTCTGTCCCTTTGTCGTAACATAGAAATAACTTGAGGAGACTCTTTTATTCTCTCACTTGATGACCGTTTCCCATTGAAGTATATTAAACACTGTTTAATTGTATTGTCGCTATTTTGCATTGGCTTCATGTCACCTTTACTATATCTCGGTAACGCACTAACTTGATTACCTAACGCCTTTAATATCTCATCCTTGTGAGGTGGTTCTGTTTTCTTCTCAACTTCACATTCGATTGATTCTACGGTTCTCTGATTTGCGATAACACGTAAATCGGTCGGTACATCGGTCGTGTAACTAGGCAACCATCGCATTGGCAGCGAGATTCCCTTTTCCAGAACGGTTCGAAATTGTAAAATTAAACCGAATTAACTGAGCTGCTCATCATTGTTCATAGCTTCTCGCTTGTCTGTAAGTGTGACAGAGGATTAATGTCTGTTTTAATTTCAAATTTTGAACCAAGTTAGTAGTCTTTAAATGTGTCAGTTACTGCCCATTTGACAGCTAACAAGTTTTACAGAGCTATAGTTGGCATCATATCTTTCACTAGATCTTAGTGTGCGGCTGGTATAGGATATTACAAGAAGACCTTTCCCTTTATTTTGAATTAAGCCTGCTCTAAGAAACTAGCATCAGTTTCTAAAAATAATTTCACATTTATATCTGCATACCTTAGTTTAGGTGATGACGTCAGATTCTCTTTTATATATGTGAGAGCTTCGGAGCATGCGTCTGCCCATGAAAGTTGCATTTGCTTATTTGACTTCTGATTTGACTTTTCCTTGTAACAGAAACTAATCAGGTGATATTAAGGTCTAGCTACATGTATACACTTTCGAACAAACCTACGATACTTATTCGCAAATCGAACAAAAGAAAGCAAGTCCTTTACGGTCTCTGATTTCGGACATTTATTTACAACATCCACTTTATCTGGATCGATTGCGATGCTATCTGAAAATATAATGTAGCCCATATCTTTCACTTGGTTTTTATTCTTTATGTTCTTTTATCTTCGTTAGCACTTTTTGTTATCTAATTTTGTTAAACGTTCTTCTGTCGATGAAGAGAAAAACAACAAATAATCAAGGTGTATAAGCAAATTTAGAAGACCGAAGTATTAAAAATGTGCTACATTAACCGTTGAATTGTGGCTGGACTATTACACAATCCGAATGGCATTCAAGAATATTCATATAGTCCTAATGGTGTACTAAAAGCAGTTTCATATTGGTCGTTGGGATGCATTGCGATTTAATGAGACGACTAGCAAGGTCGATAGTGCTTTTTGCTCCATGCAGTACATTCAATGTATTATCTATTCGTGGTAGCGGAAATACATCACGGAGTGTTTTAGTATTTAACTTCCGGTAATCAATACATAGGCGTATATAATAGTCTTTTTTCCTTGCGGCAACAATCGAGGCCGCATACTGACTTATACTTTCTTCTTTGATATTTTTCGCCAGAAGGTGTTTTATATGCCCTTTCACTTCTTCGTATTGATTTGTCGGAAAACGTCTATAAGGCTTGAGCTACTGGTTTATAATCGGACAACTTAATTTGATGCTGCATGATAGTGCTGTTTCCCAGACCTAGATCTTTCGATATGCAAACTTCCTCCTCAATCAATTCCATTATTTTCCGCTATTCAGTTTCGCTAAAATTTAGTTCTTTTAAAAAGTCAAAGGATTTTTTTTCAAATTAATTTCAGCCTTTAAAACTACTGTTTCTTCATTATCATTGGTTTTGAAAAATTGTACTTTTAATTCTCCTCGGTTAACCAAACAAGTTACTTCTTTTATAACCCCAATCCTAGTATTCAATTTTAGCCATCAATCAGCTGACTTCAAATATGCTCACAGGATATCGGTTTCTTTCTGTAATTGACGCAGAGTCAATTACCATGACATCCGTATTCCTCGATAACGGTTCAATGTTCATAATTTTGTCCTTTGACGTAGTCTGTGTTGGTCCTGCGACAGTTACAATGCTAACAGAATAAGCGGGTATACAAATTTCAGAATTTCATGTTTCTCATGCAAAACCCTCAATTTCAGAATTTTCAGGTTTAACTAAGTTGTTTATAGTTTGGCAAATATCAACACGTTGAGATATCATGTGCATACCTCTAAGGCAATATAAGTCATTCCTGTTTACTCAAGGAGAAATCTTTAAAATCAAAATTCCTCTGTACTTAATGGTTTCGCCAAATAAAGGTAAATATTCATTTGTTACGATATATCCGACGTATGGAATGACTATTCCATTGGATGCTCTTAGCCGAATCCAACTCTTATCCTGATGAAATTGAAAATTTTACATTAACAACGTATTGAAACAGATTCGGAAATAGTACTGACCATATATATAATATCTAAAATTCATTTGGATAAAAACTAAGACAGAGCGTTCCGAAAAGGAAACAGATTACACTTTAGGTTGTGAGTGCAAAATTAATTTTAAGGGCTGTCAATCATTTTAAGATAACTCCAATATACACTCTTAGCAGATAAGATGATCTTAAGACAATTTAATACATTCAAGTATAGGCGAGTGTAATATTTGAAAAATACGTCTAATTAAAGACTTCGATGCATCCACCTATCATACGGCTAATTTCTTTTTTAAATGAAAGAATAAAGAGTTAACTTTGATTTTTGCCCGGTCGTTACAAAATGGTACGATGCAGTTTTTTGTAAAATTAACGTTTATTTCAGAAATTACTTGAACATTATTAAATTACGACATGTTTTTCAGGCAAAGGAAATTAGTCGTCACTCTTTTTTTAGGCAAAATAACTAAAAGTGAATTAGATCCATAAAATATTGAAAAACAATATTTACACCTGTAAGTCCACATGCTTTTGCATTCCTGGTAAATATTTGACATTTTATACGAAAACTTTTGTAATCCTGACCTTTTCGGATCTACAATTTAATTCTTATTAAATGTTTTTGCACTCTTCCCGTTTTAGAAAAAAACAAATTACTCGTCAGTTATTGTTTTTTCATTCAAGACCCAGACTTTATCTCAACATTTCTTAAAACCACGAATTTCTGTAAGTTTATGTATTGGGTAAAATTAATATAATTTCTGGAATTCCTTATCTTCTTCGTTATCGGTTTTTGACTGAATATGTTAGTCGATTTCCGTGTACTGAATAGTGCTATTAGAGTACGATAAAATTTGAACGGTTCTATATCTATCTTTTACTTCAGTGAGCTTAAATAGATATAAAATCGTCCGAAATCAAATAAAATCAATCTAAAACATAGTTTTGGAGTTCTGTCGAATTCATCCCTTTCTAAATAAAGAATCGTATTGGAAAATGTTTAAAAAATTTCCGGGTCGTGTTGAATTTTCACAGTCTAGTTAAAAGGAAACCCTTCCTATTCTAAAAAGCAAAAACTATTCATTGATTGGCACAGATGCATGGTCTGTCAGGTAATTACTACAAAGAAACTATATAGTTCATCACTTAAATGAAGATACAGTTGTATTGCCGCAGTGGGAAAACGAAAAGATTAGGTTTACAGAAGTATGGAAAAAAAAATAAAAACATCCAAATTTGAAAGTACAAAATATCAGAAGAGTTTCTATAAATATTTCAAAAATTTGTAAAACTTATTGTCTTCTGTTTAGTCTGTACAAAGACTTTGTACTACACATATCAATTTTACTGAGCCAATCTCTTCTCATATACCAGCGAGGGCAGTAGATCTACAACTCATTCCTATTTGTCTGTTTGTATATTTTGAAATGTATAAAGCCTATAAGCAAGTAACACAACTCAAGTTCATAAGGTATCCTCTGAGTAGCAAGCTCAAAAGCTGTATTGAGTGTAGCTACACTTATCTCCTACAATGGTCTGATTTACAAAATAACTCATGAAACTTTTACTATTAAAGCTTTATACCCTCGAGCTTGCATCACTTAATATTTCCTACAAAATTTTAAATCTGAAAGTAGAGAGCAATTGTAGAAATGAAATAGCTTTTCTAACATTTCAACGATTAAAAATGACTTGTCTGTACACAAGAAAGTATGCTTGTTAATAACTTAACTTGATAAGTTAACCAAACGAGAAAGCTACATAGCATATCGACTTAAACAAAAACTGAAAATATATTTTGGTGCATTAAAGTTATACAGCATCAACAAGGCCAAGGTACGTCCAGTTTTGTATACAGTAGCTCTATTTAGCAAAGACCAAAAATTAATGTTAAAATGACTGTGATATACAAATTTAAAGATCTGAGCAGTGTCTGCGAAACTGGTTGAAAATACTTTATGCATCTGCTTGTATTTTACGGGAGCAGATAGTTTAAGTTATACATGTAATCCAATGAGATGAATATCCATTATCTAAAACATTTTACTGCATCATTCAATTGAAATTATTTTTAAATTTCTGTGTTGTCTTTTGGACAATGGCGCATATGCGGCAGTAAATAAAGAGTACGATATACCCATTGACAAAGTTCTTGGATGTATGGCCTTAGCATATTGTATAGAATCTATAAATAGACATTTTTTTTATGGACACACTTTTGATAACTATTTTAAAACAAGTGTGGATGATCATAAGATTAGAAAACAATAAAGATGGGGCATACGTTCTACATGGTATTATTTCTCCCCTTATTTAAGACAATGTCGACATAACTACAGAAACAATAAAAGTTCTCCGTATGACTTTGGTTGGTTAAAAGGCAACATCGGTCCGATGCCAATTATATTTACTGGTATGATGTTATCTGACTTTCTACAAGATTTTATCTGTTCACGCAAAGGTATAGGTAAAGGGGGAGGGTTGAGCTCTCAAAAATCATGTTCAACCCCACCGTATTTTTGCGCCGGTCCAAAATCAGGAGCTTCTGGCCTTTGCAAGTCTTGTATGATTTTTGATTTTAATTCCTTGTGTATATTTAGTTGTTATTTTAGTATGTTTAGTATGACGTCCATTATAACTTCAAATTAATATACACTTTTGGTTAGGGGCTAGCTGGAGAACGCCTCCGGGTGTCGGAATTTCTCTGCTTTGATGACCTTCGGCCGTTGTCTGCTTTTTGATTGGGTTGTTGTCTCTTTGGCACATTCCTCATGCCTTTCGCAATTTTAAAATCAATCTGAAGTGGATCTTGTGTCCGCTTTGAGCAAAACTTCTGCTGTACCGATATATGTTCATGACAAGGAAGTAGTCTTTGTATGAATATATTGACCGATAAGAATGATGGGATTACAAGTTTAATAAAATGAAGCTATGATATTCCGATATCGCAACATACCGACATCTAAATGGTCCGACATCCAATTGGTCCGACGTTTTTACGATAACGGAATATTAACATAAGAAAGCCAAATAAATGGTTCATTATTAGAATAACCTTGTCCTTCGTTTGAAGCGGTGAAACAAGGACTGGAAAAAAGTAAATATATTAGGGCCAAAGTAGGCAAAAGTCAACACCAGCGTAATTAAAAGTACAAAGTACATTGTCAATTGTTGTGTGATTAATTAAATATCTCAAGATACACGGCGGCCGATGAAAGTAATCAAACACAGTTTGACGTACAATGAGTGATCATATTTTCCTTGTGATAATTTATATCCAAATTGTCTATTTGTCGATATAAATATACTAGTAGCACTTTACTCATTTTAGTAATGTTAGTTAGTTCTCTTATCATATCTGATTTAGTGATATATGAAATTGCGGTATGATCCAGACTCAACATATTGCACTCAACAATAATAAAAAAAAAATAGCCCTATGGATGTCTGATCTTGACGCGGTTGGCAGGCTTTCAAACTTACAGAAGATCATACGTTTCCTCCATTTAATGTCAGTTCATTATGGGACTTTCCTATGATATTAAAAAATACGTCAGATGTTATATTCCCCCTTTGCCTCATATATTTTTTGAACGGATTATTTTTATAAAATTTAAAGATATACATGTATGTGTGTAAATACCTGCAATCAGTTTTCGAAGAATCCGAGAGACAACGTTACGTAACATACGTTACCGTTAAAATAGACCAAAATTAATTAATACTATGATAGAAGTGTATTTTCCCAGCAGTAATACAGTGTTCCTGTAGTATTGTTTCGTTTTTGCATTTGTTTTGACTCGATTTTTCTACTGGAAATATCCATGAATTGAAATTACATGAAAAAGAATTGCATCAAAATTTCTTTTCTCGACCGGGATATTTAGAAATTGAACATTTTTAGCTTTCCAGATATATAATTTAGGTATATGCATTAAAATAAAAAAAAAAGCTCATAGTACTAGCCTAGTTATCTCTATTACATTATCAATTAATATCAATAAACATTTATTGTTTCATCAGGGTATTACTGCACAATATTTCAGCTTGATTTCATTTCATATCATTTGACACAGAACCAAAAGTACTAGGATGACAACCATGGATAACAGTTAAAACTAAAGTAACAAAATAATTAATTATCAGTTTTTTATTTGTTTCTGTGTCACAAACAAACTCCTATATTTTATTATTTTACGATCATATATTGTCCGATACAAAAATACTTTTAAATTAAAACGTAAACGAAATATCCAGTCAAACATACCAAAATAGCGGCATAGAATACACACAGGCTAATACAATCTAAAGCGTTAGCTACATCCTTCCCCGTTACATTTACTTCTATTTCATTAATCTGATTATTGGAATCATTAACCGGTAATACAACATTGCGTTTTTTCTCCAACCTCCATTTTGCTAATATCTTCAGTGGTGAACTTAATCCCGCTGTTGTTTCCTCATAATAATATTTCGAAACAACTATGACACTTCCCACGATAAGACCTTTCCTGTTATGTTATCATCTACATCATCAATCTCTTTCTTGTGATCTTCCATTGGTAAAACAACATTATGTTTCTTCTTCAACCCCCACTTTGCTAAGTTCTTCAATGGGGTGATAATTTCGTGTGTGGTTTTCTTAAAGGAATATTTCGAAATAACTACGACACTTACCACGATAAGACCGCTGAGTGAAATTATTGTTATCATGACAGCTAAAAGTACGCACATCGGATTGGAAGATGTTGGAATAGCGGCGGACACTAATGTTAAGAATATGGCGTAAGAAAGTAATATTGTCATTGCTAGAGATACACGTTCGCCTGATTCCACTGGAATAACGAAGACCAAGGGATTCAAGAGAGCAAATAATAAAGTTGGTAAAATCATCATCACGACATAATACAAAGACTGACGCTTTATTCTAAGTTTTACGTTGAACGTGCTGAAATTGTTCTTGGTCTCAACAAATGTTGAATGATCCAAAAGGGTCCAGTCCGAATTCGGTGTATACCAGTCTAACTTTGCTTTGTCAGACACAGGAGAAACTATTAACTCTGATGTTGATAATCCACAGTTAAAAAACAAAAAAATACATTCCTGTGTGTCAAAAGGAAATTTGGCAACATTAGTAGGACATTTTGCCTTCATTATTCCTCCTGGGCTTGTGTAAACCTGTCCAGTGCACACTAAAGTAGAAAAAAACACTACTCTATTCCCGATAGGTTCGATTTGTTCTGCTAAATTTGCAAGAAAAATTAGAGGTGTCCAGATATCAGATGGGTCTATGATTATATAATACAAGTTGTCAAAAGACCAAAATTCCCATTTAAGTACTGGGTCAGTCAAATTAAGAAGTATAGATCCCATTATGGCAATTGTTTCGTCAACTTCATTGATGGATATGAAAGAATTTAGGTAAAAGTCTACCCCGACATCAAGTTGCTGAGAATGGTCAGCTAACGGCATTATCCTTTTACTGTAGTTTGTTAACAAATTGGAGTACAGCTTTTGTACAGTAGCGTGACTGTGACAGTGTATCTCAGAAAGAAGAAGAATTAAAACAGCTGAAAGTGTCAGAGTCGTACACATCATTTTTGGTGATATACAATAATTCAACCAAACCAAATTTTAACTCCAGAATACTGCCCTAAAATTTATTTAAGCTGATATATAGATTGATCAACAACAATATGATATGTCAATAGTAGTTATTATCGTCGTCGTTTAATTATAATGGATAATTGGGAAATCATGTAAACAATTCAAACACATGGTAAACTTGTATAAACAGTTTAATGAATGATATTCAATAACATATTGAACCGATATCATTATAAATGAGTCTAATTGAGTCCAGGAAAAAACACCTTAGCAACTTCATGGTAGTATATATAAATATAAACAACATAATGTATAAATTCGATGAGATTAAAGAACTAATATATTATAAAATTGTAGATCTCCTTATAGTTGCAGACAAATCGTCTAAATTTATGATAACTGGTTCAAAATAGATGGTTACAAAATTCATCTGCATGACAGAAACACGCAATCTAGGTGGTGGCATCATGTTACTGATAAATTCTGACTTTCCATCTAGTCGTAGAGCTAGAAAAGTTTAGAGAACATTAGTTTAGAGGTTCGTAAATAACATAATTGTATTTATAAACCCCCATGCACCAGTATCTTACAATAACTTTTCAGGAAACTTTACAAAAAATTATAGACTAATGTATAATGAACAATAATAATATTTGGGACTTGGCGACCTAAATTTTGACATGTTGAATAACAAAAAATGTCAATCTATCACCTTCTAATAATTCTTTCAACTTATTACAATTAATATTAAGAGCTTAAAAGCTTATGTTATTATAGTAATATGTGAATCGAATCAAAATAAAACTTTGGTACTCGTATTAGTATTCGTACAAAATTTAAACTTTAATTTTGGAAAAAAACCAAAGTACTTTACAAAGAGATCCTTCTTAAAAAAATAAAGCGTAAGTTTGTACACATATAATCAACCAAGGTTTCGAAAGGAGTGTTATTGTTCAGTCAGTAGGTATATTGTTATTAAATTATATTGCAAGAACGTTTGTAACTTTCGTTTTGATTGGATAACGTCACTAATATTCATGGCATAAATTGGCTATGAGGCGCAAGCGCAGACGATATATGACAGATTTTTAATAAATGTTTTAACATTGTTTTCATTAGTTATCAGTTTCATTAGAATGGAGATAACGATATTGTATTTTAATTTTAAGCTCCGACGGCTTCAATTGGTGATTTGATGGTCGCTAACTTGTCGACAGTAATCTTAATTTGCGACTATGAATTCACCAATTGATGCCGTCAGAGCATGAAATACAAGATATATATCTCCTTATTGCCATCAGCAGTGGCATCGACCAAGTAGTGTAAATATTTATCAAATGTATCAGGCTTATAATTTTATACGCCAGACGCGCGTTTCATCTACAAAACAAGAGGCTCTTAAGAGCCTGAACCGCTCACATGTATTTCCGAGGAATAGATTTTAAAATGTTAACAAACTTGGTGAACAAATTGTTTACAATGGTCTTAAAAGGCACTAACTCCTTAAGGGGTCAATTGACAATTTTGGTCATATTAGCTTTTGTAGATCTTACTTTGCTGAAAATTATTGCTTTTACAGTTTATATCTTTCTATAATAGTATTCAAGATAATAACAAAAACTGCAAAAATGCCTTAAAATGGCAGATTAGTGGCAGGAACCCAACAATCAATAGGTTGTTCAATTCGTCTGAAAATTGTAGGGTTAATAGATCGTGACCAAATGTACAATGTTTCCCTGGTCAAATTTGCTTTAATAGCTTAAGGTTTGCTCCGACGGCATCAATTGGTTCAAAAGAGAATGATTAAGGTAGCACAATACAAAGATTTGTTCACTCCAAATCAGACAATTTAAACTGATGTAACTCATTTCATCCTTCTTTATATTTTATAAATGAGGTACCAAAAGAAAGAAAAAAGATCAATCTTTTTAAAAACATCAATAAAACAAATTTTATACCCAATTAAATTTAGGGGCTTATAATTTTTTTCCTCGGAAAAGGGGGGAGGGGGCTGGTCATTTTGAAATCAAAGATACAAAATTTCTGGATCCCCCTATAATATTTCACTTTTTTTCATTTGATCCACTCCAGTAAAAACATTTAAAAAATGTTGATCCCCCCTCTATCAAACATGCAAAAATTTTAACATGCAAAACACTTATCATGTTTTTTCATATTGAAAATGATATATTCTCAGTGGATTTAGTCAAACTTATATTTGAGGGAAAATTGTCTTGAAATAAGGCACTCCCATTAGGCCTCTTCCATGAATATAAGTAGGTAGCGCAAGCCAGTGTTTTGAGTAATTTTTTTTCTAATTTCCAGTATTGAGCTATTAAAGAAAACTTAATCCTAAGTAACTCTAAAAAACAACTTTTTGAAACAGTAAGAATACATTATTTACTAAGAGGAATCTATTACATACATGTACTTCTCTTGAACACTGCATAAACTTAAGTTTCATGTCAGGACTTATTGAAATGTCAATTGAGTCACTAAACTTTTATATGGAGGTACTCATTTATTGTCACATTTTATAAATGTGTGATAGTGTATGTAGCCTTAAAATTTTGACTCGAAGTCTATTAGCCCAATAGTACAAATTTTGCGGGAGTATAAATGGACCCAAAGAGATCTTGTAATGAAAACATTAGTGGTGCTCATCATCTCAAAACCATTTTGTATTCAATATTCAACTGTTTGCCTGCAGATTCTAAGATGACTATTTAATCATTTATTGGAAAATTGTTACTCTACACTACATTCTTTCATGACTTGCTTTGTATTTTTGGACAAAATTTTGCACAAATTGCTGTAGATTTCGCTTTAATTTATGCTTAATTTCTCTCAAACTATTTAACTGATTAAATCAAAACTTGGCAGTAATGCTTGTTAATTTAGTGATCAAAGTGAGTGATATACATGTATAAGAACTGCATTATTTGGATTATGAAGCACCAACATCACCAAATTCTTGTGATGTCTTACTCAACTGTATATAAATGGTGCTAAAATATATTTCGATTTGACTGTTGCAATGTTCTTTTGACATTTTGTCTCTTGAAGTGTGTGAAATACTTATTTCCATGTGTAAACAATATTGATCCCCTACTTTGAATTTATAAATAAAATTGAACCCCCTTTTCCACACACAGAAAAAAACTTGATCTCCTGTATTTTGACCAGCCCCCCTCGCAGATAAATAATGATAAGTCCCTTAGCGATCTCTTATACATTGATGTTTCAAACTTCAATGAAGATTTTTGAGAGAATGAAATACAATATGAAAAATCTGAGACATGGTTTTGGAGGTCAAACTGTGTTGTGCAAGAATCTATAAAATATTTTTGGATGCTATGAATAACCCAAATGCTTGATTCATTCAAGTATGGACATCACTATATAGCAACTAATTACATAACAATTGATTATGTAATAATTATTTCATAATGAAATTTTCACAATTAGAAAGATTATTCCTTCTTTTTTAATTTTTGGTACCTCATGTATAAAATTTAAACAAGGATGAGTGGAATAACATCGGTTTAAAGATGTCTGATGGGCGATGAAAAATGTTTGTATTGTGCTACCTTTAGTCATTTTTACGCTAACCATTGTGTCTGAGCTATTATATTTACTGTTCTGGAGCTCTTTTCACAAAAATATCTTATGACAAAAAATAATGATTAATTCTAACTGAGTATTGATTCTTACATAACTTTTAATTGTTTAACCCTGCACACAACCATTCCTCATGTGAAATTATAATTGTTTTGAGTATATATTGAACGACAAAATATTTTCCGATCTTAACATTGTCTGACGCCAAACAATGAATTTGTTTTTTTTAATATCTTTCCGTTATGAATTTTCCTCGGAGTTCAGTATTTTTGTTATTTTACTTTTTAAAACTAACGAATATTTTTCTCGTAAGATGTTTTGTGAAAAGAATCGCTTTCTTAAAGTAAACCTATAAAGACATGCCTCATACTAACTAATAGTCATCGGCAAGCTTGTAATGTAACTACCCGGGCTCCTCCGGGAAGAGGCAGTATTCAGCCATTTGGTTTAAGCAATTCATATTTTTTCAAAAAAAATTTCTACCTCAGTTAATATCAAATTTTTTAGGAATTTTGGGTCCTGCTTCATCTTCCTCTCTTCAACGTCGTATTTATTTTGCCGTCTTAACTTTTTGTGATTCGAGCGTCACTGATGAGTCTTTTTTAAACAAAACGCGCTTCTGTGGGACAAAACTCAAACCCGGTATATACGATGGGTTTAATTCAAATGTCTACTTAAATTATAATTTTAAATCAAGCTACTTATATTATAACATCTCTATGTATAGTAAAGTTTTAGGAAAAAAAGCTGTAGAAACCTCACAATTTAGCTGATGACTTTTGTACAGAATTGAAGACCTTTAGGAAAATATAATATTCATTTGACGCGCTTAAAAAACAGAGGGAAAATAATGGCTCGTCGAACTTTTCTCCTTTTTAGTTAGGAGTACACATACATTTTATATATCTTTTCATACACTGCACGAATAATGTGTTTATCTTCCAATTTGACACCGAACTTAAGCGCATACTTCTTTTTTTTTTCAATCGCAGAATTATTTTTTGTATGATCTCAAATTAAACAAAGATGTAAACAGTAATTCATTTTAACTGTACGCTACAGAAGTTAACGTACATTGTTGTTAATACTTATATCAGTTTATAACTTTGTTCAAAATAATCCATTAAAAATGAAATGAGCTTTTTGAAAATCATATGTAATGTAATTATCGGTTCTGTAGCAACCACAAAAACAACATGTTTTATTTCCTATCAAATGGGCATACAAAGAACATATAACAATGTATGACAAAAAAAAAAAAAAAAAAACCCCAAAAAAACACCAACGACACATAATCAGGTATGCATACAAATACATAAACAGTTTAACTATGTACCCTCTTGACCAAATATTAACAAACAAATATTTAGGAATTTTTGTTTTGGTGAGGTACAACCCCCTGCACAAATTCTGGATCCGCCTGGAATTGCAGGATAAATAAGTAGTACATCATCGTGAATAATGGTACAAATATTACCGGGTCCACTCATTTTTGAGATAATTTGAATAAGTGTTCAATACTTTTTTTTAGAAGAATTGATGATTTATAGATACAAAGGATTAAATCATTGAATTGTATTTTTTTTGCTTTCAGAACTTTCAAGTACATAAAGCTTATTTCAGTAATTCTAATCATTTTGAAATATAAAATATGTCACAAATGTCATAACCTGCGGTAAAAATATTAGGATAAAGCGTACACAATGCATGTCCGCTGTTACTTTGTATGAACAAGGATTTGTATAGTGAGATCTCTCTGTACACATCTTTGGTATGAACTCGACTGTTAATTTACGCTAGTGAATTGTTGTTTTAAAAAAAATGAATTAAAAAGTCGACCCGTATCTAAAGCAGGCAAAATCAGTAAATATTCATCTCCAGTATCTTACGATAATGTTATACGTAAAGACTAGATATATTATATTGAAGTATTCTTTCGACAGCATTAATTAATATCATCCCATGGCCAAACAGAACGAAATATTGACGGTGACCATGGAAGAGAATTGAATGTCGAATGATGAAATCAGCAGTTTGTAAAGGAGGTTAACGAGTATCTGTGTCACAAACAACCATTATATTTTCTGTTATTTTATAATCATTTGTTGTGCTGTATTTTCATTTACATTTATCTCGAACAAAATGATTCAAAGTTAAAATTATTCAAATTGACACATAAATGAAATATGCAATCAAACAAACCACAATAGCGATATAGAATACACACAGACAAACACAATCTAAAGCGTTTGCCACATCCTTTCCTGTTATGTTATCATCTATATCATCAATCTCTTTCTTGTGATGTTCCATTGGTAAAACAACATTACGTTTCTTCTTCATACTCCAGTTTGCCAATCTTTTTAATGGGGAGTTTATTTCCGCTGCGTTTTCTTCAAAATAATATTTAGAAATAACTATGACACTTACCACCATTAGACCACTAAGTAAAATTATTGTTATCATGACAGCTAAAAGTACGCACATCGGATTGGAAGATGTTGGAATAGCGGCGGACACTAAAGTTAAGAATATGGCGTAGGAAAGTAATATTGTCATTGCTAGAGATACACGTTCGCCTGATTCCACTGGAATAACGAAGACCAAGGGATTCAAGAGAGCAAATAACAGAGTTGGTAAAATCATCATCACGACATAATACAAAGACTGACGCTTTATTCTAAGTTTTACGTTGAACGTGCTGAAATTGTTCGTGGTCTCAACAAATGTTGAATGATCCAAAAGGGTCCAGTCCGAATTCGGTGTATACCAGTCTAACTTTGCTTTGTCAGACACAGGAGAAACTATTAACTCTGATGTTGATAATCCACAGTTAAAAAACAAAAAAATACATTCCTGTGTGTCAAAAGGAAATTTGGCAACATTAGTAGGACATTTTGCCTTCATTATTCCTCCTGGGCTTGTGTTAACCTGTCCAGTGCTCACTAAAGTAGAAAAAAACACTACTCTATTCAAAAAAATACATTCCTGTGTGTCATGATTATATAATACAAGTTGTCAAAAGACCAAAAATTCCCATTTAAGTACTGGGTCAGTCCAATTAAGAAGTATAGATCCCATTATGGAAATGGTTTCGTCAACTTCATCGATGGATATGAAAGAATTTAGGTAAAAGTCTACCCCGACATCAAGTTGCTGAGAATGGTCAGCTAACGGCATTATCCTTTTACTGTAGTTTGTTAACAAATTGGAGTACAGCTTTTGTACAGTAGCGTGACTGTGACAGTGTATCTCAGAAAGAAGAATAATTAACACAGCTGAAAGTGTCAGAGTCGTGGTGATATATAATAATTCAACCAAACCAAATTTTAACTCCAGAATACTGCCCTAAAATTTATTTAAGCTGATATATAGATTGATCAACAACAATATGGTATGTCAATAGTATTTATTATCGTCGTCGTTTAATTATAATGGATAATTGGGAAATCATGTAAACAATTCAAACACATGGTAACCTTGTATAAACAGTTTAATGAATGATATTCAATAACATATTGAACCGATATCATTATAAATGAGTCTAATTGAGTCCAGGAAAAAACACCTAAGCAACTTCATGGTAGTATATATAAATATAAACAACATAATGTATGAATTCGATGAGATTAAAGAACTAATATATTATAAAATTGTAGATCTCCTTATAGTTGCAGACAAATCGTTTAAATTTATGATAACAGGTTCAAAATAGATGGTTACAAAATTCATCGGCATGACAGAAACACGCAATCTAGGTGGTGGCATCATGTTACTGATAAATTCTGACTTTCCATCTAGTCGTAGAGCTAGAAAAGTTTAGAGAACATTAGTTTAGAGGTTCGTAAATAACATAATTGGATGATGATAAGTATTTATAAACCCCGATGCACCAGTATCTTACAATAACTTTTCAGGAAACTTTACAAAAAATTATAGACTAATGTATAATGAACACTTATAATATTTTTGGACTTGGCGACCTAAATTTTGACATGTTGAATAACAAAAAATGTCAATCTATCACCTTCTAATAATACTTTCAACTTATCACAATTAATATGCTTATGTTTGTATTGTTATATGTGAATCGAATCAAAATAAAACTTTGGTATTGGTATTAGTATTCGTACGAAATTTTATATTTAATTTTGGAAAAAAACCTAAGTACTTTATAAAGAGATCCTTCTTAAAACAAACCGAAATGTAAGTTTGAATTCGGATAGAAATAAAATAAACAAAATAGATAAATGCGCCATATGATTTGTAGCGTAAATTACAGAGGAAAAACGTTAAACTAGTCCAGGTCATTTCATGAAATTAATGGATAAATATCTAAACAAGATTCTGCGCCAAGAGATCGTCAATTTCTAAATAATTTTTAATCCACTAATCATCCCTTTCAAAGGTTTTCGTAAGGGATAACGATTCGGTGGATTAATATAAAATATATGTGACACAGACAACAATTAATACTAATGTTTCATTTATCGTAATTATAGTCCTTCCTTTTTGTCTCGATTATAACATCACCATGATATTGTTTACCAAATGTGTGATTACCATGAGTTGTTTTTACCCTTCTTGAACACTTTAGATAAACTAAGGTTTCGAAAGGATTCTTATTGTCCAGTCAGTATGTAGATTGTTATTTGATGTTGAGTTATAATTATGTTAATTATATTGTAACAACGTTTGTAATTTCGGTTTGATTGGATAACGTCACTTATTTTCATGACATCAATTGGCAAATGATGATATGGGACGCAAGCGCAGACGATACATGACACATTTTTATACATGATTTAACATTGTGTTCTGTCAGTTTCATTAGAATGGAGATAATAATATTGTATCTTTATTTAAAGCTCCGACGGCATCAATTGGTGATTTGATGGTCGCTAACGCGTCGACAGTAACCTTAATTTGCGACTATCAAACACCAATTGATGCTGTCGGAGCTTAAAATACAAGACATATATCTCCTAATTGCCATCAGCAGTATCAGGATATGACTTTATACGCCAGACGCGCGTTGCATCTACAAAACAAGAGGCTCTGAAGAGCCTGAATCGCTCACATGTATTTCCGAGGAATAGATTTTTAAATGTTAACAAACTTGGTGAACAAATTGTTTAAATTGGTCTTAAAAGGCACTAACTCCTTAAGGGGTCAATTGACAATTTTGGTCATATTAACTTTTGTAGATCTTACTTTGCTGAAAATTATTGCTTTTACAGTTTATATCTTTCTATAATAGTATTCAAGATAATAACAAAAACTGCAAAAATGCCTTAAAATGGCAGATTAGTGGCAGGAACCCAACAAGCAATAGGTTGTTCAATTCGTCTGAAAATTGTAGGGTTAAATAGAAACTTCGCCAAAAAATCAAAAATTGATATTATGTTCATTCTGTATAAAAATGCTCAAATTCATAGATATTAAAGTTTTATTCCGCTAGATAAGCGATCACCATCGATTTTAAATTTAGAGTATCAATTCTCTTCGTTCAGCCATTTTGTCTTCTTTCCCGATTTATAACACCGATATGTCTATAAACCACAAAGAAACAAAACTACAGTAACCGATGTAGTCGTAATTGCGTGTCGATATCTTGTCAATCGTACCGGGTTGTTTTATCCGACTAACTAACTTGATACGGAACATATTCTTATTTTTTTTAAAATTACCGTGGTCTGTTGTTTTTAAACTGTTAATATTGGAATTAGGTATAAAGTCAAAATTTAAATCATAAATAAATGTTCCGGGAAAATTGTTTTCGAAAATCTTATTTGTTCATAATTCATTAAAGTAATAATTTCTATTCAAATAAATTCTGATCTTCCCTCATCTGATCACCACTATGACTAAAGGTATTACTTCCAAAGGTATTGTGAGGGGTGTGAGGTGACACGTCCAGGTATTCAAGCGATTTCCTCACGGCCTTGCAAGTTCATGCATCGTTTCACTTCCGCAGGTATTGATCAGTGTACACGGGCGATAACTTAAAACTTTCCATTTTGAATTATCAGATGTATAATATACAACTGTCTTACTTGTCATTACTAAACTCATACGCTTGTTTATAAATAACATATCTGGTGTAAAGAATATTATTCATAAAAATAAAAATAATACCAAAAAAAATAAGATTTGATGAAATTAAAATCTAATTAAATATTTTTTCCAAGGGTGAATTTTGGAAAATGTAAAATATACTCATTGTCAATAGTGAAGGACAGATTGGAACATACCAGAAAAATGATTTAAAAAAAATGTACGCACTTGTCGACGATTCGTTTATACGACTGGGTAGAAAGTTACGCCGGAACTATAGCGCAATTTAAAATATATACATGTATACATTGAACATAAGAAAAAAAATATATTTCGAATAAATTGGGGTAAAAGTTTTGTAAATAGACTAGTCCACGTATGCCAACAGTATGTAATCATCGAATGTCGATAGACTATTGTATACCAGAAGAAGAAGAAGAAGAGAACCAATTTGATTTAAATACAGGTCGATGTATAACTTGCTTTGGTTCATCGAAGTTGTGGACATAGTAAAATCACTAATTTATATTTCAATAAGATTGTTCTCGAACACAGGAAAGAATTCGTCATCACATTTGTTGTATATATATGCCACTGGACGAACACTAATTATAACCAAAGGATGGGAATATTTTGCTTGGAAACTATTGAGTATCAAAGTTTCGAATTAATTTCGGGATTTTTTTTTCTTAGTATTCAATAACAGAAAAAAAGAATAAATTACTTGTCCGCTAAAAAGGGGTATTCTTGTCAGATAAAAGACTTTTGATTATATCTTAAAAAAAAAGGTAAATATGACATTAAATTGGTTCTGTCTTTTTTTTAAAACATCGTTAAAAAGTTGTGTGTGTAAGGTGAACGCCACAAGAACCACGTAATACTAGTACGAGAGTATAGCATGTAAACATTCCTTCTCAATAATATGGTTGTATTTGAAATCTTTTCATACAGATTGACAACTCATAGTCCGATATGCATGTAATATTTGCCACATGACGCCCATAGTTCTTTCTACCATCATCATCTTATTCTTTGAAATTGCTGTAAATTAACATCGATGGTTCACACCCAAACAAAATGGGAGCAATGAACCTTCAGAGCTTCTCCGTGTTATACACTTGTGAAACTTAATATATAGACGAAATTTCTGTATTAAAATGAATCTACATCTCACAATCAGGATTTTCAAATAACGATTTTGAGTAATTTCCTTACAAATCAATATAAACGTATGGCAAGATATAACCATGAAGGAATTTATGAAACAGAAGATGAGTTTGATGATTGCCAATGAGACAACTATCCACAAAAGACCAAAATGACACAAACATTACCAATCATAGGTCACCGTACGGCCTTCAACAATGAGCACCGTATATAGTCAGCTATAAAAGGCCCCGATGAGACAATGTAAAACAATTCAAGCGAGAAAACTAATGGCCTTATTTATGTAAAAAAATGAATTGTTTTTGTCAGACGTAAGAACTCATCACTATCATAAACGTATACGTATATATGCATGTAGTTTCAGAACAAGCGGTCGATGTCGATAGTCCGTTTTCTAACTATTCAGAGTTAGACATGTCACTTGTTCCTTTTTGGAAGCCTACATATTTCCCCGTCTAACGATGGGAACTCTTTCTGGTTGTGTTGACTATAAATGCTTGCATGGTAATTCTGTCGTTTATCTATACAAGGGGTTGCATTTACTCTCCTTTCCTAACAAACAAACTAACGAAACGCTACTAGTCTGCTTTCTCTGGAGCTCATCCTCAATGGCGCTTATACGTCAGGAAACTTACATGTATACTAATAATGATTGTTTTAAGAACAACGATGTAGGGACGAACTATTCTAAATTCGTCAATATCAGTTATGCATTTCTAAAATATAAGTTTTATTACAACTACTGTATTACTTATTTGGATTAATGACGGCTATCATGTTCAATAATGCACAAATATTATCATAGAATTTAAAAAAAAATGTACACAAATCCTCATAATAAATGCCTTAGTTTAAGATTTCAATACAAGTTAAGAAATTCCGGTAAAGTCAATGATATCAAACAGATGTGCAATGGGATATCAAATTGGGTAATATTGCATTCAGTTTTATTAAAGATTAAAACTACTATTTTTTACTTCATATTTGAATCTTTACACCAATTGCCGCTAAGAAAGTAATAAAAATTGTTTCCTGTTATTTTTATACACTTTCGGAATTACGAATCTGAATTTTATTTTCAATTAATTTACACAATTTAATTATTGTATCTTTATTCTCATCGTGTATTAAATCTTAGTGGATTACCACATCATACTCTTTCTAATCCTTTCTGTTTATCCTTTCCAATAACAACATTTATACCTGTGTACGCTTGAACTCACACCTGCGGCTAAATAGCTGCAAGGTAAACGAATTGACCTCAAACCGAGAAATATACAGTGACCTTTACAAAATAATATACACGCTCTGCTCACACATTAGTTGCATTGAAATGGTAATCAAAACAATAACGGTAAATAGAACTGAAATATTTTCAGTTCAATATCAGTAAAAATGTTCAATAAATATTTTATGAAAAAAATCTCAACAATAATTAATGAAATTTTTTCGAAAACATTTACTAGAGATAATTTTATAGGAGTTTAATTCAATCAATACAAAATGGTATATGCATATTCATTTTCGTTCATTCTTATATTGTGGTTAATAACTACGACCATTTGTCAGCTGTGCGCTTTTAATTACGTATATTGTCGATAAGCTATAAGAGTTAAACAGATTTAATTTTTCCCCAGAATTCAACAAATCGGGCTTAAACGTCACGACCCACTCGAGAATTCAACCAAAAAAGTTACAAATACTTGATTTTCTCCGTTATTAAAAGAATTATAAATTTAAAACTTTGCAAATGTGTTTTTTATGTTAAGATGAACATAATTAGATGATAAGTAAAAAATCGCGGAATTTACCTTTAACTGCATCATTCAATTGAAATTATGCCACCGGCTTTAAAAGCATTTTTGTATTGTCTTTTTGACAATGGCGCATATGCGGCAGTAAATAAAGAGTACGATATACCCATTGACAAAGTTCTTGGATGTATGGCCTTAGCATAATGTATAGGATCTATAAATAGACATTTTTTATGGACACACTTTTGATAATTATTTTAAAACAAGTGTGGATGATCATAAGATTAGAAAACAATAAAGATGGGGCATACATTCTACATGGTATTATTCCTTTCCTTATTTAAGACAATGTCGACATACTACAGAAACAATACAAGTTCTCTGTATGACTTTAGTTGGCTAAAAGGCAACATCGGTCCGATGCCAATTATATTTACTGGTATGATGTTATCTGACTTTCTGCAAGATTTTATCTGTTCACTCAAAGGTATAGGTAAAGGGGGAGGGTTGAGATCTCAAAAATAATGTTTAACCCCACCGTATTTTTGCCCCGGTCCCAAATCAGGAGCCTCTGGCCTTTGTAAGTCTTGTATGATTTTTGATTTTAATTCCTTGTGTATATTTAGTTGTTATTTTAGTATGTTTAGTATGACGTCCATTATCACTTCAACATAATATACATTTTTGGTTAGGGGACAGCTGGAGAACGCCTCCGGGTATCGGAGATTCTCGCTGCTTTGATGACTTTCGGCTGTAGTCTGCTTTTTGATTGGGTTCTTGTCTCTTTGGCACATTCCTCATGTCTATTCGCAATTTTAAAATCAATCTGAAGTGGATCTTGTGTCGGCTTTGAGCAAAACTTCTGCTTTACCGATTTATGTCCACGACAAGGAAGTAGTATTTGTAGGAATATATTGACCGATAAGAATGATGGGATTACAAGTTAAAATGAAGCTATGATATTCCGATATCGCAACATACCGACATCTAATTGATCCGACATCCAATTGGTCCAACGTTTTTACGATAACGGAATATTAACATTAGAAAGCCAAATAAAGGGTTCATTATTAGAAGTGGTTTGAAGCGGTGAAACGAGTACTGGAAAAAAGTAAATATATTAGTGCCAAAGTAGGCAAAAGTCAACACCAGCGTAATTAAAAGTACTAAGTACTTTGTCAAGTGTTGTGTGATTAATTAAATACCCCAAGATTCACGGCGGCCGATTAAAGTAATCTAACACAGTTTGACGTACAATGAGTGATCATATTTTCCTTGTGATAATTCATATCCAAATTGTCTATTTGTTGATATAAATATACTAGTAGCACTTTACTCATTTTAGTAATGTTAGTTAGTTCTCTTAGCATATCTGATTTAGTGATATATGAAATTGCTGACATTAAATGGAGGAAACTCAACATATTGCACTACAATAATATTTTTTTTGGAGCCCTATAGTTGTCTGATCTTGACGCGGTTGGCAGGCTTTTAAACTTAAAGGAGATCATACGTTTCCTCCATTTAATGTCAGTTCATTATGGGACTTTTCTATGAAATTTAAAAAATACGTCAGATGTCATATTCCCCCTTTGCCTGAAATATTTTGTTACGGATTATTTTTATAAAATTTGCAGATATACATGTATGTGTGTAAATACCTGCAATCAGTTTTCAAAGAATCCGAGAGACAACGTTACGTAACATACGTTACCGTTAAAATAGACCGAAATTAATTAATACTTTGATAGAGATGTATTTTCCTAGCAGTAATACAGTGTTTATGCAGTATTGTTTCGTTTTTGCATTTGTTTTAACTCGATTTTTCTACTGGAAATATCCATGAAGTGAAATTACATAAAAAGAATTGCACCAACATTTCTTTTTACGACCAGAATATTTAGAAAGTGCACATTCTTAGCTTTCCAGATATATAATTTAGGTATATGCATTAAAAATTAAAAAAAAAAATGCTCTCATAGTACTAGCCTAGTTATCTCTTTTACATTATCAATTAATATCAATAAACATATATTGTTTCATCAGGGTGTTACTGCACAATATTTCAGCTTGATTTCATTTCATATCATTTGACACAGAACCAAAAGTAGGATGACAACCATGGGTAACAGTTAAAACAAAATAACAAAATAATTAATTATCAGTTTTGTATTTGTTTCTGTGTCACAAACAAACTCCTATATTTTATTATTTTACGATTAATATTTTCCGATACAAAAATACTTTTAAATTAAAACGTAAACGAAATATCCAGTCAAACAAACACAAATAGCGGCATAGAATATACACAGGCAAACACAATCTAAAGCGTTAGCTACATCCTTCCCCGTTACATTTACTTCTATTTCATTTATCTGTTTATTAGGATCATTAACCGGTAATACAACATTGCGTTTTTTCTCCAACCTCCATTTTGCAAATCTCTTCAGTGGTGAACTTAATCCAGCTGTTGTTTCCTCATAATAATATTTCGAAACCATTATGACACTTCCGACGATAAAACCACTAAGCGAAATTATTGTTATCATGACAGCTAAAAGTACGCACATCGGATTGGAGGATGTTGGAATAGCGGCCGACACTAAAGTTAAAAATATGGCATAGGAAAGTAATATTGTCATTGCTAGAGATACACGTTCACCTGATTCCACTGGGATAACGAAGACCAAGGGATTCAAGAGAGCGAACAACAGAGTTGGTAAAATCATCATCACGGCATAGTACAAAGACTGACGCTTTATTTTAATTTTTACGTTGAACGTGCTATAATCGTTGTAAACCTCAACAAATGTTGAATATTCCAAAAGGGTCCAATCTGAATTAGGTGTATACCAAAGTAACCTCGCTTGGTTAGACAAAGCAGACAATGTTAATGTGGTATTTGTTATTCCCCAGTTGAAAAACATCAATTTACATTCCTGTGTGTCAAAAGGAAATTTTGCAACATTAGTAGGACACTTTGCTTTCATTATTCCTCCCGGGCTATAGTAAACATCTCCAGTGCTAGTTAGAGTAGAATAAAACGTAACTCCATGTCCAATAGGTTCCATGTTATCTGCCACATTTACTAGAAACATTAGAGGTTTCCATATGTCAGATGGGTCTATGGTTAAAGCAAACAAGTTATCAAAAGATGAGTAATCCCACTTGAGTGCAGGGTCAGTCCAATTGAGTAACATAACTCCCATAATCGAAATGGTTTCGTCAACTTCATTGATGGATATGAAAGAATTTAGGTAAAAGTCCACGCCGACATTAAGCTTTTGAGAATGGTCAGCTAACGGTGTTATCCTTTTACTATAGTTTGTAAACAATTGTGAATACAGATTTTGTGCGGTAGCATGACTTTGACATTGTATACCATGTAGGAAATTATAAATTACGAACAAAACAATATATTTGATATGCATGTTAATTAACAGTGAATCCTTTTATCTAAATAAGAACCTTTCACATAAGAATGCCTCAATAAACTTTATCACCGCTACCATTAATACGAGTATGGTACGTCATAGTATCGTCACCTGATCATCTTGTTATAATTGATGATTGGAAAATTCCGCAAACAATCCATATAGTAATATGAGTAAACTGTAATTCAGTTTTCACTGCAAGCTTTTAAAACACAATCTAAAGAATTTACGACAATCCTTCCTTAATCTTAAATACCCTCAACAATGGTTATATTAAACGTGACACTAATCACTGGACCCGATCGAGTTCACACGAAGTAAAATGTTATTCATTGAAATACGAAATGTTAAAGAGGCATTAGCTACTATCTAAATATGAATGTATTTTTTCAAGTATTTATAAAAACGAAATCCCACTAAGGGAAGAACAACAAATTTAAAGATCTAACATTGTTGAGCTATGCATACAATATAATATTCCTTATAAATATCAGCACAACAATGTTTAGTTAGGTGCACAAGAGGATAGTATATATACACGTTGACACATTTATATATCCAATACATTAACACTAAACATACAAATGTATGCATTGTAAAATACAACAAAATGTCAATTTACAAATAACCATTCAACTAAAAAAAAAAGACAAACATAAATCAGAAGTACCGTGTTAGTAAAAAAAAAATATTGCTAAGTTGTCCTTTTTAACATTTTTTTATTCGAGCGTCTTTGGTAGACGAAACGCGCGTCTGGCGTAAATATGAAATTTCAGTCCTGGTATATATGATGAGTTTATTTACAATATTTTCATATAAGATATATTTTGCTAATCAAATCCCCTGGTTTCATTAGCAATTATAAACACAGGGATGAACCTTAGCGTCATTGTTGTAGCGCTAAGGGACATTGTTCACAACCAGGAATGAAATAAAATATTTAAAGTTGAAAAAAAGAAAAAAAAAGAGTTTATTTACAACCACTGGGTCGGTGCCACTACTAGTGGAGATTTTTTCCCCGAGGGTATCACCAACCAAGTAGTCAGCACTTCTGTGTTGATTTGAGTTATCATTGATATGTTCATATTTATATATCAACTGTTAACAAAATTTTGAATTAGTGAAATACAATTGCTTTTCTACCTCAGAAATAGATTTACTTAGCTTATTTGACAAAACCTTTAGGAATTTTTGGTCCTCAATGCTCTTCAACTTCGTTCTTTATTTGGTCTTTTTAACATTTTCTGATTCGAGCGTTACTATTGAGTCTTTGGTAGACGAAACGCGCGTCTGGGGTATATATAAAATTTCTGTCCTTGTATACATGATGAGTTCATTTACAACCACTGGGTCGATGCCACTGCTGGTGAAGATTAATTATCCAGATGGTATCACCAGCCCTGTAGTCAGCACTTTTCTGTTGATTTGAGTTATCATTGATATGTTCCTAATTTTGAATTAAATGTTAACAAAATTTTGAATTTGTGAAATACTATGGCTTTTCTACCTCAGACATAGATTTACTTAGCTTATTTGACAAAACCTTTAGGAATTTTTGGTCCTCAATGCTCTTCAACTTCGTACTTTATTTGGTCTTTTTAACATTTTTTTATTCGAGCGTCACTGATGAGTCTTTGGTAGACGAAACGCGCGTCTGGCGTAAATATGAAATTTCAGTTCTTGTACATATGGTGAGTTTATTTACAACCACTGGGTCGATGCCATTGCTGGTGGAAATTTTTTCCCCGAGGGTATCACCAGCCCAGTAGTTAGCACTTCTGTGTTGATTGAAGTTATCATTGATATGGTAATAATTATAAATTAACTGTTAACAAAATTTTGAATTTGTGAAATACTATGGCTTTCCTACCTCAGAAATAGATTTACTTAGATTTATTTGGCAAAACCTTTAGGTATTTTTGGTCTTCAATGCACTTCAACTTCTTTCTCTTTTTGGCCTTTTTAACATTTTCTTATTCGAGCGTCATTGATGAGTCTTCGGTAGACGAAACGCCCGTCTGGCGTAAATATGAAATTTCAGTCCAGGTATATATGAGTTTGTTTTCTACATGACAAAATATCAAAATCTGTTTTAATTTGTACTCCGTTGGATTCGCAGTACAATATTGTGGTAGCAGTTTGTTTTCCTGTGTTTTTTTTTTATACAATGAATAGATAATGAAATTCATCTCCTATTCTATTTCAACAAATATGACGAATTCGCTCATCTGTTTGTATTCTAGTCCACGCCCCAACTTAATCGAATAGGTTTCGAAACGAATATTGTAATATAAATAAAATAAATCTCTTGAAGAGGTCTTCATTTGGGTAAATCCAATGTTGGATAAATATATCATTCAGCTGTCGTGAAATTATGTTCTTGAAAACCAAGCTTATCCAGTTTATCCAATGGAAGTTGATCTTGCCAAAAAAACTAATTCCATTCTCGTAATCTTATTTTTTTGTTGTATTGAAAATGTCATTTGAGCACTAACTTATACATAATGTAAGATAATTTGTTATTCTCCAATACTAAACTATTACAAAACAATATCATTTTACGTTAACAACAATTTCCAAAGAGAATCGTCCGTGTTCAACATAAACCATATGATTTGGTGTACTGCTTCTAAATTTCTGAAAACGTTTTTGCAAAATTGAAAGTGTATTTTCTCAATGCTATCTTTAGTTTCAAATCCCCATACCTCTGGGGCATATAATAATACAGGACTAACTGATGAGTCAAAAAGTTCAAGCTGCAAATCGACGGGAATAAATGTATTTTTTATTTTTCGTGTGTTACAAAAACTACCTTTGTAATTGAAAAGTACACTAAGGTAGCAGTATAAATCAACTAAATCAATGCTTTCTCCATATATCATAAAATTCTGATTTCTTTTTGCTTTCTTTTTACAACAAATCTCTGCTTTAGGTTTTCTTTTGTTAATCTTTAGTATTCATTTTTTTTTATAATCTTTAAAACCTATACAAGTTTTTATTTGTAATCCTTCTGCACTTTCCGAAAATTGCGCAGTATCCTATGCATATAGTGTAATACACAATTTAACATACATTTGTAATGATTACAAGCACATATTTGAAATATTATTTAGACTTTCTATATTGATTTTAACAAAATAATTTCTAAATCATTAAACAAGAAAGAAAACAAAAAAGGTGATACTCTACTAATCGATTTCTTGTTACATGTTGATGCCATTTTAAGGGAATAACACTCTTTTATTAAGAACACCTCCCAAGATATTAAATGTAAAAATAAAAACAAAATTAATCCAAATTAAAATCAGAATGTTTGCGTTTAAATTCGTCTGATCATAGGTAGGCCATGAAACGTGATAACTTTTTCAGAGCCTTCACTTCTAGTTAATCGTTTCTTAGTCTTTCAACTTAATCTGAACCATCAGAGAGGTTATTTTCACCAGCAGAACTGCTAGTTATGTAACTTATTTGAGAAAACGACTTGTCACAGAAAAGTTGAAAATATAATTGTAATTTTTAAATAAGGAAAAATTTGTTGCATCCAGTGTCGACCTTTGGAAAATGGTTAATGACATCAGTACGTTCTTATCACCACTCCTTGGTTAATATTTAAAAAGGGTTTTCTTAAGATTCCCAAATACTTAGTTAATTATTTGAGCAATAATTTTGAATAGTGTTGAATAATTAAGTTGATTAGATTTTTGCCAATTTACATATTTAGTACATGTGGTAAATGAACTATTTATTATGGTATAATTTTCCTCGGATTATTATATAGATAATAGTGGTGAGACCTTTACATCCATACACAACGTCTAATCATACGTCAAATGAGTATTACTTTCTGTTTCTATTCTGTAGATGTTTTTCCAAGCGAGTACTTGAGTAACGCTCGGTAAATCCAACGAGTACCCTATTAGAAAATCTTCCCCGAGTTACTAATTTGAGAATACGACTTGTCACAGAAAAGTTGACAATATAATTGTAATTTCGAATTGATTAAATATATATATAGAAGATACATGATAGCTGCTAAACCCCACAAGAAAGGGGCATCCGTTTATTGATGTTTGAGATGACAATCAGTCCGGTCACTACAACGGAAAGGACGTGCTGGGTCTACTCCATTTTACCTGCAATCTACGATGTTGGTTTACTGATAGATGGATCGCCGACACACAACTTTCGATAAAAAAAAAATAAAAAAATAAATCCAACCATTAACAGTTCGTTTATAAACTTGTGGTTTTGCGAAATACCCGCGTTAGCTTTTGGTCCGTAAAACCCAATGTGGGGGACACATTATGCCAAATGAAGTCCGAGGGTCAGTATTGAAGGTGTTGGATAATGGACTGCTATTTCACTGTCTTACAACTTCTGATGAAGCCTACTGTCTTACTATCTCAAGATCCATCGATCAGAACTTCAACATCGTGGTTAGCGGGCTACCAAGCTGACCAACTTGGCAACAAAAGCAGCCGTTGTGGAGGCAGTAATCAACACCAAAATAGTCAAAATATCAAAAAGATCTTACCAAAACCAAAAATGGTGGCCATTATTCTCAACTTTCCATCGTCACGCATGAAAATATTTAAACGCGCACCAAACGCCTTCGAGCAGCAAGCATACCGTGTGAGGGCCGTAAAACCAGTCCAGGTCGTTAAACGATTCCATCATCATCATAATGACATTTAATCGGATACCTTATATAGGAAAAGTGTCACTTTGTCTGTACGTTTAAGAAACTGCTTTCTTTGGGCAACGAGTTGACCGTCTTAAGCCATATTTTATATGAGCCAGAGGTTTCGCTACCTATAAAAAAGATTCAATCCACTTTATTTTCATTAAAATGTCACAAACCAAGTCAGGAATATCGCAGTTGTTTTCTAATAGTCGGTTTTAATGTAGTTGGCGTCTGTTTTTATTGCACATTAATGTTTTTGTTGTTCCGTTATTATCGTCGTTGTTAAGTATTTTGTAACCCGGATGTGTTTCCCTCAACCGATTTATGACTTTTGAGCAGCGGTATAACACTGTTGCCCTTATTTATACCCAATATATCCTCAGAATCCATCTTTACCTTTATTCCCAGTGATGGAAAAAAATAAGTTTTAATTGTTGTTATATTATCCACTTTATATGAACAAAATAGTGCTAATAATCCGATAACTGATTTTAATAGAATATACATATTTAGCTCATTTCAATACCAAGGTATCATAGTTAAATTACCAGTAATTGCTTCAATATGATTGATTGATTAATGTTTGATACACTCATCATCCACGCAAAAGGGCTTTTTCGGGGCTAGAGCTAATTTAAATATTTGAATAGCTGAAATATAAAGTCCTCAAGTTATTCCTAATATTCGTAGAAATGTGGCGTGCAGACTAATATTACATGGATTAATTGACATAGTTGTAAAGAGGCCAACAAGAATTAAATAATACCAAATTAATATGTTTAAATGACTTACATAAAATAGATGTTCAAAATAGTTATTAAACAAATAAAAAAAGGCCTATTTATATAATTAGAAAAAACAACACATATCAAAATATAGATTCGAGACAAAGACTAATTTCTTTTAAATGAATTGAACAATAGTTTCGTTTTGAGTAGTATTTACACTACTTAGTTAAATTTACGAATATCGATAAAACTAACATTTGAATAACAAATTTGTTGTAAAAACTGTTTAAACTTCTTCTTTCAATTCCTAAAATGTCTTGTGAGTCACATATTGATGACACACAAATCTTTGTAACATTTAAGATTTTTAAAAATACTTTCCGACACATGTACAGTTGTTCTTAATTTGAAGTTGATGGACGCGAATAGCTGCTGTTTGATAAATGCTCCACACAACACTGTGGTAGGGGATATTGTTTATAATCTGTCTGACACAAATACGCTGATCAAAATGTTGATGGAAACCGTAATTATATTCTAGTTGACACAAATTCTTGAAACAAAACTCTGATGGAGACCTTTTTAACAGAGCTGCACTGACCGAAACGTTGATAGGAACCTTGGAAAAATTACATCTTGTTAGGAGTCCTTATTTCTGTGATTTTATATTGTCAACACACTGTATACATTATACTTATTATCTTTTGTAACTATATATTTCCAACAAAATGACATGACTTTTATGTCACACTGAAAGATCGGCAAATTATTCAAATTGACACATACATGAAATATGCAATCAAACAAACCACAATAGCGATATAGAATACACACAGACAAACAAAATCTAAAGCGTTTGCCACATCCTTCTCTGTTATGTTATAATCTATATCATCAATCTCCTTCGTGTGATCTTCCATTGGTAAAACAACATTACGTTTCTTCTTCAACCCCCACTTTGCCAAGTTCTTCAATTGGGTGATGATTTCGTCTGTGGTTTTCTTAAAGGAATATTTTGAAATAACTACGACACTTACCACGATAAGACCGCTGAGTGAAATCATTGTTATCATGACAGCTAAAAGTACGCACATCGGATTGGAAGATGTTGGAATAGCGGTGGACACTAAAGTTAAGAATATGGCGTAGGAAAGTAATATTGTCATAGCTAGAGATATCCGTTCGCCTGATTCCACTGGAATAACGAAGACCAAGGGATTCAAGAGAGCAAACAACAGAGTTGGTAAAATCATCATCACGACATAATACAAAGACTGACGCTTTATTGTAAGTTTTACGTTGAACGTGCTGAAATTGTTCGTGGTCTCAACAAATGTTGAATAATCCAAAAGGATCCAGTCCGAATTCGGTGTATACCAGTCTAACTTTGCTTTGTCAGACACAGGAGAAAATATTAACTCTGATGTTGATAATCCCCAGTTAAAAAACAAAAAAATACATTCCTGTGTGTCAAAAGGAAATTTGGCAACATTAGTAGGACATTTTGCCTTCATTATTCCTCCTGGGCTTGTGTAAACCTGTCCAGTGCACACTAAAGCAGAAAAAAACTCCATTCCCGATAGGTTCGATTTGTTCTGCTGAATTTGCAAGAAAAATTAGAGGTGTCCAGATATCAGATGGGTCTATGATTATATAATACAAGTTGTCAAAAGACCAAAATTCCCATTTAAGTACTGGGTCAGTCAAATTAAGAAGTATAGATCCCATTATGGAAATGGTTTCGTCAACTTCATTGATGGATATGAAAGAATTTAGGTAAAAGTCTACCCCGACATCAAGTTGCTGAGAATGGTCAGCTAACGGCATTATCCTTTTACTGTAGTTTGTTAACAAATTGGAATACAGATTTTGTACAAAAGTGTGATTGTGACAGTGTATCTCAGAAAGAAGAATAATTAACACAGTTGAAAGTGTCAGAGTCGTACACATCATTTTTTGTGATATATAGCAATTCAACCAAACCAAATTGTAACTCCAGAATACTGCCCTAAAATTTATTTAAGCTGATATATAGATTGATCAACATCAATATGGTATGTCAATAGTAGTTATTATCGTCGTCGTTTAACTATAATGGATAATTGGGAAATCATGTAAACAATTCAACAGCATGGTGAACTTGTATAAACAGTTTAAATGAATGATATTCAATAACATATTGAACTGATATCATTATGAATGAGTCTAATTGAGTCCAGGAAAAGGCACCAAAGCAACTTCATGGTAGCATATATAAATATAAACAGCATAATGTTTAAATTCGATGAGATTAAAGAACTATTATATTATAAAATCGTAGATCTAATACTAGTAGTTGCAGACAAATCGTTTAAATTTATAATAACTTGTTAAAAGTAGATGATTACAAACTTCATCGGCATGACAGAAACACGCAATTTAGATGGTGCATCGTGTTACTGATAAATTCTGACTTTCCATCTAATCGTAGAGCTGACAAAGTTTAGAAAACATTAGTTCAGAGATTCGTAAATAATATAATTGGATGATGATAGGTATTTATAAACTCCCTTTGCACCAGTTTTTGACAAAAACGTTTTTAGGAAACTTTACAAAAAAATATAGACTAATTAGTAATATTTGGTGACTTGGCGACCTAAATTTTGACATGTTGAATGGCAAAAAATGTCAACCTATCACCTTCTAATAACTAATTCAACTTATTACAATTAATATTAAGAGCTTAAAAGCTTATGTTTGTATTGTTGTATGTGAATCGAATCCAAATAAAACTTCGGTATTCGTATTAGTATTAGTACGAAATTTTAATTTGGAATTTAATTTTGGAAAAAACCCAAGTACTTTATAAAGAGATCCTTCTTAAAAAAAACCATACAAAATGTAAGTTTGAATTCGGATTGAAATAAAATAAACAAAATAGATAAATGCGCCTTATGATATGTAGCATAAATTACAGAGTAAAAATGTTAAACTAGTCCAGGTCATTTCATGGAATTAATGGATAATTATTTAATAGCTAAACAAGATCCTGCGCCAAGAGTTTGTCAATTTCTAAATAATTTTTAATCCACTAATCATCCCTTTCAAAGGTTTTCGTAAGGGATAACGATTCGGTGGATTACTATAAAATATATGTGACACAGACAACAATTAATAATAAGTCTCGGTTATTGTATAGAAAGGTATATACTATGAAAATTAGAGCGCGGGGCTTTGCCCAAAGCTCTTATTTTCATAGTATATACCTTTCTATACAATATCCAATTTAGCACATATTTACAACTTGAGTAATCCTGTAATTAGTCTTTTGATATGTTTTGGATGACTGGATGTAGCTCATTTACGTAGTTTTGTCAATCTACTCACTATTATATCCTTGTAAAAACGGGATTTCAAAAGGCCCTTGACTTTAGAATGTAAAGAAGGTAGCTGCTGGTGTAAGTATGTTTATTGATATAAACGAAGCGTTGTTTTACTATACATGTACATGGTAAGATGACAAAATGAATTGACAAAGAGCAGACAATTCTTAAATTGCAGTGAAAGCGTTACATTCTTGAAAACATTTTATTAATTTCACATAAAACCTAAAACTATCTTGAAAATGCTTTTGAATGAGTACAAACAGTTGGATCCCACATCCTTGGTTGAAACACCTTTTAAAAATGGCTGGATTTGCCTCTGGTATGTACCCATAGGTAGTCTAGTGGATAGTTTATATGCATGAAATATTTGTCACTGGACATTAGGCAACCAATTATCGACCAATTTATGACTAAATATATCAAATTGCTTTATTAATACTTTCCCTTCAAAAGATTCATGGTTGACTCTTCTTGTGTACAAAGTAATTGCATGGAAGATAAAGGATTACAAATTAAAATTGAATTGTACTTTAATCAAGGTATAAAGCACCATAATTATTACTCCTTATTTAAATGAAAGAAACTTTTTTAATTGTCAAAACAAAATTAAGATAAAAAGATTGATTAGTTGGATGTTAAAAATCTGTTTGAAAACTAATTACAAACTATTTAGTTAAATTTGGAACACAGAATTTATTTCAAAATAGCCAGTAGCAATTTGTATTTCAATATCTTGATTACGATACAATGAAATCTTACCATTGTGGTCATTCATGCGTAGTTACTAAGTACACGGAAAAAGTATGTACTATGAAAATTAGAAGGCAAATTCAAGCAATTTGATTGGACGAGAAGTTGTAAGTATGTGCTAATGTTTCCTTTATCGTAATTATAGTCCTTCCCTTTTGTCTCGATTATAACATCACTATGATATTGTTTACCAAATGTGTGGTTACCATGAGTTGTTTTTAGCCTTCCTGAACACCTTAGATCAACTAAGGTTTCGAAAGGATTGCTATGGTTCAGTCAGTAGTTATATTGTTATTTGGTGTTGTGTGTAAATGTTAATTATAATGCAACAACATTTGTAACTTTCGTTTTGATTGGATAAATTTTCATGACATCACTTGGCGAATGATGCCATGGGACGCAAGCGCAGACGAAATATGACTGATTTCTAATACATGATTTAACATTGTATTCTGTAAGTTTTATTAGAATGGAGATAATAATATTGTATCTTTATTTAAAGCTCCGACGGCATCAATTGGTGATTTGATGGTCGCTACCTTGTCGACAGTAACCTTAATTTGCGACTATGAAACACCAATTGATGCTGCCGGAGCTTAAAATACAAGACAGATATCTCCTAATTGCCATCAGCAGTATCAGGATATGACTTTATACGCCAGACGCGCGTTTCATCTACAAAACAAGAAGCTCCCAAGAGCCTGAACCGCTCACATGTATTTCCGAGGAATAGATTTTAAAATGTTAACAACTTGGTGAACAAATTGTTTAAAATGGTCTTAAAAGGCACTAACTCCTTTAGGGGTCAATTGACAATTTTGGTCATATTAGCTTTTGTAGATCTTACTTTGCTGAAAATTATTGCTTTTACAGTTTATATCTTTCTATAATAGTATTCAAGATAATAACAAAAACTGCAAAAATGCCTTAAAATGGCAGATTAGTGGCAGGAACCCAACAATCAATAGGTTGTTCAATTCGTCTGAAAATTGTAGGGTTAATAGATCGTGACCAATTGAACAATGTTTCCCTGGTCAAATTTGCTTTAATAGCTTAAGGTTTGCTCCGACGGCATCAATTGGTTCAAAAGAGAATGATTAAGGTAGCACAATACAAAGATTTATTCACTCCAAATCAGACAATTTAAACTGATGTAATTCATTTCATCCTTCTTTATATTTTATAAATGAGGTACCAAAAGAAAGAAAAAAGATCAATCTTTTCAAAAACATCAATAGAACAAATTTTATACCCAATTAAATTTAGGGGCATATAATTTTTTACCTGGGAAAAGGTTTTTTTTTTGGTGATATATAATAATTCAACCAAACCAAATTTTAACTCCAGAATACTGCCCTAAAATTTATCTAAGCTGATATATAGATTGATCAACAACAATATGGTATGTCAATAGTAGTTATTATCGTCGTCGTTTAAATATAATGGATAATTAAGAAATCATGTAAACAATTCAAACACATGGTAAACTTGTATAAACAGTTTAAATGAATGATATTCAATAACATATTGAACCGATATCATTATAAATGAGTCTAATTGAGTCCAGGAAAAAACACCTAAGCAACTTCATGGTAGTATATATAAATATAAACAACATAATGTATAAATTCGATGAGATTAAAGAACTAATATATTATAAAATTGTAGATCTCCTTATAGTTGCAGACAAATCGCTTAAATTTATGATAACTTGTTCAAAATAGATGGTTACAAACTTCATCGGCATGACAGAAACACGCAATCTAGGTGGTGACATCATGTTACTGATAAATTCTGACTTTCAATCTAGTCGTAGAGCTGGAAAAGTTTAGAGAACACTAGTTTAGAGGTTCGTAAATAACATAATTGGATGATGATAAGTATTTATAAACCCCCATGCAACAGTATCTGACAATAACTTTTCAGGAAACTTTACAAAAAATTATAGACTAATGTATAATGAACACTAATAATATATTTGGACTTGGCGACCTAAATTTTGACATGTTGAATAACAAAATATGTCAATCTATCACCTTCTAATAACTAATTCAACTTAGCACAAATAGTATAAAGAGCTTAAATGCTTATGTTTGTATTGTTCTATGTGAATCGAATCAAAATAAAACTTTGGTATTCGTATAAGTATTCGTACAAAATTTTAAATTTAATTTTGGAAAAAACCCAAAGTACTTTACCAAGAGATCCTTCTTAAAAAAACCAAAATGTAAGTTTGAATTCAGATCAAAATAGTTAGAGAGCAAAAAAAGTATAAAGTTAAAGAGCAAAATTCCAAAAAGTTGTGCCAAATACGGCCGAGGTTATCTTTTCCGGGGATAAGAAAGTTCAGAGTATTCTCAATAATTCATACTTTAACAAACAGTAAATTTATAAAAATCATATAATTGATATTCATGTTATAACCGAGGCGCGGAGAATGTCGCCTTGGTAGAGAATGTATCTTTCTTATCGGTTTCATTTCCCTGGAAGATCGTTCGAAGAAATTGTTGAAAAGACATACTAGTAGCTCAATTTGACATGGATTGATATATCCCTCCTGTGGCAATTAAAAGCATTTGAAAAAAAAGGTTGTGCAAGTGTCTGTTTGTTTACAATTGCCTGATCCATATCAGCATAAATGTTTAGTTCAGACTAGATTGCTTTCAAGACTTTGTTACGTTCATTAGAAACTGAGTACCCAAGCACACTAATTATGAAAAATAAAAGCCAAATTATATTTTTGACCAAAATTTCACGGTTTATTAAAAAAAAACCGAAAGTGTGAACTGGGCTTGTTGTCATATTGAATATGTAATAATCATGTCATAATGAAATTATCACAATTTCAAAGATTATTCCTTCTTTTTTTTTTGTACCTCATTTATAAAGTTTAAAGAAGGATGAGTGGAATTGCATATTCAGTTTAAAGATGTCTTATTGGGGATGAAAAATCTTTATATTGTGCTACTTTTAGTCAGTTACACACTGTTATTATATTTACTGTTCTGGAGCATTTTTCACAAAAATATCTTCTGACAAAAAATAATGATTAATTTTAACTGAATATTAATTCTTACATAACTTTTGATATTTTAACCCTGCACACAACCATTCCCCATGTGAAAGTATAATTGTTTTGAGTATATATTGAACGACAAAATAGTTTTCAATGTTTACATTGTCTGACGCCAAACACGCGAAACAATGAATGTGTTTTTCAATATGATAATTGTTGTGCTTTTGAGATTGTAGAACAGTGATGACTGCTATAACCATATTTTGACTATTTTACCGATTATGTCAGTTTTGTTCACGCATCGTTGTAAAAATAACGGAATTTGATGCGACTGTCATTCAAGTGAGAGGTTTAGCGCTATAAAACCAGGTTCATTCTACCATTTTCTACATTTAAAAATGCCTGTACCAAGTCAGGAATATTGCAGTTGTTGTCCACTCGTTTGATGTTATTTTATCATTTGATTTTGCCATCTCATTCGGAACTTTCCGTTCTGAATTTTTCTCGGAGTTCAGTATTTTTGAGATTTCACTTTTTAAGACTAATGAATATTTTTCTCGTAAGATGTTTTGTGAATAGAATCGCTTTCTTAAAGTAAACCAATAAAGACATGCTTCATAATAAGTCAGAGGCAAGCTTGTAATGTAACTACCCGGGCTCCTCCGGGAAGAGGCAGTACTAAGCCATTTTTTTAAAGCAATTCATTTATTTTCAAACCTCAGTTAATATCAATTTTTTTAGGAATTTTGGGTCCTGCTTCATCATCAACGTCGTATTTATTTGGCCTTTTTAACTTTTTGTGATTCGAGCGTCACTGATGAATCTTTTGTTAACAAAACGCGCGTCTGGGGGATATGATGGGTTTAATTCAAATGTCTACTTAAATTATAATTTTAAATCAAGCTACTTATATTTTAACATTTCTATGTATAGTAAAGTTTTAGAAAAAAAAGCTGTAGAAACCTCACAATTTAGCTGATGACTTTTGTACAGAATTTAAGACTTTTAGAAAAATATAATATTCATTTGACGCGCTTTAAAAACAGAGGGAAAATAATGGCTCGTCGAACTTTTCTCCTATCTAGTTAGGAGTATACTTACATTTTATAAATCTTTTCATACACTGCACGATAATGTGTTTATTTTCCAATTTGACATCGAACTTAAGCGTATAATTCGTTTTCTTTCAAATCGCAGAATTGTTTTTTTGTATGAAATCACAGACGCGGAGCACAACGAGGATCTCAAATTAAACAAAGATGTAAACAGTAATTTATTTTAACTGTTCGCTACAGAAGTTAACATAGCAGTATAACAGGAGGCTCTGAATCTCTAGTTTAAGTTTATATTGTTCTAGACATGGATGAAATATAAGTCTGTATTCATAAGCTAAAAGAAACATAACCGGCTTGACCATCTTGATAATATAAATGGTATCAAAAGAAACTCAATGGATTAGCACTGATACACGTGCATTGTTGTTTATACTTATATCAGGTTTATAATTTTGTTCAAAATAATCCATGAAAAAATGAAATAAGGTTTTTGAAAAACATATGTAACTTTCGGTTCTGTAGCAACCACAACAACAGCAGGTTTTATTTCCTATCAGATGGGCATACAAAGAACATTTAACAATATACACCAAAAAAAACCCAACAACACATAATCAAGTATGCATATAAATACATAAACAGTTAAACTATGTACCCTCTTGACCAAGATATTTACAAAAACATGTTTTGAAATTTTGTTTTGGTGAGGTGACAAACTCCTGCATAAATTCTGGATACGCCCCAGGTACTTTTCTATTTGTATATAAGAAAGGTCAATTGCAGGATACTAGTAAATAAGTAGTACATCATCGTGAATAATGGTACAAATATTACCGGGTCCACTCATATTTGAGATAATTTGAATAAGTGTTCAATGCTTGTTATAGAAGAATTGATGATTTATAGATACAAAGGATTACAATGATTAATTTGTATGTTTTGCTATCAGAACTTTCAAGTACATAAAGTTGTTTATATCAGTAATTCTAAACATTTTGAAATATAAAATATGTCACAAATGTCATAACCTGCAGTAAAAATGTTAGGATAAAGCGTACACAATGTTTGTCCGCTGTTATTTTGTATGTACAAGGATTTGTATAGTGAGATCTCTATGTGCACATCTTTGGTATGAATTCGACTGTTAATTTACGCTGGTGAATTGTTGTTTTATTAAAGATGAATTAAAAAGTCGATCCGTATTTAAAGCAGGCAAAATCAGTAAATATTCATCTCCAGTATCTTACTATAATGTTATACGTAAAGACTAGGTATATTATATTCAAGTGTTCTTTCGATAGCATTAATTAATATCATCCCATGCCCAAACAGAACGAAATATTGACGGTGACCATGGAAGAGAATTAAATATCGAATGATGAAATCAGCAGTTTGTAAAGGAGGTTAACGAGTATCTGTGTCACCAACAACCGCAATATATTCTGTTATTTTATATTCATTTGTTGTGCTGTATTTTCATTTACATTTATCTCGAACAGAATGATTCAAAGTTTAATTTGACACATAGAGAAAATATGCAATCAAACAAACCACAATAGCGAGATAGAATATACATAGACAAACAAAATCTAAAGCGTTAGCTACATCCTTCCCTGTTATGTTATTATCTATATCATCAATCTCTTTCTTGTGATCTTCCATCTTCCATCTTCTTCATACCCCAGTTTGCCAATTTTTTTAATGGGGAGTTTATTTCCGCTGCGTTTTCTTCAAAATAATATTTAGAAATAACTATGACACTTACCACCATTAGACCACTAAGTGAAATTATTGTTATCATGACAGCTAAAAGTACGCACATTGGATTGGAAGATGTTGGAATAGCGGTCGACACTAAAGTTAAGAATATGGCGTAAGAAAGTAATATTGTCATTGCTAGAGATACACGTTCACCTGATTCCACTGGAATAACGAAGACCAAGGGATTCAAGAGAGCAAACAACAGAGTTGGTAAAATCATCATCACGGCATAATACAAAGGCTGACGCTTTATTTTAATTTTTACGTTGAACGTGCTGATATTGTTCTTGGTCTCAACAAATGTTGAATATTTCAAAAGGGTCCAGTCCGAATTTGGTGTATACCAGTCTAACCTTGCTTGGTCAAACGAAGAAGAATATTTTATCTTGGTTGTTGATAATCCCCAGTTTAAAAACATAAAATTACATTCCTGTGTGTCGAAAGGAAATTTTGCAACATTAGTAGGACACTTTGCTTTCATTATTCCTCCCGGGCTTGTGTAAACCTGTCCAGTATACATTAAAGTTGAGTAAAATATAACTCCTTTTCCAATAGGTTCCATTTCATCTACTGCATTTACAAGAAACATTAGAGGTGTCCAGATGTCAGATGGGTCTAAGGTTATAACAAACAAGTTATCAAAAGACAAGACATCCCACTGGAGCGCTGGGTCAGTCCAATTAAGTAACATAGTTCCCATGATGGAAATAGTTTCGTCAACTTCGCTCATGGATATGAAAGAATTTAAGAAAAATTCAACCCCAACATGAAGCTGTTTGGAATGGTTAGCTAATGGCATTATCCTTTTGGTGTAGTTTGATAACACATGTGAATAAAGATTTTGTACAGTAGCGTGACTTTGACATTTGAATCCAGGAATAATAATTAATAAGACAACTAAGAATGGCATAGTCGTGCACTTCATTATTCAGTGAGTGATGAATACAATCTCAAGTAAACGAAATCGAAAAATACTGCCCTATAGTTTATCTCAGCTGATAAAATATAGATTAAAAATATCAATATGGTATGTCAATTGGTAGTTATTGTTCTCTTTTATTCATAATTAATGACTGGAAAATTCTGTTAACAATCTTAATGCATGCTTTTAAAATTTAAAATATTTTGAATGAAGCACTTCACATATTGAATTTATTTCATAATGAGGTTCACTATTAAAACAAAAAATAAGTGCTTACTAATGAAATCCTTGTTTGACTGAAACAATAACTTACTCATTTTATTATAAAACGTCACACTTATCACTTTACCATACCGAGTTCAAAATATATAATGTATTACATGAAGTAAGTTACTGTTTAAGCAATACTGAAAGGTCATATTGAGTAACGAATGATAAAAAAGAACCGATTAAGCAGGAATTTATTGTCCTCTGTGAATACTTTAATTCAAATAAATACGTAAATTAGACAGGTCTGAGGCCGCATCTCTCAATCCATATTAAATTAATTAAGGCTATAGATATCGTATTAGGACACAAGCACACTGTGTAACGTTTTTATCTTACCGTTTATTATAACGTGTGACATTTAGAATGACGGCCTATCAAATTTATCAAGTCTTCAATAAAAAGACCTACTTCCATTGATGTATTCAAAAACAAACAAACGCCAACAATAACAACATATTGGCTTTTAATTGTTCTCTGCATTAATTAGACGAAACTATTCAGAATTAATTAAACGACTTAGCTTACTTGTTTAAACAACTTAGCTTACTCGTTTAAAAGACTCAGCTAGCGTGTTATAACAACTTAGTTTACTCGTTATAACGACTCGGCTAGCGTGTTATAACAACCTAGCTAATCAAACTCGTTATAACAACTTATCTAAGTTGTTTAAACGAGTAAGCTGAGTTGTTTAAACGAGTAAGCTAAGTTGTTATAACAAGTTAGTTAAGTCGTTTAAACGAGTTTAAAAACCAAAAGGCTAAGAACATTAAAGAAATGAAGAACTCCCTTTCAACCCTCAAGAAAAAAACTAAAATGTGTGATTGTTATTAAAGACTCTAATATAGCTTTTGATGTTATTTTATTTGATAATTTCATTACTAAAATCATTAAAAATGGCTGTTCCGTGCTTGATGTTCGATTTCGTCTAACTTGACCGTTCATTCGAATAAGAATCGGATGATTTCAGAAATTGTCACCAGTGTCTATCTCTATAACCTCACATTCAGAATCTAATTTCAATGTTTGTTTTATGAAATATTTGCGTGCTAATGGTATAAAAGAAACCAATAGTCCACCAAATATTTCCACAGCGCCGATTGCATAAAAAGATGTATTGTAATTTCCAGTTTTGCTGTAAAGCCACCCTAAAAAAGAACTTTTGATCATTTATGACGAACACATTTTTTTTCATTTTTAAAGAACAAAACTTTCATAGAAGGACAACACTTCCACGTATACATATAACACAACTTAGATCTATACAAAACAACTGTGAACCTTTTATTGAACATTTGCTTTCCAAACATTCCGATGTTGAGAGTACCCAATGAATTAAAATCAAGAAACGTTATGATGTTGAGCGTATCCGATGAATGTTAACCAAGTACGTTTTAATGTCAAGTGTACCTGTTGAAATCAAGAAACGTTTTGGTGTTGAGTGTACAGATGAATGTCATAGAAACTTTTTGGTGTCTAGTGTACTTGATGAGTGACAATCTTGATACTTTGAATGTCTAGTGTACCCGATGAGTGTTAATCCAGATACTTTGGATGTCTAGTGTACCTGATGAGTGACAATCTTGATACTTTGTATGCCTAGTGTACACGATGAGTGACAATCTTGATACTTTGGATGTCTAGTGTACCCGATGAGTGTTAATCCAGATACTTTGGATGTCTAGTGTACCTGATGAGTGACAATCTTGATACTTTGGATGTCTAGTGTACTCGATGAGTGACAATCTTGATACTTTGTATGCCTAGTGTACACGATGAGTGACAATCTTGATACTTTGGATGTCTAGTGTACCTGATGAGTGACAATATTGATACTTTGGATGTCTAGTGTACTCGATGAGTGACAATCTTGATACTTTGTATGCCTAGTGTACACGATGAGTGACAATCTTGATACTTTGGATGTCTAGTGTACCCGATGAGTGTTAATTCAGATACTTTGTATGTCTAGTGTACACGATGAGTGACAATCTTGATACTTTGGATGTTTAGTGTACCCGATGAGTTACAATCTTGATACTTTGGATGTCTAGTGTACCCGATGAGTGACAATCTTGATACTTTGTATGTCTAGTGTACACGATGAGTGACAATCTTGATACTTTGGATGTCTAGTGTACCCGATGAGTGTTAATCCAGATACTTTGGATGTCTAGTGTACCCGATGAGTGACAATCTTGATACTTTGGATGTCTAGTGTACCCGATGAGTGACAATCTTGATACTTTGGATGTCTAGTGTACACGATGAGTGTTAATCCAGATACTTTGGATGTCTAGTGTACCTGATGAGTGACAATCTTGATACTTTGGATGTCTAGTGTACTCGATGAGTGACAATCTTGATACTTTGTATGCCTAGTGTACACGATGAGTGACAATCTTGATACTTTGGATGTCTAGTGTACCCGATGAGTGTTAATCCAGATACTTTGGATGTCTAGTGTACCTGATGAGTGACAATCTTGATACTTTGGATGTCTAGTGTACTCGATGAGTGACAATCTTGATACTTTGTATGTCTAGTGTACACGATGAGTGACAATCTTGATACTTTGGATGTCTAGTGTACCCGATGAGTGTTAATCCAGATACTTTGGATGTCTAGTGTACCCGATGAGTTACAATCTTGATACTTTGTATGTCTAGTGTACACGATGAGTGACAATCTTGATACTTTGGATGTCTAGTGTACCCGATGAGTGTTAATCCAGATACTTTGGATGTCTAGTGTACCCGATGAGTGTTAATCCAGATACTTTGGATGTCTAGTGTACCCGATGAGTTACAATCTTGATAAATTGGATGTCTAGTGTACCCGATGAGTGTTAATCCAGATACTTTGGATGTCTAGTGTACCCGATGAGTGACAATATTGATACTTTGTATGTCTAGTGTACACGATGAGTGACAATCTTGATACTTTGGATGTCTAGTGTACCCGATGAGTGTTAATCCAGATACTTTGGATGTCTAGTGTACCCGATGAGTTACAATCTTGATACTTTGTATGTCTAGTGTACCCGATGAGTGTTAATCCAGATACTTTGGATGTCTAGTGTACCTGATGAGTGACAATCTTGATACTTTGGATGTCTAGTGTACTCGATGAGTGACAATCTTGATACTTTGGATGTCTAGTGTACACGATGAGTGACAATCTTGATACTTTGGATGTCTAGTGTACCCGATGAGTGTTAATCCAGATACTTTGGATGTCTAGTGTACCTGATGAGTGACAATCTTGATACTTTGGATGTCTAGTGTACTCGATGAGTGACAATCTTGATACTTTGTACGCCTAGTGTACACGATGAGTGACAATCTTGATACTTTGGATGTCTAGTGTACCCGATGAGTGACAATCTTGATACTTTGGATGTCTAGTGTACCCAATGAGTGTTAATTCAGATACTTTGTATGTCTAGTGTACCCGATGAGTGACAATCTTGATACTTTGTATGTCTAGTGTACACGATGAGGGACAATCTTGATACTTTGGATGTCTAGTGTACCCGATGAGTGTTAATCCAGATACTTTGGATGTCTAGTGTACCCGATGAGTGTTAATCCAGATACTTTGGATGTCTAGTGTACCCGATGAGTTACAATCTTGATACTTTGGATGTCTAGTGTACCCGATGAGTGTTAATCCAGATACTTTGGATGTCTAGTGTACCCGATGAGTGACAATCTTGATACTTTGTATGTCTAGTGTACACGATGAGTGACAATCTTGATACTTTGGATGTCTAGTGTACCCGATGAGTGTTAATCCAGATACTTTGGATGTCTAGTGTACCCGATGAGTGACAATCTTGATACTTTGGATGTCTAGTGTACCCGATGAGTGACAATCTTGATACTTTGGATGTCTAGTGTACCCAATGAGTGTTAATCCAGATACTTTGGATGTCTAGTGTACCCGATGAGTTACAATCTTGATACTTTGGATGTTTAGTGTACCCGATGAGTGACAATCTTCATACTTTTGATGTCTAGTGTACCCGATGAGTGTTATTCCAGATACTTTTGATGTCTAGTGTACCCGATGAGTGACAATCTTGATACTTTTGATGTCTAGTGTACCCGATGAGTGTTCATCCAGATACTTTGGACGTCTAGTGTACTTGATTAGTGCTAATCCAGATATTTTTTTTAATGTCTAATGTACCCGATGAGTGTTAACCCAGACATTTTTTATGTCTAGTGTACCCGATGAATGTTATCCAGGCAATTATGATGTCTAGTGTACCCGATGAGTGTTATCCAGATACTTTTGGTGTCTAGTGTACTCGATGAGTGTTAATTCAGATACTGTTGATGTCTAGTGTATCTGATGAATGCTTATCAAGAAACTTTTGGTGTCGAGTGTGCTTGATGAATAGTAATCTAGAATCTTTTCTTTTATGTAGTGTACCCGATGAGTATTGAGACAGAAACTTTCTCAATCAAGCCACAATGTGTAAAAAGTAAACCATTATCGGTCAAAGTAGAGCCTTTTACACGGAGCCTTGGCACACACCGAACAGCAAGCAAATAAAAGACCCCAAACTGACTATAGAGTAAAACAAATCAAACAGGAAAACCAACGGTCTAAACTATATAAAAAAAGAAAAACGAGTAATCCAGACACTTTACATGACGAATGTTATTCGACAGGAAAGCTATGGTGTCGAGTTAACCTGATATTTTTTCACATAATTACATTTCAAAATAATGCATTAAACTTAACTTTAAAGCTTAAATGGCTGATTAGAATAAACATAATTTACGTTTAAAGTGCATTGTTTGTGAAATGACGTTTTTATTTACCTGCAGCAGGTGGTCCAATGAATGATGCGATTCCTTGTACCATTATGACAATTCCTAAAGCATTACTAAATTTCTGTAATCCTAATAAATCTATAAGTATTATTGCATACAAACAGATGAACACACCTGAAATAAAAATTAAATATCTAGCAAACAGGTGAAGAAATGTATTCTAAATTGGAGCAGCTTTGAAATGATTTTCATAATCAAAGTTATTTGATTTGAAAATTGTCTGTTAAATCTAGAGTTGTAACACAGTACATGATATAGTAGGCATAAAGATGGACTTAATTGCAGATTTGTGTTTACAGCCGTGTATCACCTTCATTGGTGATCCAATAGGTGGATCTATGGTAACGTATAAAAGTCCAAGTCAATATTTCATCGAAGATTGATGATTTTTATACTCTTTCGCGTTTTATATATTTGATATTCGTTTTAATTATTGTTTTGTTTTATTCATTACTAGTTTAATATTATTCCGTTTCGGGCCAACGATTTGTGTTTCCGTATATGGTGTAAGCGATTTTTCTCAGTAGAACTCATTTTGTCCGTCTTTTTCTGTTGCAGTCTCACTATCGCATTTCATCAATGTTGAACACATATTATTTGGTATATTAGATCCTTAAAAGCGTTAAGAATAGATTATTTGGTACATTTTATATAGGGAAGCGTTAAAAAACACAGATTTCAGTACACTAGATAAAAGGAAGCGTTTAGAATATAGATTATTTGGCATTTTCAGTTATTATCTTCATTGTGATTAACTACTTAACATAAACAAAATATAACGATCCTGATTTGAATAATTAAAAGTCGTTATTTGCAATTATGCGAGATGAAAACCATTGATATGTTGAGAGAAAAAAAACCCAACATATGATACTTTTTAAAGATTCAAGGAACTACAACATCTTACCGCTAAACCATCCATAAATCGCTGAATAAACTATCAAATATTCCACACTGTCATCTAAAGGATTGATGATAGTAGCCGTTCCACAAATCACCATTGAAGTGCCGTATAGCAGCAGACGATTGACCCACTTTCGGTCTGCAAACCAGCCAACCACGATGCGACCAGCCATGTTTGCTATTCCAATAACGGATATAAAGATAGCGCTTTCAGATTTACTAACGCCCTTTTCCTGTGATCGATCAGGTAAGTATATGTATGGAGCATTCATACCAAGCATTATAAAAAAGTTAGATAACAAAAAAATTATAAAATTAAAGTTTTTAAATGAAGAAAAATCATAATATGATAATGCCGACTTAAGGATTCGTGTGCAAGTATGTTCTTTTGGTAAATTGTCTAAGTCTCCCTCTTCCTTCAAACGTGAATTACTTTTATAAATAGCTGACGGCGTTGTTTGCTTATTAGCAAGAAATTTCTCTGTTTCTTCGAAAAGAAAATTATTTGAATTGATACCATAGGCAACATTTTGGGGTACAGAATAGAAATCTGGATGAGATTTTCTCTCTTTACTTAAACAAATGTTTTTATTATTGTCAAAATGTTTTACATGCGGTCTCAATAAAGAACCGAAAACTGCTAAGTTAAGAACTATTCCTCCAAGAATTAGAGTTGTACCTTTCCATCCATATTCATTTAAAAGTCCCTCCACAATCGGTGAACATACAAAAGTACCTACACCAGTTCCACAAACAGAAATACCCATTGCGAAAGATGTCTTCTTTTCAAAATAGATACCAACAGAAACGACAAACGGTAAATAAACCAATCCTAATCCAATCCCTGTGGAAAAAAAATAGGTAAGTGTTATAATGTATTAATATTATTCATCAAACCACATTTCAGGGACTATAAGATTGACTTTTAGGTATTTGCTTATTGTTGAAGGTCGTATGGTATCCTATATTTGCTCAAATAGACATCATTTGAACTCTGCTGATGGATAGTTATCTCCGTGAAAGTCATACAATATATTTGCACATCATTTGTTTCATATATATACTTCCTACAGATATTTTTGCACCGTGTTAAAGTTAATGAAGATGTGACAATAGAAAAGATATGTTGGAGCAGCTTTTTGTTTTAAATATGTTCAATTAAACTTGCTAATTTCTTGGTAGTCTTTCTCTAATATCGGGTACAAAATATATCAAACTTAAAACTTAAAACTTTTAAAACTAAAATAAACATTGAACACTTAAAAGAGTTTCGTGTGTAAAGCATGCTAACATTTACAGATATTACAAACGATTTGTGTTTTGTGTTCCTTGTGGTTTTTATTATTGGTTCAATACCTGATGTGTGATTTTTTAAGCAGTTGAGCTGCTTAATGCGAGCACCCTAGATTTATGTTCTACCCAATAAATGCTGAAAAATGTACCACTTTTATTATCTGGATGACTATCATGTTATTTATAACTATTTGGACACTTTTTCATACTTTTTATTCTGGAATATAAAAAATATTACCATAAAAACCTTAAATGATCGTCGAATCACCCAAAAGTTTTGAAGTTGCACATAGGAAGTAGTGCTCGATAGAAATCCTTCTATAGTTTATTATTTCCAAATGGCAAAAGTCGTAGGAATATTGTTTGTCATCGATACGTATTTCATACGTCCGTAGTCTATTAATCAGCTGATATAAGTTGGCGACAATTTCAAATTACATTTACGCACCTTTTAGATTTGGAGGATTCTGATGATACATGAATTATTATTAATCATTTTATTCGTTTTTTGTCTGAAATGATTGAAATTATATAAATTATCTTAATTCAGTAATCTTAAATGTATGCTCATTTGTATTCTTGTTAATATTATTCCGTTATCTCGTAAATGACCTTCATGCTTGTCAAATAAAGTTGTTGTTATTGTAATTTTCTGATTGGTCGATGTCAAGGTCATTTCAAGATTGTTTCGCTTTAGTGTTACATAACACGTGGTTGATTTAGCTCAATGTGCTTCAATAAATATTGAGATTAAATAATTAACAACTGTTTTCTAAAGGACGGCATTATTTAATTTCTAAAGTCTCATATTTTTGTAAAATATTAAGCCCGAATCATTGACGCGTATTACACCGTAATTGTTTTCGATTTACAAGGACTTTTTTTTATTTCCGGTACAGAAAAATACAACTCTTTTCGATGTTTATTTAATAATTTTCACATTTAAACACTCTGAAAGTGTTCTTGAATTATTTCTGTGCGGTTCCTTCAGCAACTTGATGCTGGTTAACGATTTCCCCGTGAAAATGATGTGAAAAGAAATCGCATGATACGATAAAAAGGTAACGACTATTTAACGAGGCTCGAGTAACGTAAATGTTTTCTACAAGTTGAAGTTACAAACAAGTTTTTCTTAATTCCTACTATTACAGCTATTTAAAATTTAAAGAAATGTTTGTTTTTATGATAATATTATAGTAATGGAAGACAGTTAAACCGTAATCAAGATATTTAAATTCAGTTATAATTTGAGACGTTAATAAAATAGACAACTTTCGAGACGTTAATAAAATAGACAACTTTCGAGTTCGATGCATTTCCGTCAAAAACTCTGGTTTTAGTGAACGTCATTTGTGCGTTTAGGGGCGTCGTCACTTCCGTTCCCACGTTGAGCGAGTGGTTGGAAAACTATAATTCTATTTTGTACGAATTATTCGGCAAATTGAATTCTCAAAATTGACAATTAGCATTGCTGTCATTAGGGAATTGTCATTAAGTACCTACAGAACAACCATTATTTTTTGTTTATCCTGCACAATGACGATCATGGGGAATGTGTCAAAGAGACAATAACCTGATCTAAGAGCAGACCAGTGGCGGATCTAGGGGAAAATGGGGGGGGGGGGGAGGGGGGGTTAAAATTTCAAAAAAAATGTACAAAACAATTATGAAAAATAAATATGATATACAGCAACAATCGCCACATTAGTGGGTCCTCACTATGGACAGGTACATACAGAATGTGGCGGCTTAAACATCTTTATTGGTACAAAACTCTCCCCTAACATTGGACAGTGTATGTGCATAATCTCAGACATTGAATTTTTAAAAATATAAATTGGAAATAACTTTTGAAAGTGGTAGGATTGCATAGCGGAAACATTACTGTAGAAGCATTATTTGATACTTTAGAAATAGCTGAGAACAATGTCTAATGCACTTATTCTTTACAATATTCATCTGAACTTCGGCCAAGTTTGCCTTTGGGTTTTTGATTTACTGCCTATAGCACCCTTGGTGCTTTGATTATATAAGTTATTACAAATAATTTGGAAAAATAGGCCTACCTGAAACAAGTCCAAGTGAGATATATAGAAAATAAATACTTTCAGCGAATCCACTAGATATAAACCCGATCCCAGCTATCAAGGATCCAATAATGCTAATAATCCGACTCCCATACCGGATGGACAATGCACTGGATACTGGACCTATACAAACAAATATATGTTTAGAAATTTCAAAACAAATTCAATATGTTCAACAATACTGTTAGAACAAATTATAGTTTAATAATCCTACATAAAAAAATCATATGATATATAATAATATAACAAACAAAACTATAATATTAATTATTCTACAGTTTTTCATTTGTACGAACATATGCAGACGGCACACAAGAGCTGCTTACTCTTCCGGAGCGATTCCTTTTGTTCAGTCTTTATTTAAATGTGTGTTATTTTGCTATAATTGTTGTTTTTGTTTTTGCCATGGTTTCATGTTATTTTTTGTTTTTTAATTGCCCGCTTAGTGTCTTCTCTTCTGAAATGTCAATGATGCGATTTTTTTGTCAGTGTAGGTGCATTTGTATAATGTTCTTCAGATGATTTTCAATAACTATTAAATAAACAATTATTTACTCGAAACAAACAAAGTTCCAAAGGTTATTGAACTGATCCAAGCAGTTGCTGCTTTTCCTGCCTGAAGTTCCTCTGACAATTCAACAAACAGTATTCCAGATGAGTTGAGTATTCCAAAAACAATGAAGTTCATCATGAATGCAGCAAAAACAACAACCCATCCGTATCCCCCATCTGTTGGCCTTGCAGTACCAATTTTCGATTCTTTAATCGATTTGTCTTCTGCATTTACCATTATTTTCCTCCTTCTCTGTAAGATATTTCCACAATCATCTCTCTTACAAATACAATAGTGAGATAGATTTTTATATATAATGTATATTTAACGTGAGGATACCCTAATTGCACCTATATTGATAGTGTATTCACCATGCCGAATTAAGGAGGAGGGAAGTAATTTTTCTTCTAATTGGCGCAATCGTATGTTTTATTTTAGGTGCAAATGATACCATGTAATTTTAAAACAGGTGGCACAAACGTAGCATTGGAGATAAAAAGTTGTGGCGCAAAAGGACGCATTTTTGGCGCAAACGGACCTCTCCCTTTCTTACGAGGTGGTTGAATCGTTACGAGTAAAGATACTTATAAACAATACATAAATTATATAAATGCATAAAAGTGACCAAAACAACAACAATATTTAAATAGGAAACACAAAATGCAATCATTTATAAATATTTCGGATAAAAGATATCCTTCATTAGTATGATTATGATGTAAATTGAATCATTTCTATCTATTCTGATAACATTTTAACGTTTTGTGTAGCTACTTGATTATTTGTTGGTGTTTATGCCACTTTCAGCATTTTCGGCTATATCGTGGCGGGTGGTGTGTATCAGGGATGGGGTAATCCTAATCTGTAATCGTAATCGATTGTAATTGATTACATTTTTTCAAGTAATCGACAGTAATCTGTAATCGAAGACATTTTCGATTACATGTAATCGTAATTTAATCGATTACAGCAAAAATTTGGATGTAATCATCGATTACTTTTCGATTACATTTCGATTACTTTAGTAAAATAATTTGATGAAAAATAACCTATTTCAGAGGAAAATATGTATGTTATCACTTTGTAGTACAGATAAAATATTATGCATTAACAATACTTGAGATTTAAGCAACTGCCTTATTTCTATCTAATGTCTCTAGCTGCATTATGAGTAACCAGATCCCTCCCCTACCTAAATTTATTTTATATCTAGCTTTTGAAACAAATGGATGTATGTGCTTGTCAATAATTCAAGAGCTTTAATATTTAAATAAGAAAATAGATTTAAAAAAAAATAAAATAGATCTTAAATAAGAAATGTGTCTGTCTTTCGTTAAGTTCTGTACTACATTTTTTAAAAGTAGTAAGCTTATTTGTATTAAATTTCCTGAAAACATCATTTTCAATCAGAGTTGAAATTAAAGCTTAGAATACATAAACAGTTGGTTTCTTAAATGTTATGATATATATACATGTATATAAATTAGATTAAAAAAGAACAAAATCCTTTTAACAATGAACCAATGGCAATGCATAGCAATTCTTTTTAGAAATAGATACATGTATCCCTTTGACACTATAAATATATTTTGTATATAATTTGATTGGAGAAGTTAACAACATTCTTGCCTTTACTAATGAGATGATCAAAGTCTTCTAATCAATAACAAACATACTTTGTTTTTATTTCAATTATCTTATGTCTAATAAAGAAGGAAATTTACAATATTTAGCCCCAGGTTATAAGTTGTACTCCAGTGGCAGTTAAATAATCTGTAATTAGGGTGGTTATCCAAACAAAAGTTTTAAAACATGCATGTCATTATATTAATTATAATAATAAATTTTGATCTTAAAAATTAGCTGAACTAATTAATTATTCTACTTTTTTTTATATTTCCTTAAACATTGTAATAATTAACTATGCTAAAAAAAAAAAATTTGAAAGAGTAAAAACAAAAAAGCTTACGTGTCAGTAAGAAAGCTAATTTTTTGAAAAACAATTAGTTATGAATAAGTGATTATTGCAATGCGATGACATCTTTCATATATGTTGAAAGTCAAAATTACAAGATTTTTTTTAAATATTTCTAATTTTCATCAAGAGATTTGATCTAAAAAGCAGCTATTAACTTATAATAATTTAGAAACAATGCTTTGAATGATGCATTACTAAAGATCTTAATTTCCACTATATATACAAATGTTGAGCAATATAATTGTGTTTTACTCATGTTATTTTTTGTTGAAATGTTGAAGTATGTAATTGAAAGTAATCGAAAAGTAATGTAATTACTTTTGATAAAGTAATCGATTGTAATCGATTACATACTACAATTTGAGTAATCGATTATTAATCGATTGCACAAAAATCCTTCATATTAATCGATTACATTTGTCAGTAATCGTGCCCATCCCTGGCGTGTATGCCAGGAGAGAACTACCGATCTTTGGTATGAACACTGGCAATTCTAGTCATTTTTAGATTTCAGTCGAACACACTTGAAACGTACGGGGTTCGAACTCTTAACCACAGTGTTGGCAGGCTATTGATACAAAAAACAAATAAAAAAATATCCCATTTTAGACCAAACGAACGCCTCTTTTCCTTTACTACATAAAACCTAGACTCATCTAAAAAAAACACGATCTGTTTTCGATAAAAAAAATAAAATAAAACAGGACAGAAAATAGTTTTATTTGCAAAATGTGCTTTATTGTACGTGCATATCATGTATTTGTGTAAAACGTAATTATAAGGAAATATAGATTCTATAAATGCATTTCCTTTGATTTGAGCATTCGTACGTGTATGAAAAGGATTTGCATCTAAATTTCTAAATAATAACATATAATCATATCAAGGGCATGTTTAAAGTTTATCTAAAATAATAACTTTTATCATAGATACTTAACTTAAAGTACTTTAAATATTTATTTTCATCTTCGGTTTTATGTATTGATTCCCTATGAGACAACTATCCACTCAAGACCACATGACACATATATAAAAGTTAGTAACTAAAGATCACAGAACGGCATTATTTTATAGCAAAACCCATTGTACAGCTATAAAATGTCCTTAATGACAAATGCATCAAAACAATTCAAACGAGAAAACTAATAGTCTTATTTACGTACAAAACAATAATCGAAAAACATAATTGATAAATAACAACAAACGACACACCACTGAATTACAGAACACACAGAATTTGGCCGGCTTAACCATGATTGCAGGCGCCAGACCCTCCCCTAGCATTGACCAGTGGTGTAACAGTACAATATTAAGAACAAACATTAAAAATCAGTTGAAAAGGGCTGCACTCATCGGACGATATAAAGCAAAAAAACAAACTAACGAAGACACTACATACAAAAACTGCAGATCTGAGAGAACTCTCAGTTACTGTAACAAGTATTCAAAGCCAATAACAACTAATAAAGAAATTTTCTGTTTGAAGTATGCATATATAATCCTACCTGTTACGACCATTTCATAGATAAAACAATTGAAGAGTCGTGATAAATCTTTCGCTCAAAGTATATTTTCAGTTAAAGTTCGGAGGACATATTTGACACTTAAGTACAGCATAAATTGTGATATTGCATGTACTGTGTACTGATTGTCACTACACTTCATATGATTATGATGATTAGAAATGTACAAATGATTATGATAAAGTAATTATGAATATTTAGTACAAACAGTGTATGCCGTGTACTATACATGCAATAGTGTAAATATGTAATGTTATCTTTGATCTATCACATGTTATACATGTTATATGAATGCAATTTGTCAAATATTCAGCTCTTTAAAAATTAGTTGGTTTGAAGAAAAACTCACAGTTCTTTCGGCCACACTTAAGAGCGGGAGAAGAACGTTTTTCGAGACGTCATGAATGGAATTTTATTTAAGCGGAAATCAGGGATTCACTCCTATTGGGACCCTGAAATAAATGAATAGTCCGGGAAATAACGCTTCAGTTTTTTGATATTTCGGAATGACAACCCTTGTAACCTCCTCTTCGTGAAGGTTCAGAATAACAGTGTTATTATTTGAAATAATTTAATGACGTGAGAGTTATTCTCATAATTTTTTTTTACTGTTTCTTACTTACCCGTTTTTGTATTGAAATTACGAGAACTGTTTACATTCTCTAATGTACTTCCGGCAACACAAGTCACAGATATTGCAGTAACTAATTTGTTTACAGGGATAGTAATACTATGAGGTCGAATTCCTCAATCAAAGAAGAAAAATCAATATTATTTTCTAATCACTGAGTTTCTCCAAGAAGGTATATCGTAAATTAATTACGTTGCTACATATTTGAGAACACATCGATTATTGTCTGAAGTTTGCAAATGGTATACACTTGTAATTGACCTTATCAACCTCTACCATGTCAAGATAAGCTGCATGTAATTAAGTGGCTGGTGATACTATAACAGAGACACAATGTCACCGTCCTTCTGAGAACAAATTATTTCAGCAGTGTTACAGAAATATAAAATTTATTTCCAAAAATAATATATAAATAAGAGCGCAAACGCTGAAATGTCTCGCCTTCTTTACAAATCATTGATATCATGTTGATAGTCCTCAATATAAAGCATCACTACAACTATCACATAAACTTAACATGATCCAAGAAAATGAGGTCTAGGTCATATAAAAAACAAACAAGAAATACATGTACACCTTACAATCATACAATACTCTAAGCAGTAAAGTTGACCTATTGCTCATATATAGTTTTAATAAAACAGACTTAACCAAGAAAACTAAACATTGACAAATGAAAATGAAAATGAGGTCAAGGTCAGATGAACCATGCCAGGCAGACATGTACAGCTTACAATTCTTCCATACAACACATATAGTTGACCTATTTCCTAAGACAACAGACAAAAACACAAAAACTTTACTATAACCACTAAACCTTGAAAATGAGGTCAAGGTCAGATGACACCTGCCAGTTGGGCGTGTACACCTTAGTCCTTCCATACACCGAATATACTAGACCTATTGCTTATAGTATCTGAGATATGGACTTGACCACAAAAACTTAAACTTGTTTACTGATCCATGAAAACAGGTCGAGGTCAAGTGAAAACTATCTGATGGGCATGATGACCTTGCAAGGTATGCACAAACCAAATATGGTTATCTTTTTACTCATAATAAGAGAGAAATTAACATTACAAAAAATCATAACTTTTTTTCAAGTAGTCACTGAACCATGAAAATGAGGTCAAGGACAATGGACATGTGACAGACGGTAACCTCGTAACATGAGGAATCTATATACAAAGTATGAAGCATCCATGTCTCCCACCTTCTAAAATATAGAGCTTTTCAGAAGTTAGCTAACGCCGCCGCTGCCGGATCACTATTCCTTTGTAGAGCTTTCTGCGACGAAAGTAGCAGGCTCTACAAAAATATTGTATTGCCCTTGGAGGAATCATATCAGCTAAATTTAAGTTATTTTTAAAAATATTTTTCGTCTAAGTCCCCGAGTTCTGATCTGATGTAAAGCGTTTGCGCGAAGTATCATGGATGCTTGCGAAACGGAAATTGAAAGTAGAGTCAACGTGGCCTTTCCTAACAACTGTAACAGCAGTATAACTAATGAAATGTGAGTTGTTAGTTTGGGGATATTACGTTGTCATTCAAAAGACTGACCATTTAAACAAATGCAATGAATGGCCATTGATTATATTATAACATTTTACGCATTTTATGTCAATTACTCTGTCCCTGTTCTTTTGACGGAGGCTGCAATGTTGTAAGTCATGCCGTTTTCCCTAAATTTGAATATCCCTCTTCACTAAAGAATAATGACATGCATGTTGTTATCAAACTTGACAATTCACCGTTTCAGAAGCTAAAGGCCAATTATCAATTGAAAATGATTATTCTTGAAATTTAGATGTACATGTACTAACAAAACGTTAAGCCAATTAAGTTACATTATATTATTCATAAACCAATCAAAATAATTTGGTGTACGTTTTATTCACATTGTGTTAGATTCTGAGATGGCGAATTAATTTCATATTGATTTATCTGATATATATAGGTTCCATAGATAATAGATTTACTTATGTACACATGTAATGATGTACAAGAACTCTCGCTATATTACCATGACTTACTTACATGTATCCTGGTAAAGAAAATTAATTGGTTCAAAATGACGGCTACATATAATAAAATATGATACATGTACATAATATGTGGAAACACTCAGACACACACATGTGTAAAAACAGAAATAATATATATTTTAATCACAATTTTTAATGTTACTACAAAACAATGTTATCATAATCATATAACTTAGACTTAATAATTTAAGTTGCTTCTTAATTAACAGTGATAACTTATTTCCTCATAACTTATACTGAAATTTAAAGCAGGCCTTTCGTTTTCTGTACACATGGATAAATGTAGATGAGATCAGAATTAGCATAAAGTTTACATTGTCATGATTGTCTAATAAGCTATGACTTCATATTTTGAATAGGAAGCTTTGGTATACATTGCAATATCTCATTACATTGCTCCTTAAACACAGGTAGTAGGTGTTAATTTGTTGTTACATATATTGTTTGCATTTACATATTCAACTTTTAGGACTAAAGATCAGGAACTATAGTTTAGACTTCTTAATGGATAGTATTTATACCAAAGATGTTCATAAACATGCAATGAAACCTTGACAGTGAAACTTGAAAATAAAAAAAAAAAACTTTAGCTAAAACACCCTTAGGTGACAATTTAGGAAAAGTAAAGACAAAAATAATTTCAAGATTTAACACAAATCTACTTTTCACAATCAAAGGGAAATAACTCAAAAGATATTCATTGCATTTGGATTTTTTTTTTTTAGTTTGAAACAAGAGCTGTACTCAGTATATTTAAAAAATATTAACTAATTAGAACTGCAAAAGAATGTTGTGATGAGTACAGCTGATTTATTCATAAATCAAGTTATATTTTCAACTCAATGAATGATCATTTTATAATGTTAACCTTTGATCAAAGTATAACAAATACCCCCCCCCCCCCCCCCCCCCCCCCCAACAGAAGACTATAAATTGTAATTTCAGTAAGCTGGGTGACTATACCATTTGCAGGTATACATCTTGTATTTTTTAACTTGCTCTTATTTATTATTTTCCTTTATTTTTTACTCAATTTTTTTTTATTTCTTTTCTTTACAATGTTTTTTTATCTTGTTTATTATTTTATTGGCAAATATACATGAAGGTATAGAAATCATAGCAGAAGTATTATTATTAACATTATGTTTGAATCAGAGACCAGACCATTACTACATAACACAGATTGTGTTAACTTTTCTTTACTTATTGCCAGTTGTGTTGGACTTTTTCTGTCATTTTATATATACATTATGTTTCAAACTATTTGTGTCATTTATACTCTAAATGAAAAATAATCTTATTCAGATTGTCTCATACAACTGCCAAGGACTTAATTCAATTGAAAAGCGAAGAGATGTTTTAGACTATCTAAGAGCAAAAGATTGTAACATGTCTTCAAGATGCACACTTTTCTGAAAAAGATGAACAATTTGTTAAGAATCAATGGGGTGGAGAATGTGTCTTTAGTTCCTTTTCTTCAAATCAAAGAGGAGTGGCCATTTTATTTAATAATAATTTTGAATATAAGATTTTACAAAGTAAAAAAGATCAAAATGGTAATCTATTAGGATTGAATATTAAAATTGAAGATAGCAATATTACTTTAATTACATTATATGGTCCAAACAGTGACAGCCCTGATTTTTATGATAAAGTTAGTGAAATAATTGAAGAATTTGATAATCATACAGTCATTGTGACAGGAGATTATAATTTAGTGCAAAATCAAGACCTTGATACTTTTAATTACTTAAATATAAATAATCCAAAAGCCAAGGAAAAAGTTTTAGATATAAAGGAAATTTACAACCTAACTGATCCCTTTAGAGAACTATATCCAGAAAGTAAAAGATATACTTGGAGGAAACCAAACCCTATAAAGCAGGCCAGACTAGATTTTTTTTTAGTTTCACAGAGCTTTTATCCAAATGTACATGACTTAAAGATACAAAATAGTTATAGATCAGATCACTCACCTATTATTTTACAAATAAAACTTAATAACTTCAGAATTGGGAGGGGTTTATGGAAATTTAACAACTCTCTTCTATATGATCCAAATTATGTCCATATTGTTAAAGAGGTAATAAATAAAACTAAAGAGCAATATGCTTCTCTTGTATATAATCGAGAAAACCTAAACTTAATAGACTCTAGTGAAATTGAGTTCACAATTAGTGATCAACTATTTTTAGAAACATTGTTAACTGAAATAAGGGGGAAAACAATATCATATGCTTCATTTAAAAAGAAAGAAACAAATAAATCAGAACATTTGTTATCTGAAGATATAAACAAGTTGGAAGAAATAACCCAAACAGATGAAATTTTGGAACAGATAGAAAAAAAGAAAACAGATCTTAGAATTCTCAGACAAAATAAAATGAGGGGTCAATACATAAGGTCAAAAACACAATGGGTAGAAGAAGGAGAGAAACCTTCAAAATATTTCATAAATTTAGAGACAAAAAATTATGTAAATAAAACAATTCCTAAATTAATTGATAAATCAGGAAATATAATTGAAAACCAAAAACGAATTCTAAACGAAGCGAAAAATTATTACAAAAATCTATATTCCAAAAATGAGACAATAAAATCTATTAATCTGAGCAATGCTTTACCCCATAAAGATATACCAAAATTATCTGAAAATATGAAAGAGTCGTTAGAAGGGGAAATATCATTTATAGAATTGACTGATGCAATTAAAAGAATGAAAAATGAGAAAAGCCCTGGATCGGATGGATACACAAATGAATTCCTAAAATTTTTTTGGATTGATATAGGTAAATTCATACATAGATCAATTAAATATGGCTATAACCAAGGGGAAATGTCTATTACCCAAAAACAAGGTATTATAACTTGCATACCAAAAGGTGACAAACCAAAACAATACATGAAGAATTGGCGGCCAATTAGTCTTTTAAATAATATTTATAAATTAGCATCAAGTTGTATTGCAGAAAGGATAAAGTCAGTTTTAACAATCTTAATGCCCGCGTCACACTGTCCCGATTTTTACGCCGATGGCAACACGATTATGGAAATTTTCAAAATCGGGACTAATCGTATCCAGATCGGGCTATTCGTAGTGCCATCTTTAATCATCTTAGAACCATCGGCCACTTTTTCTAGCCTTCAGGGACAACTTCGGGAAGGGTTCTAAATTTTTTAACATGTTAAAAAATCCCCGAAGGTGCGTCCGATGTTGAGGGTTCGTATTGAGTTCGTATCACCATCCTCACCATCGTAATGTCACCGGGAATGCATCTTTGAACATCGTATTGCATTCGTGTTTTCATCGTTTCCATCGGGCAGTTTTGACATTACGATGTCTACACGAATGAATCACGAAGCTACCCGAAGGTCTTACGATGGCAACACGACTTCGTGAAGACCTCGTAATCCCATCGTGTTGCCATCGAATAAAAGTACGAAGGCGACAAGATGGAACTACGACGGCAATAAATCCAGCTAAATGTAAGTTAATTTTCGCGCTAAAATACATTTAAAGTGCCATGCGCGATATGTACTGGTCAGTCTAATACGACAGTTAAGAAAGACGTTCACAAAGCATGGAGCTCATATCATATGATTCTATGAGAACAAGAAAGGCGACAGCGTTGTTTCTATTAATTCAAATGGAACAAGAAGAGCAGCTATTACAGGCTCAGGATTTACTTTTACAAGTAAAATATTATTTTTTGTCAATTTTTCATATCAAGTAACATAATGAAAATCATAAACGCGTCTCGTACACCAACACTGCAGGTACACGTATATAGGGAAACCAACTTTTTCTTCATTATTCTGATTTTTTTATGTATCGTCTGAGTTGTTGTCACACGAATGTTTACTCCATAACCATTTTGTTTTCTATATGTCATATTTTGCCGCATTTGTTGCTTTCCCCACGTCCTTCCTTTTGTCTTTATTATTATGATATTCTCCTGGAAAGAGCTCTTTTTGAATAAAAGGGGTCAACGAACCCATTACCTTATCTTTAAGATAGATCAGTAAACATGGGCATAATTATGGGTGATTATTCAGACTAGTGCACACATTTTACAGTTCAAACAAGGCAATGCCGAGCGTGGCATCCCCTCGTATGTAACATATTGGGGACAAATATGGATACTATATAATATATATGTATATCGGCATATAATTTAAATGCATCGTAAGATGTACACGACAGTTTTTAGACATCGTATGGCCATCGCGCCATCATCGTAATCCATCGTGTAGCCTTCGTGATCCATCGTGTAGGCTTCGGCTGAGATATGAAGCTTAAATTCCCGTCTTCGGTTAACCTTCGTATGTCCATCTTTTGCAATCGTATATAATTTCGGCACCATCGTATAGACTTCGTTATTCATCGTACTTGCTTCGGTCACTTTTTGGTATTTTAACGAGATCGGGACCAATTTCGTACGAACTTACAATTTTCGCATTCGGGTGTCCATCGTATAGAAAAATCGGGACAGTGTGACGCGGGCATAATTAATAATGACCAGACAGGATTTATACCTGGTAGATTTATTGGTGAAAACACCAGACTAATATACGATTTACTACACTACACTGAAGAAAATGATATCCCAGGCATTCTCCTCCTCATTGACTTTGAAAAAGCTTTTGATACAATATCCTGGATTTTCATAGAACAAGTTCTTGATTTTTTCAACTTTGGATATTCCATAAAACATTGGGTTAAAACTTTTTTTACAAATACCAAATAAGCAATAACGCAGAATAATTTTCTATCAGATTTTTTTACAATTGAAAGAGGTTGCAGACAAGGGGATCCTTTATCCCCTTACATTTTCTTGTTATGTGCAGAAATTTTAGGAATTTTACTTAGAAAAAACGAAAATATAAAAGGTATTACTATTGAAGACTCAGAATTTTTGATATCACAATATGCTGATGCCACCACACTTATTTTAGATGGTTCACCAGAGTCCTTAGATGCATCTCTTTGTGTTTTAGAACTATATGCTGAATGGTCTTGTCTCAAGATGAATTTAGAGAAAACAAAGGTAGTCTGGATTGGGAAAAAGAAATATAGCCAAGATACAATGTGTTTAAAGTGGGGATTGGAGTGGGGTTCCAACAGATTTACGCTCTTGGGTATTAAATATTCAGTAGACTTACAAGAAATGGAAACGCTAAATTTTGAACCCAAATTTAAAGAGATAGAAAGAACAATGAAAAGCTGGTCTAACAAAATTATACTTATCCCCAATTGGAAAAATTACTATAATTAAAAGTCTTATAATTTCAAAGCTCAATCACCTATTTCTAACTTTACCAAATCTTAATAATGGACTACTAAATCAATTCATAAAAAAATTATTTGATTTTATTTGGGATGGTAAACCAGACAAAATTAAAAGAGAAACAATTGCTCAAATATATGAACTGGGTGGGCTAAACATGTTAAATCTAAAACAATACATCAAAGGATTAAAACTAACTTGGATAAGAAGAATAATCAAACAAACTAATAATTATTGTAAGTTACTAACTTGTACTGAAAAAAATGAATTAAATGAATTATTCTTGGTAGGTCCAAGAACACAAGTAAGAAATCCTTTTTGGCAGGAGGTTTTTAATGCTTGGACTGAACTACAAACCAAAATAGCTATTAAGAACGAATACGATTTTATCACATCTAATCTTTGGAATAATAAAGAAATTAAAATTGGGAATCAAATCCCTCTGTATAAAAAATGGACTGAAAAGGGCGTCTGGCTAATAAATGATTTAATTGATAATGATGGACATTTAATGAATTGGCAGGAATTTAAAAAAACATATGATATTGATACCAACTTTCTTATATTTCAAGGAGTAATGTCAGCTGTTTATTCCTATAAGAAAAGTCTTAATATTAAAAGTAATCAGCTTATCAAGCCTTATGGGCCAATTATACCAACTACTATTTCTATTTTTATGAAATCTACAAAAGGATCAAAAGACATGTACAATGCTTTAAATGAAAAAATAACAAATATCACATCACAGGAAAAGTGGTCCTTAATCTTAAATAGACATAATATTATTTGGAATAAAATATACAGACTTCCGTTTTACATTACTAAAAACTCAAAATTACAGTGGCTCCAATACAGGATTAATCACAGAATTTTGGGAACTAATAAATTACTCTACAAAATTAAAGTCTCACAAAACAATAAATGCACTTTCTGTTCGGACTCAATAGAAACTATTGAACACATATTCTGGACATGTCCAAAAGTTTTTGATGTTTGGGAAGAACTTAATAAATGGATATATTCAAAAGTCCAAATTGAACTACCACTTAATTTAGATATTGTCTTATTTGGGATATTAGAAAAAACAGAAAAAAACTACATAAGAAATCTCATAATACTATTAACTAAATACTATATATACAAAACAAAAATGCAATGTGGACAATTAAATAGTATAGCCTTAAAAAATTATCTTAAAGAAAATTTGTTTATTGAAAAAATAATATTTTATAAAAATAAACCACTGCAAAGAGCGTACACCTGCTGGAACCCCTGGCTCCAACTAATAGAATGATTTTATAAGTTAACTTTCACGTAATAAAAATATCTACCCAATCCATGCTACCTCAGATTAAGATTTTCAATTGTTTTTTTCAAATTATTATTAATAATATTCTATGTTTATAGAAGGATTCAAAATATCAACTGTATGTACTCGATTTTGCTGATGTATTATGAACTTATTCACTATTGTTAATATACATGTAGTTCTTTGCCAATAAACACATTACAAAAAAAAAAAAAAAAAAAAAAAAAAAAAAGAATAATGACAGCATTACAATAAAAATAGAACTCCTAAAATGGACTTCTTCTTTCACAGGTAACACCTGCCTCATATCACAGGATCATTGAAAGATGTATCGTTTTGAAAGTTTCAGCGAGGAGAAGTTGGACCAAAGAGTATTGTTAGCCTTTGACACTGCAGTGTGTGACTTTACAAAATCACTTCCATTTCGAAATCCACACAAGAATGAATAAATACGGACGAACATATAATAAATGAGTTCTGCCATTTAAAATTTGTGTCAAAGCCGTTTACCGGTATTTATTATGCCCTAATGTAAATGTCCATCATATACATGTTCAAAGACATTTTAGTCCATAAATTCGCATATCCATACCGTTATTGTACGAAGTACTATGATTTACTTTGTAAGACTATCTATAGAAGAGACCGAACGAGTTATCACACATATTCACATGATACATTTTTACAAAATTACAGAGAGATTTTTCGGACTAGCAATTAAAAAATAAAAAAAACGACCATTTTTAGAAAAAAAATCTCAAACAGCACCGATCGGTCATAAAGTATGATTATTCGTACCAGATTTACTGGTTAAGATTGATAACTGCTACAGGACCAATATTTAGAAAGTTATAAGAGATACTGGTTCGAATAAGGACATCACTCTAAAAGAGGGGCGAAAGATACCAGAGAGACAGTCAAACTTATAAATCGAAAATAAACTGGCTAAAAATGAAAAAGACAAACAGACAAACAATAGTACACATGACACAACATAGAAAACTAAATAATAAGCAACACGAACCCCATCAAAAACTAGAGTGATCTCAGGTGCTCCGGAGGGTAATCAGATCCTGCTCCACACTCCACATGTGACACCCGTCGTGTTGTTCATGTTATAACAAATCCGGTAAATAGTCTAATTCGGTAGGTCACATTCATGAAAGGGAAGGGGATTGTATAAAAGAGATGCAGGATAAAATTGTCTATGAATTTGGCCTCTGAGATCTACAATTTCTTGGTTTAACGAAAAAGACTTTACCACTAAGCGGTAAAATGTCGCTTTCCGAGTTTTGAAATAGCGAATTAACGGGTGAGCCACTGATGTATTTTGTCCTAGTCACCATTTTTTTATATTAATTTTCAATTGATCATGTGCAAGTATATTCATAGAAAAATATTTCATATAAAAAGTTATTATTTATAATGGACGATACGTAGTCATATATCTCAAACATATACATATAACAGCCCATCCAGCGTGTGTAGTTTGAACTGCACCAAGTAATCTACCTTAAAGTTTTCTTGTTTATCCCAATTCTTTCCCAAGTTATTCACTTTTTCCAACATGTGCTGTGGACAATTTTGGTTGTAGTAAGATGTTGCAGATATGCCTTACGTTTTGGAAAGATAAACTAGTAGCTCATCTCTAAATCTGTTCCGTGAATCCTAACAATACGCTGTGACACCGACAGAAATAATTACAATCACGGACAACAACTTCTAAACAGAAAGTAAAATTGCACCATCAACCTCGATTTTGTCACGAGATACAACAAATATACATTTAATCAGAATTTGATCCAGCTCTCAAATAACACTGACCCGACATAAGTTGCCAATTTCTATTTAATGAACGACCATAATGGTGAAACCACAAACGTGAAAGTCTACGATTCGCTAATATCGAACGGAACTTCTTTTGTAAAAATTTACAATATATTAAAATTTGAAAAGTATTCGTTGAACATTTTGAACCTTTTGCACGAAAGCAAGTCTAACTTTATCTGCAATTGAGTTACCGGATTCTACGGTTGCAAACGGTTACTCCAGAAACATTCTGAAAACATAAACTCTAACGTGCAAGCATATACAGTTTAATTTTATGTTTCAAATATTTGCCATATATATGATTGAAAATGTAGTTAGTGTATATAAAGCCAAACATATTTTGAAAAGGTCCACTTCAAAGTATTTAAGCATTGAGTTATTCTTATAGGTTAAAGAGTAAGCATAACGAATAACCTCACACGTATATGATTACTATAACATTATACAAAGGCGGGACGAAGGATTATCAGACCGCAGCATTTATTATTTTATTTACTGAATTATAATCACAATACCTAGTTTGTCTGATGTTTGTGTATATATATTAGTTTAAAAGAAACATATTCAGACAGATGATAACAGAGTAAGAAACAAATTTGCTAACATTTGATTGATTTTCTTTATTCCAAACAAAACATCCTTTCTACCTAGAACACACTACACAAGTTAGTTCTCGACCACTGACATACTTAGAACAATCTAGAGAACCGCATAGTACTTCTACAGGTGTAATCATAGCCTGGTTTTCTCTACTACCTGAGCCTGGGATTTGGACTGGCGAACCATCATAACAGATATATTCAGTTCTCCGTCTGTTCGCTGTAGACATTTCTGACATGAGATAGCCATTGTACTGACTCGTCCATCCTGGCGGACACGTTAGTCGTGCTGGAACCATTAAAATGGAATTACTGTTAATGGTCTGGCAGACGACACAAGCGGAATCATGATCTTGTAAGTACGAAGGATAAGGTTTTCCGGAACTGGTTTCCATCTCCACACCTACTATGACAGCTCTTTTGTTATTAAATGCTGCAGAGTAGTCGCCCCACTGCGGATTGGTTGGTAGACAGAGGTAATTGGATCCAGAGCCACCGAAGTTATGTTTAGGTCCCGACATGTAACCTGTTATGTACAATATAAATATCATTTCATTTCAGGTGAATAAAAAAAGAATATCATTATATATTATGACTTGTAAAGCTTTAAACCAAGAAAGAAATCAGTTAATGAAATTTTGCTTTACATTTGTATTTAGTGTAAACATTTTTTATAAAGGAAATCGTTATGTATATCTCCCTAAATGTATATAGGCTTACTTCCTCAATGAATATAATTTTTGTTCACTCAGAATGTCCTTCCATTTCAGTTGTGAATCATCACTGATTTTGAAAATTCTACCAGCTTTAAGCATCTTTTGGTAATTATAATTTGGTAGAATGTTCGAAAATGCGCAAACTGTTTTTAAAAATTCAAAGAATTTGTATGAATCTATAATGTGGCAAATTTTTGTACATGTTGAAAAATATTTAGAAAACGGCACAACCCTTCAAAAAATTCAGGTACAATTGACTCTACATTTTAAAAAATTTGGCAAAAACTGAAACTTATTTGCAAATAAGAAAGTGTATCCTCCTATTACATTTTTTGCATGAACCCCCTGAGGGGTTCATGCTTATATATTGGCGAGTTTTGGATGTGTCTATGGGCCACTCGATATCTCTCGGCCGGAAGTCAGAAGAAAATTCTCGGAACGTCTCGAATGTTTTCGGTCATTTATACAGGTCTTAACAGGTTGTTATCTACGTCTTTGATATGGTCTCTTGATGGCCCTTGACGACGCAATTATATTTGTTTAAAAAAGACCACTGTACACTGTGTGTATCTGGGTCAATTATAACGTGGTATTGTCTGTTGTCTCGATAACATGTAAACTAATTATGTTTGAAGATTCAACCACGGGATACTGTGTATTTCATCATAGACTTACGGAAGATATCTTTCTGGTTATAATATTAATATTAGGTCGGAAAACAGAGAGAGTTTTCTTATAAAAAGTATTTTATTCAATCAGAATCAAAGAAATATATACACAATATATACTGTATTTATGTTTCTGAAGAAACTAACAATGATTGAAATCAGAATATTTTCAGAGTTGCAATTAAGAAATAAGTATTTTATATGACAAGATACTCTGCTTTGGTATTTTTAAATATTCATTTGTAAAGAAAACATTAAAATTAAATCTAAATAAATTCTTGCATCCTACCAAAAAAAAATTGTTTTTAAACAATAATCATTATATTTCTACGTTAATTATTTCATACCATTTTAGTATGTAGGTTTTATGAGTAATTATTATTATTTTTTTTGCATTGTAATATATCAATAAAACGGAAAGTAAGATAAATTTATTAAATATTAAAATTTTAAACGGTCGTAAATAAAAAAGTTCTTGTGTGTTTTCAATTCATAAAGCATGATTTTAAAGCCTTGCAGGTCACAACAACCGTAAAAAATAATTTACAATAATCACAACAAAATTCAATTACAACCATAATATTGATTATTTTATACTGTTTTAGTATGGATTTAGAAGTCTTTGCTTATATTTTGTATAGTAATATATTCATATAGTGGAATGTTAGAATTTAAAAATAGATTCATTCGATAAATAAAATGTCCATCCGTAATTACTGGACGTTCCTGTTTATTGATATTATATATATTCAAAAGAATTTGAAAAAAATACTAACAGGAACGTTAGTTTATTATAGAATTTTAATTCAATTTTTGTTTGTTTGTTTTAATAGTTTAAACTTATAGCATCTTCATATTTGTACTATGGTAACGGTTTGAAAATTTTATTCATTGACCTCCTTGTGTTGACCAACAATCCTACACGTCTTGATTGGTTTGATTTATTCACATTATAGATCACATTTCAAAAGCATACTATCGGTTTACGTTCTCAATTCCGGATAAAATGTCAATGAATCCGGAGTCAAACAATTTAATGTAGGCCGTTTGACATTCGAACTAACTATTATATTAAGATATGCGATGACGCAAATGCGTATTCTTTTCCTGAGTATCAGTGAGGAGCTTTCTATTTATTATTTCGTGCGCTAAAGTACTACTTGCATGCAATACTATTAAATTCACTACATGCGCCTTTCAAGCACGGTCATCATTACTAACGGTATTCTGACCTCGAGTTGTTTTTCTTTTGTTCCTTTTTTGAGTCACGTTCCTATTATAAACTTTGACCTTTTTGAAAAGCTAAGGATTGTCTTCCCAAGGAATACATTCCTTAACTTTGAAATATATTTAACCTTTTAACTTTTTTCATTCGAGCGTCACTGATGCTTTTTTTGTAGACTTAACTCGTATCTGGCGTACATCATTTTAATTCTGGTATATTTTTATATCTAAATCTTTTTATATAAATTGTTTATTTTGAAAGTGCGTAAAGGTATTCATAAACTCCTGAATTAAGAAATTCTTCGGCAAAACTGAGTTTCCCTGTAGAATGTTTGAATTGATTTAAGTAAAATCAGGAAATCCTTAAAATTTGAGATGTTTCATGAGACCAAAATAAGTCTCTACATAAGAGGTCCGAACCCATTGCATGCCTTAGGTTTCACCGCATACAACATCTACCATAAGTAAAGACAACTTCAAATACGAGTTGAGAATATAAAGGCATTCATGTAGAAATCAAAATATAGAGATATGATAGATAAAATAAATGCATCCAGAATTTCCTGATTATATTTGCAAACTGAGTGCACAAATTTATAGTGCGATAGGTTTGTGCGATTTGCATAAGTCATCCGGTTAGTAGAAATTAGGATTTGCCAAAGGGTTATAATCGGAAAAATTATGTACATTCCAAAGTAATAATTAAAATAGTCGAGCTTTAAAATAACTATTCAAATAGAAGCTGTAAATATATACTTTCAACTGGCTTCTTCTATTCACAGTCAATTATTTCAATTCAAAAGCAAACACAAATTCAGCAACAATCTTTTGGTGACCCGGCAGTCAGCGGTCTTAGGTTCATGTATTGCTTTTCTTTTTTTTATTATAAAGAAAGCAACTTGTTTATACACATATAGTTTTAGATTTGATCGTGTGATGAACAATCATCTTGATTAGAATTTGCACTGAATATTTTAATTTTGATTGTATACAAAAATGTTGTAAGGGTACGGTACGGTTTCAACAATGGTGTTCATTTTAGTGGCAACTTTGTTATATATATATATGAAAGAACCAGAAGAATTTCACACTAGTAGTAAGATATAGATTTTTGACGTGGACTTGGTGTAATAATGACCCTAATTCGTTAATTGGTTTAAAATCAAAATAAAAGTCATATAAAACGAGTGACTTTTGAAAAATGATGTTTATCCAATTCTTGAACCAATGCATGTATATATCATAAACATAGTCTTCTGGGCACGATTTTATCATTTTTTAAGCAAACATATCTTATAATCGTCAATATTTTTTTCTCTCTGTCTGTTATGATGTGAAAATATGGCAGCTACTTAATTGTCGTGTTTTGAAGCCGTAGTTTACCGATTGTCACCTTAGAGTAACAATCAACAAAGAAGCATGTGTAGTTAGCACGTGTATAATTATTTTTTTTAATTTGAGGTTTCATATGACTTTAAGACAGAACAAACATTCAAAGCCTAAATTCTTGAAAATAACTTTGTAACGACTAAAGACTGACAAATCAAATATCAGTTCTATGTTTTTACATAGCGATAAAAGAACAAAAAAAGTACTAGGAATTTCAAATGTCCATATTTAAGTATGTTACATGAAGTAGCCTAGGCTTACACAATGACTAGATGAACAATCTTATAGATATTAAACCTACCATTATAAACCTTTTCGCTCGTAGGTGGACACTCAGAACGACCCCATCTGGTGAATGTAGGTCCATTACCTGAAATCAGTCAATACAGTAATTAAAATTTTACAAAGACTGGAGGGAAAATGTGTACATGTTCGAAACAATAATTATCATAGTTTGTAGCAATCACAATGCCCTTTCACAGAATTACATAATCAACAGATGTGAAACTAAAATATATTTTTCATTGCGATAGTTTCTTACTGGGAATAGGGGGGGGGGGGGGGGGGGTAAAAAAACGAATATAGTATAGCTGGAAGAAGCGGCCTTTAGCCTAACAGAGTTCTCGAAATCTTATTTTCCCCTGATGGTCATTGGAATACATCTGCTGGTTCTCACTATTTGCAAAATTGTGGTGGTCATTTAGAAATTTTGGATATCAAAACCTTTGGACCACCACTTTTCAAGAACTCTGGCCAAACGCAAAAAACAGTTTCAATCATAGCAAACTGTTCCTCAAGAGCAATATGATATATTTGATGTTAATTAAAGGGGCACTGGCTGTCAAAATCATGGTCACAGATTTGTTTCAAATTCTCATATTTGATTTATATAAACAATGTAAAACATTTATCCAAACTACCAAAAGTCCAAAAGAAACAGTTTACAGAGCATGGGGTAGAGAATATGTAGGTTCGTTTCATGTGAATTTTAGTCCAGACGCCATCTAATTATCTAATTAACTATCGATTTGACCTCAAATGACCATATAAGCGATGTAAACATAATAAAGATATGAATAGATTAAACCAACACGTGCAATTAGATTTTTATAGGTCTGTTTGATTTTATTTTATAGATTAAACATATATGTTTCTCATTGTTTTTAACCGTATAAGAACCATTTTATATGGATCGAATAAGTAATTAAATGGGTTACCGTAGTTTCACTTTCATTGTTGACATTCTTTTTCTTTAAAAATAACCAGTACACGTACAATGCATGCGTTGTCAATCTCTAGCTAGGGGTTAAACTGAAGTTCACATGAATACGGATTTAATGAGGTTGACAGATTCATTGAAGAAAAAAATGTATGTGGTTTAAATTGTATTACTGATGAAATAGAGAATGAGTTTGATATCTACTTAAAACTGTTTGTGTTATTATACGCAGATGATACAGTGTTATTTTCGGATAATGCATCCGATCTGCAGTTGCAATTAGATATATTCTTTGAATATTGCAGTACCTGGAAATTAAAAGTTAACACAAGTAAAACTAAGATTATAATTTTTTCTGGTGGTAGATTACCCCAATATATTAACTTTATATATGACGGAAATGCATTGGAGATAGTCAATGGATTGACATATCTTGGGTTGAATTTTTCAAGAACAGGTAGCTTTATGAGTGCTAAGAAGATTTTAGTTAGAAAAGCAAATAAAGCAATGTATGAAGTATTGAAAAAGGGGAGGTTGCACAACTTGTCAGTGAAATCACAATATGATCTTTTTGATAAAATTGTGAAGCCAATTCTCCTGTATGGGTGTGAGATTTGGGGTTTCAGTAATACTGATATTATAGAAAAAGTGCACCTAAAATTTTGTAAATTATTATTAAACCTTAAGAAGTCGACACCCAATTTTATGATTTATGGTGAACTTGGTATTTATCCCATGTCTTTATATATACAGCTGCGTATGGTTAATTTTTGGTCAAAAATGGTTAATGGGGATGATAACAGGATTGCTAAAATACTATACAAATACGTGTTCTTGAAAAATTCGGACAACCAATTTAGGTCAGATTGGTTGAAATGCATTAAAGATATATTAGATAAATGTGGATACAGCAATATATGGTTGTCACAAGGAAATTTTAATTCTAAGTGGTTGGGTATTAGTTTAAAACAAAAGTTATTTGATCAGTTTCAACAGAAATGGAGAGCTGATATTGACTGTTCGCCAAAAGGTTTGGCCTACAAATTGTATAAACAAAATTTTGAATTTGAGGAATATCTGAATATTTTAAATGATAAAGATAGAATAACATATTGTAGATTTCGTACGGGTAACCATAAGTTACCCATCGAAACTGGTAGATGGAATAAGATTGAGCGAAACCTTAGATATTGTAACTTATGTCATTGTAACGAGATTGGTGATGAATTTCATTACACTTTGCAGTGTAGTTCTTTGGCAAATTTTCGAGCACAATATTTGGATACTTTTTTCTTGCACAGATGTAACATACTAAAATTTGAAAAACTATTTCAGTTAAAAATTAAGAATAAGTTGAAAAAGCTGTGCAAATTTATCAGGGTTATAACTTTTCAAGTGAGTCTTCCTGGTTAATCACCACTCTTCTTTACTATACTGTTTATCATGTATTATTTGATATTTTCATCTCATCTTGTCATGTGTGTTTGTGTTATGTTATATGACTTTTGATGAACTTCTTTGTACCATTGTATCTTTATGGTGTTTAAGAAATAAAGAATCTTGAATCTTGAGACAGATTCACTTGCAAGTGAATTAGCAAATATCAATGTTTCTTCAAATATCAATGTTTCTTCGCTTAATTTGATAAAATTGAACTATTTTGGCTGCTAAAAGCGAATTATTATTTCACTATTTCACTTTCATTATAATTTAACAAAAAAAAATCTTACTTTAGATTTTTAATGTATCTCGTAGCTAGTACCCCTTTAAAGGTTATACAACAAAATAGTTTAAACATATACAGTTCTTGTTGATAAATTGTGAGTTGTAATGGGTTGGCGACGGTATGAGTAATAGCCCCAAATGGCAACATTTGTATAATAGAAAAGAAAGGCTAAGGATATCCATCCATGACACAACATCATTGTTTGAACAGCAACATACACAAAAAGCAAAGGACAAGCGCTCTTATTGCTGTTATTGCTTTTACCTGCTACTGTATTAGTACTTTGCAATTTTAAAATGTACATTGTAGATAGTGGGTTAAAAATTTACAATATTGTCCAATGGATCCCGGCACATGGATGGATGCGGTGAATAACATTTAGTTAGTGCAAATCGATAAATTATTTATTCTTGTTTTAAACGATACTTTACTCAACATTAATTTGATGTTTTAGAAACAATAATTTCATTTACTGCATAAATTATTCTTTTCCTACATTTATTCAGGGTTTTTATGTATGATAAATATCTGTTGTAGTGTATCAGCACAAATCAATATCGCATATTGCAGAAAATGATACCTGTAAAAAAAAATGTCGAAAAAAGATTGTAGACATCGTATATTGTTTTGTATCTTAGCATGATAGTACTTTTTTTTTTACCTCTGAGCTGATAATCTGATCTGGAGTCAATTTCTTCTAGAACTTCCTCTAAGTTATAACCATGACACTCAGATGCCAATAACATACCAGTCCATAATATCAAACACTGGCGGAAATTTCGGAATACTAGACCCTAAAGGAAAAAAAAATATCAGTTTAATGAGTACATGCTCTTTATATTGCATGAGCGTGAGGGGTTTTGTTTGACGTGTGAAAAATGGACATCAAATATTCAATTTGGTGTATTACTATTTATATTCGTCCAATAAAATCTTTGTGTATATATAATGACTTTTATATCTGACAAATTGTATTCATTAAACACCCACAAAAACAAAACAAAAACAAAAAATACAAGCGAAAGAAAGATATATTACCAAAACAACTAAATAATAATAATATATAGTAAGCATTACCTGCTCCATTTGTTGAAAATATTTATCTGTTGGACCTGTATAGTTAAGTCTGTATAGTTAAAGTCTGTAGTTCAAAATGCTTCAGGCAAAAACAGAATTTTATTATCGTTCAGATATCATCTGTGTTATGGATGGATAGATGCAACAGACTCGCACCAATTAATTTGTTGACGATATTTACATTACATATAAACAAGAAGATGTGGTATGATTGCCAATGAGACAAGTCTCCACAAGAGAACAAATGACCCCACAGAAATATATGTTTTATTAGAATCTGATTTTATTCATTCCTTACTTTCAAGGAATCGATATTAATAGAGAGGCATTTAAAAATTAGATGTGGTTTCTCAATAAAATGTAAAATTCATGAAAACTAGTGCATTTCGTTACAACTTCCCAGCTAAGGAAACGACTAGACTAATTTGATATATTCGTCATATCTTGTTTTTTGACATAAAATTGTTATTTAATGCTTCTTTCGGTTATTTTATAGAGCTGTTAAGGTGTTGATCGTGCGCACATTTATAGTATGAAAAGCGTATAAAAATAATGCGTTTACCATTGCTTATACAGCACATTAAAGTTACAAGAAGAAGCATTAAATTCTTAAATAAATTATTTACATTACTTTATCAATTTTAGTTAAACAACTTGTAAGTTTTGTTTCAAATGAAAAAAAAAAACCCAAACCAATACAAAATCAACGTTAGTACCGATGAGATCTGTATTAGGGATAAGGCAACGTCCTGTCCGTATACAAATATAAACATGATATAAAAACAAGAACAAAAGAAAAATATATAAAAAAAGGACAATATAATATAATATAACATATAAGTAAAGACAGGTCTGAACTGAAGTGTGAAAAATATATGTTGTGAATCTATGTGTTATTCTGATAGGGACTGAAACCGATTTCTTTATTTTACTAGGGTGAAATTTAAGGCCATCATCACCAACCAATAGAAGCTCAATTGATGATCGCATATTTTTTTAATTATAAGAACAATGTTTCTCTTGTTTCATTTAGAAAAGGTTAAGAGTACAACCTTCAACAAAAGACTGCCACTGTAGGGAAAACGGTACTATTACATTTTCCCAGCATTAGGTTGGCCTTTTGTGTACCAAAGACAGGTGAAGGAAGTCAACTCAGGAGGGCTGTGATTGGATTCAAGATTCAATATTTTATTATTTTATTTTATTTTGGATGTAAGGGTACAATATATTTTTTAATTTATCTATGAATAACTACAGTGTGTAAATTTACAATATAAATTTTAAAACCTATTAAAATATTTTCTAGAGAATTATTCGAAAAGGCTTCCAAAATTTCATAAATTTGGTGTAAAATGACGGTGGGCATGGATAACATAAACAAGCTTCGTTTGAAATTGGTCATGATACTATTTGGCTTCAATTTTTAAAATAGAGTAATAAAGTACTAACACCACACATAACTGTTTTATCCAGGTTTTTATTATGAAAACTGATAAATTTAGAAAATGTTAGTATTGTCGCCTATGGCAGAATAAATAGTACCGTTTTCCCTGTATGCAGGATAATGTTTAATAATAACACGGTACAGATCAGCATCAACATTACTGAAAATGTTTCTCAAACGTGAATGCATACTGTTTAGTTTCTATTACAACAACTAAAAGTTGTAGACTGGCTATATCAATTTAGTTTTCATCTTTAGTTTAAATGTATTTAAATTGCGGCAGTTTGTTCAAATGATCAACGAGGAATTGTTTCTCCCCTTGTTATTCAAATCTTTTTTTGTCTTTTTTTTATTGTTTGTTTTGTACTTTATAAATGATGAGTGGATGTACGAGATATTAGGTGTTTGTATTACTATACTAATCGTGTAGATGTGAATATGTCACTGATAAGAATATTACAACTTGTGTTTGTAATGTCTTTTGTGTCGCAGATATAAAAGCAAAAGGTAAGTTTTATATTCAAATATACTGTGCGAAAAAGAACTAATGTAGAAATATTGAAGTCATGAATTATGGATTATGGAACATCCATCTTAAACCTAGACAAAAATATCTGTGTTTGATTTAGCATGTATCACGAATATATTTTAACAAAAACTATTTATCATAGTCATCGTTTAAAATGACAAAAAAAAGAAGCCGTGTACTGTAATTCAAAGATGACCATAAACACACCTGCATTGCAGCTACTATAGCAAATGTGCATATTGTTCAAATCTTCATTGTTTTTATTAGTTATGTATTTTCACATATTTTGGCCTAACGCATCCCTGATGAGACAATATTTGTCGAAATGCGTAGTAAAAGAGATACAATTAGACCTGTTCATGTAATTCAACCATTTTGATCGCCAAGTATATGTAATGTTAAAGCATATTGCATTCAGCGAGTTTTGATCGATCACTAACAAAAGAAAGCCATTCAAAAGGTTACTTTTATGTAGCTGCATAACATATTTAAAAGAATAGCATTGATTTTGGTTAGTACAATGAATGTGGCATAACAACTTAAACGTACAAGAGCATTTTCTATTAATCAAGCAAAATTATCTTAAAGGGGCACTAGCTGTCGAATTCATTCCCACCGATTTTAATCAAATTTTTATATTTTATTTATAACAATGTTGAACATTTATGCAAACTATTAAAAGTATAAAAAAACAATAAACAGAGCACGAGCATGAAAATACGTAGCTTCGTTTTGTGTGTATTTTAAAATTGAGAATAGAAATGGAGAATGTGTCAGAGCGACAACAAACCGAACATAGAGCAGACAACAGCCGAAGGCAACCAATGGGTCTTCAATGTAGCGAGAAACCCCCGCCCCAGAGGCGTCCTTCAGCTGACCTCTTAACAAATATGCATACTAGTTCAGTGATTATGAACGTCATACTAAACTCCGAATTATACACAAGTTACTAACATTAAAAAGCATACCAGACTAACAAAGGTTAGAGGCTCCTCCGATACCTCTAGCCAATGTAGAAAAACAAACTCACAATAATACACACAGTAAAATCAGTTTAAGAGAAGTCCGAGTCCGATGTCAGAAAACGAACAAAAGAAAATAAACAAAATGACAATAATACATAAATAACAACAGACTACTAGCAGTTACTGACATGCCAGCTCCAGACCTCAATTAAACTGATTGAAAGATTATGTCTTCATCATATGAATATCCTGTTAGGGGTTTAGTATTATACCATCATGAAATATATGTGAAGAACATAACCCGTGTCATGCCGACAATTGTTTTTAGAATAAATGTGTTTAAGGAGGCTCGCGGGTACAAAATTTTCAGCAACATATTTTTTTTCAATACAAGTCTTATTTATTACACTATTAGTTATAACTTTATGATATGGTACAAAAATCAACCAAAAAAAAAAATCGATTCGGTTTGGTCCCAGATGACTTTTAAAATATTTATATCACTGAAAAAGCTCAAAATTATCTCCCTATGGTGCAAAAATGTCATTTTTTTGCATTAAAGTTGAAATATCTTTTTTTTAACTCATCGGTGACCTATATTTTTTATTGTTGTTTTCAAATAAGCTGTACATTAACTAAATTGTGAAATTTAAGTGATTTCTGTAAATTAGTTCTTTTTTTACTTCGATATTACCTACATTTCTCCTATTAGTTTAACAGAAAAAAGGACTTTAACAAAAATGTATTCTTCTTTTGGAGGCAGATTGTGAGCTTAAATGAACGGTTATCCCATTTTTTTATTTCATTTTTCTATTAAGTATATGATAAAGTTCATCTATAGAAAAATATACCGAAATCCTTTATGTAAAGAAAAAAATAATTTACACCCGCGAGCCCCTTAATTCCGCTGCAAAGACCCTATAAGTGAATCAATATTAAATCCAAAATATGCAATCTTTAATGACCTGACAACAGTATCGTAACTATATCCCTTCTTAACAAGTCTGTTTAAAGGTTTTGTTAGCTTTTGTGATGAATACTGCTATTGTGTTTTGTAAAGAATATTGCCATAAAAGATTGGATGTGAAATACATGAACGTATAAGATGTCTGCATGTAGAGTTATATTTACGAATTATTTCCTTGTACCGATGATAAAATTTAGTAAATGTTTTTTGACTAGTTTGTGATATCAAAAATCCTGGTGTTATAATTTTTCAGTAAGACATAAATTTAGTCTACTCACCATCTTATTAACTATCGAGTTGACCTCTAAAGTCATCCGATGACCATATAAGCGATGTAAACATTAACATAGATATAAATAGATTAACTCGTGCTGTTGGATTTTCTAGGTCTATTATAGATGAAAAATAAATGTTTATCATCATCGTTTTATCCTTATAAGAATAATATTTTGTGGATCGAATCAGTAAATCAAATGATTTACCTTTGTTTCACTTTGAATGTTGACATTCTTATCCTTTAAATAACTTAACACATAAAATTCACGTGATATCCATCTCTAGCTAAGGGGTTAAATTGAAGTTCACATGAATACGGATTCAACGAGGTCGAATTATTCACTTGCATATTGTGTGCTCAACATAATAAATATATATTTTTTCAATAATGACAACTATTGTAAACTATGTATATGTGGACAGAATGTGCATTCCTATAAACTTCATATACTATACTGCGAAATAAAAGCAAGTATTTAAATTCCTTGTTATACTATACCTGAATACGAGGACACTTATACCTTGACACATGTTTAATAAGATCGGTATTTTATCCTGTTATATTGTTATCAAATTACAACGATATGGGATCAAATAAGTATTTCAATTGAATTTTCTTATAACAAGGGTTTCAATTGGAAAGAACAATCTTACAAACATGACGATTTTAGTTTTAATTGATCGATAAATCACATATAGTAATTCTGTATTGGTACTAGATACCAAAGTATGGCAGTTGTTATCCATTCGTTTGATGTGTTTAAGTTTTGATTTTTCAATTTAATTCGGGACGTTACTTTTTGAATTGTCCTCGGAGTTTAGTATTTTTGTGATTTTACATTTTTTGTAATACTTTTAGGTATTTCACATCAAATTTTTTAAGGTGATATTCTTTTCAAAGCATACTTATCGTATTGAACTTCTAGGAGTTAGGTAGTTTTGGCGTTTAACTTTTCTGTGTATGTTTTTTAGAATTCGTAATCATAATTTGTTTCAAAAGTGCTATGATAAAAATCAAACGTCATAGTCAAAGATTTTATTGATATAAAATCCAAAATCTGGATTGTCATCAAACGAAGAACAAACATTTATCATTACAATCAATTATATATCAATATAGTACATTAAAAATATGATAAAAGAAAAAGACACTTCACTTAAACCATTAATGCCACCGGTTGACACCACCGATTCATTGGTATTCACGATTCGTCTCGACAAATTGACTTGATATCCTACGCTTACTGTTTAGAAACTTAGGAATTTAGTTTTCCTGTCGACGGACTAACTCCATTGTGAGTACACGAGTCTACAATTGTATACTTTGTCATATGCTTTTTAGGTGGAGAAATATAAAGACTATTTGTATGTTTTGCAACCATAATTTAACAGTCTTTATTTTTGAAAACACCATGTTTCCTAGTTGTAGAACACAGTTATTTCTTATTCACAGGTAGGGAAGATAACTTTAAATTTATTTTGTATTACAGTCTCAGATCATTAAACACTTTGACTTTTGCTTTCCTTCGAACTTCTTGTGGAGTATCATTTTCCTCAGCCACCCATATTCTGTCGTCAGGGTCGACACAAATTGACCATGGTTTCGTTATTCCGTCAACTACTGTCAAAATGTATGTTATAAAATGTCCTTCTTGATTTAAAAGGTGGATGAAATTATTGTCCTTGTCGGCAACGAGAATATTTCCGCGACAGTCTGAAGCAATACCACGAGGACTGAACGGTGAACAAGTCTTCAAGTCTAATTGACCTCCATACCTAAAACGAACAATACCGAATGCATTAACTACTACCACTTTCCGAATAAAACAGTCTGAAACACACACGTCTTTATTTGTATTTTCACAAACAAATTTTGGTTCTCGATAAATTGGATTGTTTTGTCTATCACAGTTAATCTCTCTTTTTATAGTACCAGTTTTATCAAACTCTACAACTAGTCCACATTTGTCCTCGGTTGTATCAATACTGGAATACGGAATTAAACATACAAGATAATTCCCTGATTTAGAACAGCAAATGTCCCATGGGTCCGCTCCATGATATGTGAATATAGTTTTTCTTGATTTATCCATCGCAACTTCTACGACTCCAGCGTTTCCATCTGAATAAATGATGATCTGATTATAAGCTACTGTAAATCCTAAAACCTCCCTGGCAGTGTTGATTGTTTTAAGTTTCTTTCCTTTAATATCAAGCAGTGTGATATTCTTACCACTACCACTTACATACACTTGATCTTGTCCACAGTAGGAAATGTGAAATAACATGGAATAAGGACTGTCGAATTCGGCAATACAGCGAGGTAATTCTTTAAAACCTTGCTGTACCCTCGGAGTTGTAACAACGTCCAGCGATTGTCGTAAGAAACAACTGTCTACAATATTTTCTTTTTGTTGTCGTTTTATTGGCGCTGTTTTAGGTCTTTGCATTAATGTTGTCGTTGAACTTTTGCGTGCTTTGTTAAATGGTCTCCATTCAACTTTCGATGAAGTTAAAGTTCCAAATATCTTCTCAGTAAGTGATACGTCACCCTCCTTAAATGATGGATTGGTGAAGCTAAAAGTGTCTTTAATCTTAGTATCGGAAACTTGTAAACTATACTTGCAGAACAATATAAGATCCACTAGAGTACTTATCTCTAATGCTACTTCGGAAGTCTCAATGTTTACTTTCAATTCATTCAATTTCTCTTTCAACATATTCTGATACTCTGCCACTTTATTTCCATGTCATCGAGTATTTCTATACTCTTTCGTAGAAGGGCATCGGCATTCCTTTTACATAGATCCACTTGTTTTTTCATCGCTTTTCTCACATCCTCATATATCTTTGATTTGTTTTGCTTTGTATTAACAAGAAAGGATTCAACCTTATTTTCCTTTTCTTTCCTTTTCTTAACGTTTTTTAGTAAAAATTTCCTTGTATCATCAAAAAGGTCATCCTTGCTAATATATTTGTGATTTCTGTGTGTTTCAATTTTACACTCTGCACAAATAGGAACTTTACAATCATTACATCCACTTTCAATACGGAATAAAGGATGATCTTGACATTTTTGATCCAAGGACGAACTCTCGCGAATCGAAACAACTTCATGGCTGGCAAAATAAGCATCTAGAGAGTGTAATATTTTGCAATTCTGGCACATGCGATCCCCACATGGAACACACCTATACTCCGCTTCTGAAAGATTGCAATGCATGCATCGTATTACATCCTGAGCTTGGTTAGTGTTAGTTGATTCAGCCATCTTTTTCCTTTTATTCAAACACAAAGTATATTTCAAACAAAATAGGTTTTTCTTATAAAAAGATTTAAATGTCTTTCATATTAAACAAGTAATTTTAGAACTAACAATTGATCAATATTGCACGTTATTTATAATAAATTTGGAAGTTGGCCAATATCTTCAATGTGGTGGTCTATTTAATGTCTTTCATATTAAACAAGTAATTTTAGAACTTACAATTGATCATTATTGCGTGTTTTTTTTTTATAGTATTTGGAAGTTGGCCAATATCTTCAATGTTGTGGTCTATTTAACAAGAACGGTTAGACTATTTTAACAGTCGTGAAAAGTCCTTTCCTTTAAATGTCTTAATGATTGCTTCTTGTACTTGAACTGCATTTGTTGACACTTATTATGTCTTTCCACTTTTCTGTGGAAAGACCTATTGTTTTTCTTCTGAATATTAGGTCTTTCTTCTGATTATTTTTTTTCCTTCCGCCTAATTTTTTTTCTTGCGATAAATATTTGTTTCGCAATATTTTGCTTAGATATTTCTCATATGGTATCGTATGTATGATTTGTTCTATTTTCACCGAAGCGATATGAGCACGCCATATGAGAGTTATTTTCCCTAATGCATTTGATATATTAAGTGATACGATTTTCTATCTTGTAAAACATAAGGAGGGATAGAGACCTAGAATCTTTGATTTAAGATCCTTGCCCCCCTCCCCCCCCAAAAAAGAGAAACAGGTCAAGGCCAAAGGTCAAGGTCATATTCTAAATTTTGAATTTGGTTTATTTTCACTTATTTCCAAAAACAATATAAGATATCAACAATTTTATTTTTATTAAATTGATAGTTGCGACAAGTCCTAACCCGTAAATTTTGATTGCAAGGTTAAGTTGAACGTAAAAGGGAGTTTTCTACCCTCTTGTATTTAAAATTGAACTTGATCACAAGGTCAAAGCTTAATTTGAAGTTCTAGATTTTGACCTTTGCTTTTACCTCATATGTAAACATGATAAAGCCATGAATCTTTTTGCAATAGGTTTCAAACCATTTAACCTTGAAAAAATACAACCGGAAGTGACCTTGTGTGAACCAGAAGGAAATTTTATTTGTACTTTATTGATATGACAGTATATAGAACCAGATGTTTTTTTGGAATAAGTGTCAAGTAAATATTTAAATAGTATCGGAAGTAACATTGTTAAACCGGAAGTAACAAATTATCTCCCTTATTTAAAAATATTGTGTAGAAACCATATATTTTTGGAATCAGCGTACAATAAGCTATCATTTGACGATTAAAATTACATTTTAAACCTAATCTTACTACTTTCATATTAAAATACAGGGTTTTGAGTGGAAAGACCTTCAATTGTTCTCGGAACAATTGGTTTTTAATCATACTTTTATTTCTTTTCACATGAAAGTACATCAAACCACGTTTATATTTGTCCTTCTCTTCATAAAATTGTCACTCTTCGTTTCTTTAATTAAAAATATCTTAAATTTGCAAGTACTTTTCAAAAACAATGAAAACTCTCTTCATCGAAGGAACAACGTGTACAAGATATTTTCACTAAGGCTTTTGTTCCTGTAGGATTTAATATAGTTGGATACATTTCCTCAGTATAACAGTTCTCCGTCGAATTTTCTTATTACAGAATTAGCATGTAACTCAAATGTTAATTCAAAACAATTTACACCTAATTTGTTAAACTAGAAAATCGCAACTTTCATCACCATTAAGATGGACATTATTAAATATTGAATTAATGAAAAAGGTTAACTGTATTTTCAATTTAATAGAGTCGTATGGACTTTTGATATCATGGTATACATGTAATACATTTTCAAGGGCAACTGGATGTGATTCTTATATGATTATCTCCCTTTTACCAGAACACAATATCTAGTGAAAAAAATAAAATGTTTATCGCTTTATAAAATAAATATAACGAAGATGTGGTATGAGTGATAATGTGACAAGTTGAACTCTTCATTCACAAATGTCTGATATGTAAAAAAAAGAAAGAAAGAAAGTGTAGATATCTCAAATATGTTTTCTGAATGCATGTACATTCAGCTCCATAAGACAGATTGACATAAAGCTTTATTTAGAGTCGGTATAAGCATTGTAAGTACAAACATAAGCTCTGAAGAGCTTTTAAAACCGACATAACAACAAATAAAACAAAACATACATACCAAAGCATGCACACACAATTAAACATATAAACCAAGAGTTCATATCAGTATATAAACATGCAGCACAAAAGTTCTCTAAGCATCTTACAAGTTAAACACACACTGATACATGCAATTATGAGATTAAAACACAAAAGCAAAAATAAAATGGTTTGCACATAAAAGTACATTAAAAGCACATATAGATTAGTTGGTTACTAAAATTAGCACAAAGCAGCAGAAGCACTAAGATAACAAAATAAATGTGCCATGTTGAAAATAAAGCATTAAACCAAAAATAATGAACAAAAATTAACTGGTTTTACATGAGCTGCCAGACCCTGAATTTATCAAGTTCTTGAATTGATTTAAAGATGATTGCTTACGAAGCTCATCTGGCAGCCCATTCCTAAGCCTATATCAAATCTTAAGACGTCCTAATGTTCCTATGGATGACACCATTCTGGGGCAAAAACAGTATTTATTTCTCAGTTCAAATAATCACACTCATTTATAACAGTTCATGGCCAAACTATACAAAGGTCCGTCTGATATATATATTTAACAGGGAGCAATCTAATTGAAAAATTGAACCCTGTTTTCGTTATACTCCATATAATCAGTTTTTTTTTTTTTTTTTTTTTTTTAACTACATAATAATTTTATTCATCAAATATTGCTTGTTACATAAACCATCAAGATTCCAAGCTTCTCTTGACGTACCCTGTTACAATCCACTGACTACACAGGGAATAATCAGCTGATTAAATTAATTGACATACATTTTGTTTACAAAACTCTATTATAACAATATAAAAATTATTCATTGATAATGTTTCTTTTAATTGAAAGCAACATTGGACTTATTGTCTTATGTCCATTAATATTGGTATCTACTCTCTTGGTGTATTCATTAATAAAAATTCTGAATACGTCTATGTTTTTTGTTTTCTGATCAGATACATAATACGACTTATATATTGAAAAACTAATAATTGTAACCAAAAAATTTATTGGGTAATACTTGCTGTCTGTAATTTTGTATCCAAATATCATGTGTTGTAATTTTATTGAAAAATCTAAATGACTTTTTTTTAAGAGATCGTTTATTTGTTGCCAAAATCTTGTTAAATAAGAGCAATTGAAAAAATAATGAGCATAGTCTTCTTCTATGTTACAAAAATTACACAAACTGTTATTAGTTATTTTCCATTGTAATAAATGCTTTTTGGTTGGTACAATAAACTGTAGTAGTTTCCATCTGTATATTTTTAATTCATTTTCAGTTAAGTATTTGAAAATAAAGTTATATAATGAATTCATATTTGAAGCTTCTTGCAACGGTAAAATTTTGAGCCACCTGTTTATCCCTACTGACGTTTCTTTTCACTAGAGAGTCATATAACATTTTATTTGAAAAAAATGTAGTCTCAAAATAACGATCTTTCCATGTCATCTTATTTCTCTGGATATTTACTTTACTTTGGACAGAATTTTCTTGTTTAACTATGTCAATCCAATTTTGTGGAATGGATTGTTTCAATTTATGAAATTCAACAATCCAGTTTACTTTACACTTTAATTTGTTCAAAATATAATTTTCTGATAGTGACATAGTGTCATCTAGAATGTCATTCAAGTATATTATATCACTTTTAATCCAGTTTTCAAAGATAATTGGTTTCTTATGAAATGAAATAAATTTATTCCCCCAAATTGTTTGTTTTCTTATATCAGTATATGTCACTGCTTGTTTTGTTTGCCCACCCCCAGTCAAAATCCAGGACTTTATTACTTCTCTACAAAACTAATGCTTTAATAATTAGTATTTTCCCTAAAATTGATAGATTCCTTTTTTCCCATGTCTTGAACAATTTCATCATTTTCTCTATTTTACAATACCAATTTAATTTTTTGCTTTCATCTTTATCATGTCTAAAAAACACCCCTATTGCTTTAATGGGTTTATCTCCCCAATTAATTCCCGCAATTTTATCTTTACATGATTTTAATTTCCCGATCCATAATCCTTCTGTTTTATTTCTATTTACCAAAAGTCCTGAAAATGAGCCAAAAATTTCGATTATATTCATTGCAGATATTACATCGTTTTTATCTTTACAAAATAATGTTGTGTCATCTGCTAGTTGTGAAATTTTAATGCTGTGACTTTTCCCATCTAACTTAATAGTGATTCCTTTTACTTCGTTGCTGTTCCTCAACTTAAGAGCCATAATTTCAACAGCCAAAACAAACAATAATGCTGATAAAGGACAGCCTTGTCGGATTCCCCGTGAATTTTTGAAATTTTCTGATACCCATCCATTGTTCATAACACATGTTTGAACATCTGTATACATAGTTTTAACCCACTTAATGAATGATTCATTAAACCCAAAATGTTTCAAAGTTCCAAGCATAAAATCCCATTCTAAAGAATCAAATGCTTTTGTGAAATCCACAAAAACAATTGCTCCCTCTATTTTGTATGTTTCTGAGAAGTCTATAACATCTTGGATTTGTCTCAGATTAAACCCAATAAATCTATTTTTAACATAACCGGTTTGATCCTCATTTATAATTTTTGGAAGTACCTTTTTTAAACGTTGCGCAAGAACATATGACAAAATTTTAAAATCTATATTAAGAAGTGATATTGGACGATAGTTTTCTAAAAGCAATGGATCCCCCTTTTTAAATATCAAAGTTAATATACTAGTACGTTGTGAATATGAAAGACTGTTTCTATCGTATCCTGTATTTAAGACATTTACTAGTAGTGATTTAAGTTTATTCCAAAAAAATCTATAAAATTCTACCGTAAGTCCATCAAGACCTGGAGATTTATTTAATTTCATTTTAAAGATACCATATGTGCATTCCTCCACTGTAATGTTCCCATCGCAAAATAGTCTGTCATTTTCATCAACGGTATTTTCTAATTTTGTATCGCTGATATATTCTTCTGTTAAATCTTTATTTAAACTTTTTTTGTTATACAAGTTTTCATAATAATCTTTTAAAAGTTTCTCTTGATCCGAAATTATTTCCCCATTATCTCCCATTAGCTTACTTATAGATTTTTTAACTTGTCTTTTTTTTTCTAACCCAAGGAAGTAAGAATTATTTTTTTCACCAAACTCTACCCATTTTTCTCTAGATCTCACTTGAGCTCCCTTCGCTTTTTCATCATATATCTTATTTAGCTCTTCTTCAATACCATTAATTTCTTTTTCTATTTCATCGTCATCTATATTTGTCTCGTCTCTTAATTTTATTCTTTCTTCTAATTCTTTTTCCAGAGTATATCTTCGTCCCTTTGTTAACTTTGCTTTATTTTTACAATAATTTGTGGTTACTTCCCTTACCGCGATTTTAAACCCATCCCATAATAATTTACAATCTAATGTTTCCTTTTCGAAATTATATTTATCTATCAAAGTATAAATCAGTTCTTGGTAAGCTGTATCTTGCAATACTGAATTGTTAATTTTCCAATACCCATTGCCGCTTTCTGATACCCCTGGCTTAAATTTTAGAAATACGCTTTGGTGGTCAGTAGACCGAATAACAGCTGGTTTGATTTTACAAAATTCTACCAGTGGTAAAAAATCTGATCAAATAAAAATCATGTTAATCCTACTAGCTTGTGACTTATCTCTTCTTCTCCAGGTGAACTGCTGTTTATTTTCATTTAAGTTTCTCCATATATCTGTTAGTTTGTTAGATTTAATCAAGTTTTTTAAACCATGTACAGGTTGAGTAAATTTACTTGGACGTATAGATTTTCTATCAATTGGTTTTATTGTCTCGTTAAAATCGCCCCCAAGTATTGCTATTCCTAGACTGTGTTCCTTTAAATTATCGCTGACTTTTTTAAAGAAAGAATTTCTAGATGTTTTACAGTTAGGTGCATATACATTAATAAATGTAAAAATTGAACTATTCATCTGCACATTGATAAGCACTAATCTTCCGTCCCTATCAATAAATTTATTAATTAGTCCGTAGCTTAATGATTTTTTAATTAAGATAGCTACACCCCTACTAGCCGTAGTACCATGACTACAAAACGCATCATATTCTGTTTTACTATTTATATCCCTTTCGGTAATTTCATCAAAATGTGTTTCTTGCAAAAAACTTATGACACTTTTTTGAGCGGTAACTCATTCTATAACTCTATTTCTTTTTTCTCTTGAATTAATTCCGTTTACGTTGAGACTACATAGATTAACTGTATTTGTAAATGTCATAGTTAATAATATATAAATTATGATTATACTTAAGTTTCAACACACTACACACAGTTACAATTTTATAACACTCAGAGATAATTAATACAGTTACATCAATTGGTACACAATTAAAATACATATTCATTATTTTAGTTAATGCATAGTTGTTACACATATCTATACAACCTACATAATAATCACCTTTCACCTGGTGTGACCTTAAACTAATTGTTCCGCTATTAAACCTCGCCGTTAAAGTAATGCGTATTTTAAAACGCATTGTAAATAAATTTGGATAGTTTGATAGTGTAGGAATTAACGCATGGTAATTGAATAATTTAGAATTTGATGTCCGTGTTTGAAAGGAGAATACTATCATGTAAATATTATATATTAAATTGACAGCATGAACTCGACACGATTGAAAGGTGGACAATTTAATGCCGTGCATGTTTTTACGGTTAAGTTTAGAACCAGAAACACAGCATATAACATGTTTAGAAATATTCTGAATCGTGGAGAATTTCTTCTGATTTACGCTACTTGCATGGTTTTTCAATTCAGTACAATGGATATAGTGCGGTGCTTTATTGTATACATGTGCACTTGATATATACTTTGTGCATTTTTTTTCTGATTGAAAAGTAAATTGTTGTGGACAAATATATGTGCATACTGCCGGACTATATACGTATTCTACAGGTAAGTAGTTATTTTTTTCTATCATATTACTTGTATATGTTTTATTGATTTGTAGGTAATATCTCAACAGTGATGTAAGGTTCAGAAAGAACAGTTTCTTGTTCTGTTTACCGTTAACTGATAGTGTGAATCGTGTTACTATATATATAGCATAGGTAAAAATATAATTCCTAAGTTTATAATGTAAACATTGAACAGCTGATGTATGATTACATGTATCATGATAGTTAAACAACATCTACACACTACATTTGACATTTTTACAGTTTGGTTACATATTTCACATTTTAGTACAACTTCACATTTGAAAAATACTTCTTCATAGCTACTTTTAACTCTTTTAAAGAGCTTTGAACTTTTACATATTTTTATTATTTTTTTAAATGATATCAAATTAAGATAAAATTTCAGCAAGACAAAAACAATACTGAAACAGATTAAGCAAAAGTTACAATTTATGTTTTGTCTATTTGATTGGTAAACTCTTGAAATGAGCTGTAATTTATTTGTCATTTTTGTCATTTTTATTTTTTTTTAGTAAATTTGTATGATAAAACTATTGTACAATCATTGTCATTGTTTTGTGATTTCTATACATTTGAATTATCCTTTACTTTTTTCAGTTCCAATATTTCCACTTGTTTTGTCATGTAAAGCTTCTGTAGGTGTTGGAGGTGATCTGTCACTTACATTCACTGTTCTCCTATGTGGTGTTCTAACAAATCTATCTATTGGGGGTTGTGCTTTGTCTACATTGTCACTATTTCCATCTTTATTTCTTTTTGGTGCTACTGTCTTGCTAGTAGATGTTTTACTGTTATTGCTCTTTTTTTCAGAATGTTTTTTAGCAATTGGTATTGTAGGAACTTCTAATTCAGTGTGATCTACATTTTCATCCTGATCTGTGTTGTCAACAGATGCAATATTGTCATTCTCAGGTTGCTGTCTAGCTTCATCATGATCATGTTCATCAACAGTCTGAAAATGTTTTGGGCAGTCTATCATTTTATGACCGCTTTCCTTACATATTTTGCACACCCAGTCATTGGGACATTGGAATAACATATGGCCAGGTTTAAGGCATTTGTGACATGTTCTCTCTTCTCTTTCACCAGTGTTGTTATTTTGGAATTCTGGTTGACCAGCATGGAAAATTCTCCCAATATATCTTCCAATAGGCAAATTTCTGGGGATTGGTTTGTCTAGAGTCTTGCTGATAACAAGCCTATCTCCTGTTTCACAAGCTGTCATCTTACCATCTATTCTTAGATACTCTCGAAATAAACCTTGTATTTCACAGCCTTGAAGGGTTAGGGCTCGGTGTATTTGCCCATCATCCGCAGAAAGGGGGATGTTTTTCACCTTTATGCGTATTGTGTCTTTTTGTAGCGTTGATGGATTGTGAGGGTTTTGTGAGTGAAGGGGTACTTGCCTGCCACGTAAGTTTAACCCCTGTACCAACAAAGACAGTCTGTCACCCTCATTGTCCATATAGATTCGCCACATCTCTCTGATTCTCTGTATTCCCTTAATACACTGTTTAGGGACTTTGACACTAATAGATTTGAAGAATCCAACATTAGTTAGCCATTGCGCCGGAGGAGGTTTTTCCGAGCCATGCACATCTTGATCTTTTAGAAAAATTGGCTTAACAAGATCACTAGGGTCACTTGATTCCTTTGGTTTACTATATTGACTGTTTTTTTCAATGTTAGTTTGTTCAGATAGTGTGTTAACTTGTATCTGAAATTACTTCGGCGTAGGTCGCCATTTTTTTCTATGTTTACATTTTGATGAGCTGTCGCTTTTTTTTTTTTTTTTTTTTTTATCTATAAACGGTTCTATACCTTGTAGACCTTCTAAAAGCCCCAGAAAGCGATCCTGGGTCATTTTGTTACACAATGCTTCCACTTCTGCGTTCATTTTAAGTTTCGAAACAACGATTTTTATCACTTTTTGACGGAGTATTGTGCGATACGTCTTGCCATATCAGGGGACAGCACTCTTTTCAGAGTTTTTTTTTATTACATGTATGTCATGAACTTTAACGAAATCTGAGTTCTATGTTTAAATTAGACCTAATAGAAACATGCTATGAACACTTTTAAATAATGTTAGTTTTGAATAATAATCAATTATTCACAAACAATGCAACAGAAATTGAGTCGTTCGAACTGTCTGAATAAATCTTAACTGAACAACAAATACAAAGTAGAAACAAAAATACCGAACTCCAAGGTAAATAAGAGTATATGTAAGTCTTTAAAAACTGGCAAAATACCGAGCTCCAAGGTAAATAAGAGTATATGTAAGTCTTTAAAAACTGACAAAATACCGAACTCCAAGGTAAATAAAGCATATGTAAGTCTTTAAAAACTGACAAAATACCGAACTCCAAGGTCACGGCCGACACTCGGCTAACCGAGGGATTGGTCGGTTAATCTATATTGAGTATGCGGCTATATCGGCGGTTGGTCTGTTAATCGGGTTGGCTAAAGTCTGTTAATCAGGTGTTATCGAGAAAATCATTGAAAGTTCAGCATGTTTCATTGTATAACTTTTTAAATATATTTTTATCATAAAAAATATTCATGTCTAACAAAACAATACAATGTACTGAATCCAGTGGTGTAATTATTATTTTTCTAGCTTCAATGTACGATCTATAAAATGAAAAGGCGGGTTACTCATCAATAAATTTATACACATTTTACACACACAAACTGTACACAAAATGACACGTTGGTTGAATTTACGTGCATGCAATATTTTGAACATCGAGAAAAGACAGGCAGTATGTTTGTTAACCATAATGAAATCATTGTGTGAAAAATCTTCACGAAAATCTGTATTTTGGTGACATAAATCAATCTTTATTTAAAACCTGGTCTGTTAATGGGTCGGATGTATAAAACCCAGTCTGTTAATTGGTCTGTTAAGAGTTATGAATGGCTATAAAAGTATAATTTTATTGCTATATGGGGTGTTATCGGATCAAATGGGTAGGCTCAAGACGAGCGGCTAAAATATACGGAAACAACACATGAGCAATGAAACATAAAATATACGGAAACAACACATGAACAATGAACAATTTAAACAATGGAAATTGAAAATTGATAAAAACGGTTTCAAAAAGTGTAATATTAAAGTAATGTTAATTTCATCCAAGAATGGTCGCATATGTCATGTGGATTCTGTTTAATTGTCATGAATGACACCTATTTGTCATCTACATTGGTAACCAGTATATAGATCAGAGATAAACATCGTAATGTAACTAAACATCAGTAAGTAAAATATATTGGGATGCTGAAATATAAAGAATAGAGAAAGAATAATAAGTAAGATAAATAAAAGGTAAAAGGAAAAAAGTCACGGAGGAAACGTGACATAACAATTTAAAGAATACAGAAATAAACACCCCCCCTCCTCCACCTCCAATCCGAACCGTCATGGTATACACGATAATCTGGATAGAGTAGCAGAATATAGAATAATAGATAAGGACAGTAGACAGTGATGCATTGCTAAAAAGAGAGAAAAAATAATAATTGTTTAAGAAACATCCCTGGGTGTTGAAACAGTAACAGATTTCGATGTACTCTAATTGGTGACAAATGCTAGAAGTTTACATGCGGACAACTGCCGTTCTCCTCTACACTTATGAAGAAAGGAACTAAACGGAATAAAATGTATTAAAACTCAAGATGACCAAATGTAGCTGCATTCGCTCATTTCCATTTACTACTTGAGAATGATTTGTAAACAACATATGATTAAGTAATAGAAATAAAGAACAAATTGGACGATGCTTACGAATTAGGGTTAAACGTCCAGTGACAAATATCATGTGCATATGAGAATGACAACACGTTATATGTACCCTGTGTTGTATTAGAAAGACACTTTCAGTCGGATTTGAGAACGTGCTACTTTGAACAGACACAAAAATTGAGGCTGATTGAAAACGTTAATAATAAATTCATGCGTATTCCAGCGGCCAATCCATATCACACTATATTGAAGTGACACACCCTTCAATAAAATGCAAAGAAAGTCAAAATAAAAATGCTCTTACTAGTAAATCACAACCGAAATGAATGACAGACGGACATTTTTTACAAAACTTAATGAACAATTGAAATCAAGATATTTGAGGTTTGCGTTATTTCGCAAAGGTTTGCGTTACAACGCAAAGGTCTGCGTTTTATCGCAAAGGTTTGCATTATAACGCAAAAGGTTTGTGTTGTAACGCAAATATAGGACGAAAAATTAAAAAAAAAATGTGTTGCGCTAATTCGCTTCCGTAGGATATTGTTGCACCGTATTATCATTTTTTTTTTACTCAGGAACATCTCATTCTTAACTTTTTCTATAGGAAAATATAAAGGTAGCAAAAATAACTGTGGCTAAATTACTCTTAACTGACACAATTTCAATTGTCCAACCCATTAACAGACTTTATTCCCATAATTTTCACTAAAACGTGGTAATATTCACTTTTTATTACAATTATGAAATATTTACCAATGTAAATTTATGTTTTAGAACCAAAATACTATTTTGTGTCCTTTAAATGATATCTAAAATTGTTTGTTCCGACTTTTATTAAAAAAATGGTATGCGTATAAGCATAAATACTACATACTTGCGCGACGCCTTTTAATTTTACTGAAAACTGCGTAGACTATGAAATGTTTTTACAAGTGGAAAATGTTCTATGATAGATATCATTTTGTCAGACAGTTTTCTTTTTTTGATTTGGTTCTTATAATATGCCAAAAATCTTTATATTTAATAGAGTTTAACATTAAATTGTGCGTTTTACTCTTAACAGACGTATAACCAACCCGATTAACAGACCAATCTCCCATATAGCCGCATACTCAATATAGATTAACCGACCAATCTCTCGGTTAGCCGAGTGTCGGCCGTGAAGGTAAATAAAGTATATGTAAGTCTTTAAAAACTGACAAAATACCGAGCTCCAAGGTAAATAAAGTATATGTAAGTCTTTAAAAACTGACAATATCAAACGTTACCTGTAACCGTCTGTAAATCCCTCTCTATCTACCTTAAGTTCATCCAGTATTTATTTCTCTATATTAACAGTCTGTTTCAAGTCATAATTTTTTTTCTATTTTCAACCAATGAGCTTGGTAGACCTTTATTAGACTTTATCAAAAGAGATATGATCTTTATAATATAGGTTTTTATGACAAATTATTAACTTTACGATATGTAAGTATTATTATGCTTATAAATTGATAAGTTAAATTGAGAATGGTAATGGGGAACAACCCGACCAAAGAGCAAATAATAACCGAAGGCTTCAATACAGCGAAAAAATCCCGCACCCGGAGGCGTGCAAGAGCTAGCCTCTACACAAAAACGTAAACTAGTTCAGTGATAATGGACGTCATACTAAACTCCTAAATATAGAAAAGAAACTAAAATAAAAAATCATACAAATCTAACAAAGGCCAGAGGTTCCTGACTTGGGACAGGCGCAAAAATGCGGTGGGGTTTAATATGTTTCTGTTTAGATCTTGACATTCCTCCTTTACTTCTAGCCAATATGGAAAAAAAAACCAAACACACAAAAAAACCGCACAGTAACAACTCGGTTCAAAAGAAGTTCGAGTCCGATATCGGAAAAGGTAACAAAAGAAACAAAATGACAATGAACTACTAGCAGTTACTAACTAAACTTAATGAAAGATAATGGCTTCATTATATGAATATCAAGCACAATCCCTCCCTTTAGGGGTTTAGTATTATACCATCATAAAATATACGAGAAGAACAAAATCCGTATCATGCCAACAACTGGGTTTTAGAATAAATGTGTTTGTTTTCGATGCAAAGACCCTATAAGTAAATCAATAGTAAAACCAAAATATGCAATCTTTAATGACCTGACAACAGTATTGTACCGATATCCCTTCTTAATAAGGTTGTTTAAAGGTTTTGTTAGCTTTTTAGGTGAATGCCGAAATGTTTGTGCTTTGTGATTAATATTACCATAAAAAATTGGGTGCGAAATACCTGAACGTATATTTAGATGTCTACATGTTAAATTATATTTAGGCCACACCAATTTGATTACTTGTTCGACGGACCCGCCCGCACCTATTTTTTTCAAAACAGAATTTTTTTATTTTTTTTTTATATTCCCGCTTTCCGCATCCGGAAATGTAATCATGTCCATTTCCCGCACGTTTTTTTATGTAAATATTATAAAAAGATATCAAAATATGTTTTTTAAAATCACATTCTAACCTGTTAACAATTTTAAACCTATCAGCACCCCATAACATTGTGTAAATATCTGTGAGAATATTTGTTTCAGCATGAAACGTGGGAGTGCTCCGAAATAAATATATGCGGAAATACCTGTACAGAACAAAACATTGGTTTCTTTCCCCCTTACTTAATATATTCCCTATCAAAAGATGTTCGTTGTTAGAATAAAGTAAAAAGAACTTCTGAAGGATTTGCCTTCACCTGCAATTATATTGTATGCTGGCGAAACAAAACTATACATAGCCGCTGCATGTTTATGTACCTGTCCTGATTGATTCAGGGGCCTGTCGTTCAGCAGTTATCGTTTGTAGATGTGATAACCGTTCATTGGTATTTTCTCGTTTGGATATATATATAAATTAGATAGTTGGTTTTCCTGTTCGAATTGTGTACACCAATAATTGTGGGGTCCCTTAAAGCTTGCTGTTTGGTATGGATCAAAGCCCTGTGTAAAAGGCCGTATTTGACCTGTGATTGTTATTTAATATCAGGTTGTGAACAACCCTCCCTCAGACAAGAGGTAATTTTTCTGTTGTAGAAAAGAAAATAGAAATACCAAGGATTTGTATAGTGCTACTATACAAAACCTTTGAAAATTTAGATTTTTTTTACTCAAAAAGAGGAGAAATAAATCATATTTTAAACAATTTTTCTAAAAGAGGGGTCCACTTATTTTGAATAATATTAAATAAACTGTTTACAAAGTGTTAACATGGTTTAAGTCCAGGAATATTACAAAATTCTTTGACATGTTTTGACCATTTAATACAAGATAGATATATATAGTTCTTTGGGAACATATGAGCCCTTTTGTACTAAAAGATGTTTTTTACAAAGAAATATATTATGACTTTAATATATTGACCCCTCATAAAAGGGATATTTACATTATAACATTAAGGGGTTGTTCCCAACCTGATTATGACTTGATGTAGATGGAAAATTGGCCCATTGTCAGTCCCACATACATAGACCAGATTTAATTATAAAATTATTTCTTGGTGAACATGGTGAACAGAGAAAAAATACTTCATAAATTAAATAAATGTCAAAGAACAAGTCATAAATTGAGTTTTAATATTGTCAAAACCTACTATTTTATGTTTACAAAAAACAAATTATAATCGCTCGCCTTTACTTTTCCAGATTCGCCTCAAAAATTTTCAAATTAAATATTTTTTTATTAAAATTTTCAAATCGCTCGCTCGCCCCAATTTTTGGAGTCCAAAAATCCGTAGAACAAGAAATTAAATTGGTGTGGCCTTATGAATGGTGTCCTTGTACCGATGATACAATTTAGTAGCTGTTGTGACTAGTTGGTGTAATAATTTTTCAGTAATACATAAATTTCTCTCGCTAAAATCGAATACGTTAGCGAATCGTACAAGTTGAGATATATAAACACCATAAGATAATGTCACCATCTAAAAATGGATAATTAACGACAGAAAATGAAAAATCCTCTCTGTTATCTTAAGTTTTGGTATTAAGCTTCCCGTTTATGATATATATATATCAAGATCGAGGAAAGGGCAGTGTTCAATGTTAGTATGAGCTTTAGATCAACAGGATAAATTTCTTTAGTCTACATACTGAAGTCGTCATTATTGAGAGCCAATATATTATCCCAATATATTAAAGTATTGTTGATTTGTTTGTATGAGATGTTATTTATATAGTTGTACCACTAGAGTTATTATTGATAGATGTATCATTGACCTGGTAGATCTAATGAACTTTCAGTGATACTAACCTACTCATGTTTTCAAGGCTAAGCCTTAAAATTCCAAACAATTTGACAATAGTATTTCTAATCATCCGGATACTTTCATTTTTAAGTTTGATTTACGTCCGTAATGTTTTCCTTTTATTGAAGCCTGTATCTCTTTTTTTTTGTTCAACTTCGTAATTTCGAGTAAATATTTGTGACTTCATGCATGCCGTTACCACGGTTTCGTAGCCTTTAGAAAATCTTACTTACGGGCAAATAATAAAAAAAACAACAGTTATCTTTTCATTTTGAAATTTCACTATGGAAAACCTTTACATATATAGTCTCAAAAGAAATCTTTGAGTATAACTACTGCTACCGATACTACTAAGTAATTATGTCCCAATGTACTATGGGCACATTTTTATTTTTATTTTATATTGATACATAACTCAATTGAATAGACTATTTTTTTTTAATTGAATGGTAGATTAGAGTTTAACAACATTTTCATATTGTTGGTTTTGCGTGCGGACAACTTTAATCGGTGTTGAAAACCGGGGTGTTTTTTTTGCCATGTTGTTGTCAGTTTCTCTTGAATTATGGGTTTTAATGTCCCCTTGGTATTTGCAGCCTCTTAAAAAATATATTTCTATCCAGACTTCAAAGTGAGTCATTAACATTTATTAACACCTTATTATATTAACCTTGCACATGGTCATTGCATCTAATGTTTATAATCTTAATCCGTTTTAGGTATAATAATCAATATTTTAGTCTAGAGAAGCTTCGTCTATCTATTATCTATAATTATATGTTGAAATTTGGCTTTGCGGTGACATTCCAACTCTTATGCTGGTACTTTTTGTCTATAGTCATTACAATGCTTTGTGTAGATCTAAGAGAATGTTCAATTTGGTCTCTGTCTTTTTAAAATTTTGTTTTTTTAAATTCATATGATTTTCTAGTTGACTAACTATATAGCAAAGAAAACTTAAAAAAAAAAAAGTTTCATGGTTTAATATCATTATTTATGAAAATATTCTTTTAAATTATGGTCTTTTGTATCGGATATTAAAATGTCATTTTCTGTTTAGGAATATGGGATAGCATAAATAACTAATGTTCCTATTTTCTATGTGTTTTGAGAGACTCTCCCACACAATGTAATTCATGTCTTTGTTTATCCGTTCATGGAAATATCGAGTGTCAATATTATACTTCCATGGACCGGTGCACTCTCTTGTTTATCCGATAAATCGAATGAAATGACCCTCTGATTTTAATTATTTTTGTATGAATGCTGAGAAAATAAATCTCTTGGGAGTTTTTCTAAATTGAATTTCATTATAAATTATTGAGGAAATGGTTCATTATTGTTCAGGAAAGTTAACCTTGAGATTGTCTTTCAGAACCCTGAAAAGTAATATATGATATGAACATCAGTTACACTGATAAGACATGTATAGGGTAACACGAACCGTCTTATCTTACAAATCATAATACAATACAAGTACATGTATACTGAGAGCACTGTCTTCTAAACATGTGAGTTCAAATATAGTAATGAAAATTGTTGAATGTTTGGAATGTGAAATATTTGAAGTTAATAAGTTCGTAATAAATACGAGGATTAAGATTTTGTACGTCAGACGCGCGTTTTGTCAACATTAGTCTCATTATTGACGCTCGATTCAAAAATTTAAATATGCAAAATGAAGTTCAAAGTTAAAGTGCATTGAGGACCCACGGGTTTTTGTCAAATGCGACTTAGTGGATATATTCCTGGGGTACACAATCCTTAGTATATCGAAAGCTTCATAATTTTGATAGCAGTCAATTTTTAGTTATAATAATCTATATGACCTATATAATAAGGATTTATCATGTCAAGCCAGAAGTGCTTCAGATTTAGCTGTACTGCACTAAATGTACAATTACATACAATTACAATCGACATACATTTGATCATTGATGTTTTCTAAATATTTATTGGCTAATAATTCATTTTTTTTTTAAATACTCTTTATCTTGAATATAGCATGTTTACTTTTCTCAACTTGCTGACAAAACACTACCCAAGAGTACGATTGGTTTAAGTGACTGTCTGACCTTCAACGGTAGTAAATAACATTGGCTTAAATGTCAAAAGATAACCAATATGCGAAAAATGTAAAAGAAGAATTAAGACCAAATGTATGTCAACTAATAAAGATAACAGAACAAAATTAGTGATCATTAGTTTACTGATGAATGAAGATATAAGCGTTTAAGAGTGTGAACATTTACATATTTCCCTGTTTATAATGCGTATCCGCATAAATCTACTTAAAGAACAATCGGATAATGAATATTGGGAGACTTAACTATTAAAAAAAAGCTTTTCATCAGGAAATCTCAGCTTTTACTTTGCAAGCTTAAAATTTAAAACAACAAATATATTGACCAAAACATTGCATTACACAATGTAACTTTATATTAATTAGGGATATACATAATGGTGTTTATTTGCTGGACCACTGGCGCATTTCGAAATGCATTTAGCAATATTGGCCATCATCAAACAAAGAGGTACAATATCCTTTAATCAACGATTTGAAAAGTTATAGATATTTCAGCCACCTCAATTATGAAATGATTTCTGCGTTATATTTTTATTTCAAATCGACACATATTTTAACTTCGTATTATTTTGTACTTGCTTTTACACTGGACTGAAAATAGCTTTATTTATTAAAAGCGGGAAATGCTTGGTTTTGTCTTGAGATGAAAGTTAAAATATTTAGGGGTCATATTAAACGGTATACCACACATCGTCTTTATGTAATGTACCCTAGCCTATGTCAAAGGACAGAAAAGTCATGTAAAGGACACACGCATTGTGGTCTGATAACCGAAATTACCCATTTGCTCTCAACTACGGCGATCGTCATCGACAAGATTCATTGAGGGGAACGTTATAAAAATTTTATTATTACATATTTATTGTGGAATTTTCAAAGTTTTGATTATGCAATGAGCAATAAGAAAATGGAGATGTTTTGTTTTCAATCAAAGTCGGTTTGTAGAAAATTGTAATGACAATGTTAATATGGACTATATAAGAAGATAACAAAGGGTGTCTCGGTCATTACCTATACGTCTGAAGTCTTTTTTTGTCAATATTTTAAGTTCAGAGATGATAGCTGTCAGTTTGATATCGTTTGATGGTATTTGTTATAAAGGTTTCAATACATAAATTATAGATACATTCACATTAGTAAGTACGACTGTGATGATTACACAATTGTATCGATATTATTCGAATAATAACAACAACAACAAAAAAACGAACTTTGCAAATAACTTAGAACTATCTATTTCTACTTTCAGAAATTTCTCGAGATTCTGCATGCGAAATCGTAAAGCTTACGTAAAATAATGTATAAAAATGTAACAGAAATAACGATATCAGTAGACAACAAAGATACTGATGAACAGCATGATGTGGAGCAAGAACATCTGACCGGAAACGGTGATTTTAAAAGCAATTTTTCACTTGACAAAATTCAAGACAGAGATATTGATGGAGGCTGGGCATGGAAGGTTTTGGCGGGTATATTGTTTTACATAAATATTTGTTGATTTATTAGATTTGAGTACAAAATAGTGTTCCAATAAATGATAGAAGTAGCCAAAAGTTTAAAATAAATCATATAAAAATGAGAATTTATAATCCGATGTCAAGCTCGCTGCATTCTTGCATACAAATAAACAATGAACGTAGGTCATCCGAGGCTGTGAGAGTAAGGATAGTTTTTGTACTTTACTGGCCTTTTGTTGACTATATTATATATACAGTTTTCCCCATTTACTTGTAAAATAAATGTAAGTGATTGCACTAGATTGGCAAAATAAATGATTAAAAAGCAATATTTAATCAAATATTTACAGTAATAACCATGAATAGTTTTACTATGATTTCCGAACATACATCACGTGATTCATTAGGAATGATACATGTACACCAATTTCCGAAGCAAGGTTGTCGGATCTCCGAACTTTCCGAGGTAATTCGTTTATTGCCGATTTTAAAATGAGCTTCGGTCCTTGATTTGATGTTGAATGTACGCCTGCTTTCAAAGTTTTAAGAGCTAAAATGATAAAAAATGTTCTTCTTTCCAATGGACGATTCTAATATGTTTTTGACACAAATTGTTATATGGGGACGAAGTCCCCTATTACAGTAAAAAAATCAATAAAAAAAAAAAATCGGGAATATTTCTTAAAATTTTCATTGTACTAATGAATGAACTCAAAATCGTTCATTTTTTTTTGTCTCTTTTTATAATTCCCGCATTTGCGCAGAACGCAGAAATCTACTTCCTTCTTCAGGTCTCGTTGTCGTGAGACTTTAAGTAGTCTGGTAAAATATAGGAACTCAGGGAACACAATACCAATATTTCATGTTTAATAATTCTTTGTCTTTGATATGAATTAACGTTACCTGATGCATTGCGTTTCTTCGTTTACATTTAACACGACGTCATAACTTAAATAACGTCACAAGTAAAATCCAAAACTCCGGACAATGATCGTTTCCTTTCCGGAACTATTTTCCTTTACTCTAGCAAACTGGTAAAGTTGACAACAAATATCCCCATTCATCAATGTTCAGCCATATTTGCTTCAGTAGCAATGAAAGGTCATCTCGGGTCAAACAACTTGAAGAGCGCGTAACGAAAAAAGCCGAAGGCAGTGATTAGTGTAGAGTAGTATGCGGACCCGTATTCGGATCGGAACTCGAACTGCCGGGGAGTTTGGTAAAATCCCTAACAAAAGAACAAAAATCGGAAACGTTACGGTATTTCCGTTGTTTTTTTTTTAACTAAACATGTAAGTTACAAAAATAATAATTCATACAGACTTAGTTCACATTTACAGGCAACACCTGCCTCATATTATTTTTTCGTGCAATGTGTTTGCAATTTTTATTTATTATTTTTCGTGCTTGAAGATCATTATTCACCAAGTTTCCTGAAATTGATAGACAGCTATACGGAACTGTTTTTTCTAGTTCCTGAAAACAAAAATCAAAAGGGTCAAAACAGAGCAGTTCACTTTGTCTTATGGAGTTTTTATATTAATACATTAACTGAAAAGTTTAACAAAATGTTTATTTGATTAAAAATAATATCAAAACACTAGCTACAAATGTAGGCGGCAAATAGTACCCTTGTTTAAAACATTTTTTTTAATTCCAGGAGCTACACTAACTTTTTGTGTGTTTGGAGCTACCATGAAAGGGTTCGGTGTATTCTTTAATGGATTTATAGAAAGGTTTAATGCCAGTTCAGTAGTTACATCAATGATAAGTGGTGTGTTACATACGACATATAGCATATGCAGTAAGTCTTATAGATCTGTACACAAATACTTGTCTGAGGCACAAAGGCCATTGCAGGACATTCTGTTTTTAAAAGCTATATGAGCAAACCATTAATTAATTTATCCGTGGTAAAACAAATGTTATAACAACGGGTTCATGCTAAATATTATATCTGTAACACTTTTCTAAAAAGAAAAAGTGCCTTTTTTTTCAGATTAGATCCTTTTCTAATGATATTGTTTTCACATATTTAATGAATGATAATAATTTTTGACTCTTCACATTGAATAATCCGTTTCGTAGATTCTTGATTGAAGCCTCTGTTTATAACATAACAAAGCAAAATATATAGGAAGCCTTTAAGTTTCGATGATATCCTTAATCTGAATTTCAATGGAATAAACAAGATGTTATCATCCGCCGAGAATGTGTTATTTAAGTGACAAGAAATCGTATCTACCAGAACGTGAAACAGTTCTTTTCCTCCATATAAAAAAGATGTGGTATAATATTTGCCAATGAGACAACTCTCCACAAGAGCCCACATGACACAGAATTAACTATAGGTCACCATACGGCCTTCAACAATGAGCAAAGCTCATACCGCATAGTCAGCTATAAAAGGCCCGGAAATGTAAAGCAATTCAAACGAGAAAACTAAGGGCCTAATTTATGTACAAAAATAAACGAAAAACAAATATGTAGCACATCAACAAACGAGAACTACTGAATTACAGGCGCCTGACTTGTGAAAGACACATACATACAAAATGTGTCAGGGCTAAACATGTTAACGGGATCCCAACCCTTCCTTAACGTTGGTCAGTGGTGTAACATAATAGCTCAAGACTTATATAGGACTCTCGCTCAGGATTTTCTTATTTGTGTACATCTGTATATTGTTTTCGGCATGATATATATTTTTTAGTACACAATTTTTTTATTAAAAAAAAATGAAATGTATAGAGAAATCATTGAATTGCATCTTATTATACTTGCAGCACTGCCTGTTCTGACAGTAGGTCTACGGTATCTGACAACAAGACAGTGCGTAATAATAGCAAGTATTTTGTGCAGTGGAGCTTTTATTGGTGGAAGTTTTGCTAATAGCATAGATATCATTGTTATAACAAACGGATTAATGGCTGGTGAGACGATTCGTTTGAATTAAAAAGCATTTGTGGTATATGGAGAAGGACCGTTTAAAAATAAATACTGATGTCTGCATGTTTCAGACAATGAAAGCAAATACGTAGCCCGTTTTGCATTTCTATTTGCAAATGTGCAACGCAATTCACTTTGTAATCGTTGAAAACCTACAAATTTCGTTGATATTTATGCTTATCTTCCCAAAAGAACTAAGTGAGCTTTTCTGATCACTGTCGTCGTTTGTTGTCTATTAAGTTTAAAAATATATTCTCATCTGAAACAAAAGGGTGACGGTCATCTATGGAGTATATAATTTAAACAATGTGACAGTTGATCCCGCTTGAAAACCAACATTGCCACCAAGGCTTAAAATAGAACGTATTTGGAAAATTAATTTGAAAACCATTATAGATAAAGACAATCACACCGGACCAAACATGTGTAGATGGTCAAGATAGCATTACAGCTTATAATGATCTAAATAGTCTGACGACACTTTTCTTGTCCTTAATTGATGACTTTCCTCATTTGGATTGTTTTGTCGATTAGCTCGAAGAAAGGAAATAGGAGTTATAGCCTCCTATATAACGATTATGACTTTTGTTAAGGAAGCTATAACAGATAGAGACAAACTTTATACACCAAAAAATATCAACAGAACAAGATTTAAAACAAAAGAAATTATCAGTTGACTAAAAGTTTCTTTCTTTAATGATGATTTTATCCAGTTTTGCATAGTTTGGGAATCAGATGGGAGAGACAAGAAAACTAAGAACTAAATATTTCACGTATGGCAGTTATTGTCCTTAATTTAAAAGTATTAATCATTGTTTGCGTTTAAGGCAAACACTATAAAATAAAGAGGGAAACTGTTAAAATCGAAAATTATAATAAAAAACATTAAGAGTTCTAGAAACATCAACAGCCTATATATATATAAGACAACAACCCGCCCATGGAGCAGACAACATCCAAAGGCCACAAATACATGCTTTCAAAGTAGAGGATATATATTTAAAACATCAAAATGACATTCGCCTCAAGCAATGATTTTATAGTTTATAAACAAAAATTGAGTTATAAATTTACATAAGTCATGCAGAAGGCCAAAAATGTTGAAGAGTAGATCCAAAGATATTGATAATGGAGCGTGGTCCAATAAAAACTATTTCAGCTCTCACTTGCCTTTACAGAGTAAGCATAATAAGACATTGTTTTAGTCTTTACTTTATAAAAACGAGAGGGATTTCCCAAAGTTATTAGGAATCGTTCTTAAATTTTTGGAAGAACTTAGTTACTAGTATCTTATGTAATTGTCATTGAGGAATGCAAGCTTTTAGTTAATAGTTTCACACTTATTTAAGCCATGATGGACTGCATAAAACATACAATTACATGAAAACACATTTTGCCAACATAAGTCATGAAACATATATTTCTGAAACTTTGTGATCATTGTCCTCTACAGAAAAAGACACGTTCTGGCCTATTTATTGTTGTCTTATGCATTGGTGAATTTAAATGTAAATTTTACTTCATTAAGATTAATTTTAAATTTTGTACAAGTTGAAACCATTTTTAAGCAATATTTTGTACAGATTATAACATGTATGAGGTACTTTTGTACAGGTTATAACTTGTATTTTTGCATTATACAAGTTATAACATGTACAATATTTTTGTAAATGTTATAACCTGTACAAAATCACAACTTGTACACGACATATATATATATATAGCCCAGGTGGTCGTGTGGTCTAGCGGGACGGCTGCAGTGCAGGCGATTTGGTGTCACGATATCACAGTAGCATGGGTTCGAATCCCGGCGAGGGAAGAACCAAAAATTTGCAAAAGCAAATTTACAGATCTAACATTGTTGGGTTGATGTTTAGACGAGTTGTATATATATATATATATATATCATGTCGGCAAACTCAGAACATACAAAATTAAGAACACTTCTTAGCCAATTAAAAAATATTGGATATTGAAAATATTAATATCATTAATTTGTCATGACAATGTCTGCATTTTACATAACAAAAGTTGTTGCAATAAATTTCAGAAAATGAAGATAAACTTCAAGAGTATGAAAGAAAATTAAATGATTTTCTCAGTTCTTAAGAGCATGCTATTTGAAAATCCATAAGACAACTGTAATATATGAATCATGGATAATTCTTGTATTATATTAAAAATTGTCACTGGATGTATATTTCAGTAAGAAAAAGAGCACGTCTTTCAAGATTTCATTAATCTGCTTTTTGATTATGATGACATAGTTTTTCTTTTCAGGTTTAGCATTTACTTTTTGCCACGGTCCACTCATGTATCTAACTGGAGTTTATTTCATGAAACGACGGAATTTAGCACAAGCTGTAGCAGTATCTGGATTTACCTTTGGAGGTTTAATTTTCCCGCCAATTTATAGTTACCTAATTAAACATTATGGACTTCAAGGTGGAATGCTGATTACTGGAGGGATGCAGCTGAATCTGATAGCTTTTTCTATGTTACTTAGACCTAAGACTATCAAAGAAAAATTGAAATTGAAAAATGAAAAAGATGACAGGGATATTAAGCAACCGGAAGCAAGTGCTTTACTAAAAAATAACAATATAATAGATATTTTCAAAGAACAATCATATGCAGGCAGAAAAAGAAGTATAAGCCTTAGTATTCCTAAAGCAAGAATTGAGCAAAAAAAATTATTTGAGAATGCTTATTCAGAGCAATATTTAGCCACAGATGCAAACAAAGGTTCCTTAACAAAGATCATAGACACATTATCCAATTCAAATATATCACGTGTTTTGAGTGAATGTACTTTCAGCATATCTTTACTTGACTTTCATGACAAACCTGTTTCAAATGACTCCAATCAAAGTATCGAAAAAGATTGCAGTTGCAAAAATAAATTGGTTGATTTTAGTCTGTTTAAGAAACCTTTCATGTGGATATACGCTCTAGTTTATTGTTTTGGCAGAGTGCCAGCAGCCTATCTCAGCATTTTTATAGCACCGTTGGCAAGAGAAATGGACACTGATAATTCTGGAGTCGCTATACTTGTTGCACTTGTAAATGCATGCGACTTTATTGGAATGGTAATGTGTGGAATTATAACTGACAGGAAAATAATAAAAAATCATGTAACTGTTATAGTAACACTTAGCTTAACCAGTGTTTGCTTGATGTTCACACCGCTTTGTAAAGAATTCTGGCATTTTGTACTGCTCAGTATTGTAAGTGGAATTGGTGCAGGAGGGATATTCGCTCTGACTCCATCAGTTTTGGTGGATTTCTTAGGACTTGAAAACTTCCGATCTGCTATGGGTATTCTAGTATTATTACAAGGAGTCAGCTTAGGATTGTCAGCTCCTTTCATGGGTGAGTCTTTAAGTCTATATATTAAAAACTACATAAGAAGTGCACAATGTTTCAGTAGAATTGCCTCTTTTGATTGTGGATGCTTTTGACTGTTTTTTTTTTTTTGCCATCATTACCTTTGTTAATGTAAAATGAATAGAATTCTAAACGATAATGAAATTTATTTTCTCAAATTTATTTTTAAATTCTATTTTATAGACATTTTGATTGACTAAAAAGAGGTTTTTTTCAAGAAAAATCTATGCAAAATTTGCAAATTTTACAAGACATTAGCTTTAAAATAGCACGGTGATCCATACTTTTATTATAAATTTAAAAAAAAAAGCAAAATAAAATAAAATAAGTATAAGAAAATTTTATCTGAGAAAATATATACCGATGATCTACATTAAAAAAACATAAAAAATATTAACATGAAACCTATTCAGAGACTCACAAATATGTAAACAGGGTAGGTATTTGTTGTGTATGTTATTAATGAAAAATACTAAAGCTGCTAACTACAATTTATATTGACATTCAGTGCTGTTCATATAATTTTTGACTTCATTGAAACAATAGTTCTGTTTCATAATACTGCATCAATATTTCATTTAATAGAAAATTCTAAGAGAGGAGTAACTTTTATCACTCCAAATTGGCAGTATTGGCGTGTACAGCATTTTTTTTTATAATGGCCTTTAACCTGTGCTAAACCATGATATGCGTTGGTCATAGGATGACATAGATCCCGGATTTAGAAAGTAACCCTTTTGTAGGGTCTCTCCTTTTATAGGTTAAATGTTATAAAATGTACTTAACAAAACACCGAAAACCATTCCTTTACTATTGCAAGACTCTTAATCATGCAGTTACCAATTGTTAGAATGTACTTGTGTGATTTTGATTTAGTTTAGATGATTAATTCGGTATATCGTATCTTTTTTATTTCAGGATTTTTGAGAGATGTAACAGGTACCTACGTCACATCGTTTTTCTTCATGGCAGGTTGTGACTTTTTAGCTGCGACCATCTTTGTGATTGGCCTTTACATTATACGAAGAATCAATGACGTTAAATAAACCTATATCTAGTTGAGCAGAGTAATGTATGGCACATAATTTTTGTTTGAGTATTTAATCAGTTGAAAACTTTCTCTTTCTCTCTTCCACACCATATTAGATTTACACAAATATAATGTTGTCTTACAGGTTATTTCGATACAAAATACGAAAGTTGTAAAAAATGTTTATTTCTGATCGGTTTCAATTTTGTCTTTCGTAAGAGCATTTTTTTTTTAGGAATAGTTGATTGGATAGAATATTCCTGATGACAATCATAAAAAAAACAGCGACTTAAGTCCAGAATTGATTGATTTTGTGTCTTTGATTGAAAGCGCAATATACTCGCTGCCTCTTCACATTCAAAATTTCATTTGTGTATCGCACATACAAACAGATAATAAGATTCACAAGATAACATATCATATAAAACAATCAATCATTTGCGATGTATGCACCAACCTAAAACAAAATATGACAGACTTTTAAGACACAATATATATATCAGGTTTTGCAACTACAGAACCAACATTTCATTATCTAATAAATGTATATATTACCAACTATCTGGTAGAGAAAAAACTCATTATAAATGGCATGTGTCCGAAGCGCCAAGGCCGTAACTAGGCATCTTATTTTTTTTTGGAGGGTATGAAATGAATGGTGCAAAATCCTGCATTCTAGGCATTTTTAGAGAGTTTGATAATGTTTTGCATTTGAACTTTTTATATAAATTTTTCATATTTTAAGACTTTTACTAACATCAAATTTTTAACAACTTTATTTAAATTTATATGTAAGATAATCATCCAAATATCACTGATTTTTGAGTCTGCTGCCAGAACATAGAACAAACATCGATTCAGTAGAGTTTTCCAAATTTTTCTATGGCCGGTTTAGTCAAATCGTTTCAGAATCATAATTTGGTCTGCTGATATCCTTATCGCAATGAACATGGAGCATGGCAAGACCGCACAATCTCTCGCCACTCATGCATGCTCTTTTCCAAGTTTTCAGTCGTTTCAGGGCAGTCTGTGTTTCTAAAGGTAGCACATCATCATCAACACAATGATCAATGTCTTCTTCCAAGTCCTTCTCCATCAGCAATTCGGTAGCAACATCGGTAGTAACAGTTTTGTTTGCAAAAGGGAATTAAGCTTTCCTGTAAGCACCATCATACAGTCGCAGTTACAAAATATAAAACTCGCTTTTATGCTGACAAAGATTAGACGAACTAGGGATGGAATGAGATAAGATACATGTATACATATGATTCTATTTATGGAGTAAGTATATATGGGTACAGGGGAATTGGAATGAAGTTTTTGACGTTTGTACATGTAGTTCCGTAATTTCAAATTATTTCTGGAAATAGTTGTTGGTATTTTAGTTCCAGAATCTATAAATTTAGGGGTTAGGGTTTGGGGGTGTCCGATTCCGAAACCCCGAATATAAAGAAACAAAATTCCGTAGTCCCGAATAAGTAAAGACAAAATCCTGTGTTAAAGGTTCTACCATTCCTCAATAATATCAAATTGGAATATGGGATATTCTTTCAATTTTTAAGGTTAAAGAAACATGGATAAAAACTAATCCATTCATTCATGTTTCATATTATTTATATTTCATTTATCTGTAAAGAGAGATTAAAGTTCGTGAAATGAATACGCAGACAGGACTGTCCCCTTGCGATGCCCAGTACTTGATTTGTCAAAAGTTGGTTAAACGGAGAAATGAATATGCAGGCAGGACTGCCCCCTTCCGAAGACCAGTACTTTATTTGTCAGTCTACTTATCGTTTTTTTTTTATTGTTCTAATGAATTTATATGCAATACTCAGACTCTGTTCACAAAAAAACTAGTTTACTAGAAGTATTCCTTCTTTACCTTCAGTGTTGCTTTTCCTTTTTCTGCAAGAGCCTGTTTTTAACTAAAGATCCATGATGATTATCGTTACTAGGTTAATGTAATCGAGAAACATCACCCGTTGAAATGCTGAGTTATATCCATGAAGAATAGTTTAAAAGGAATGATGACAAGTTACAGAAATTAAGGTTGAGACAGAACAACAAATGACTATTATATTTATATATATGTATAAAAAAAAAATCAGTGTCGAAATTTTAGTGAGGCAATTGCCTCACTTGCCTCAAGGGTAGTTACGGCCTTGAGCGCTTTCTAGCATTACCTTCATCTGGAACATTCAATGTCGCATGTGAAAATAAAAATAAAAATCAACGTATATCTTCATGTATAAGGCTTTGTTTATGAGAGTCTACACGAGAATATTTAAATGGCAAGAAGTTCGTCTTTTATAAAAGAAGGGCAGTTAAAACATATCATCATATGAACTTTCTTTCCGTTCATACATTCCACTTTCTATTTTGTTTAGAGCTACTCCACATCTCAAGCATGCAAACATCACTTCTTACGTTACGCAAGACATCGTTACTAGTAAGCGTTACCTGCGCCCCCAATGACGAGGAGATTTAAGTATGGTATAAAAGAATATTTTTAGCGTTCAAGGTTACAGAGCAATTTAATTCTTTGCATAAACTTACCTAATTTCTTTTTTTCGGGTATTTACTTATGCCACAATGCGAAGTACTTTTGCCGTATAATATTTTTAAAAGAATATTCTCGTATGTTTTTTCGGAATTAAGGGGACTCTCCAAACTGTCGTTGTGTTATCTTAGGATCAAATTGTCATTTTCTATTATCCTGTTCAATATATACTAATTAAAGGCAGGTACTTCTGGCTTTAATTTCAGATTTTCTAGTTCAATTTGACATTAATACCTTTTTATTTGGTAAAACCATACTCTCGAACGAGTAAACACGACTTTTATTTATTTCAATACAGAAATATGTCATAACAACTAAACGATTCAACCATTGTGAAGTGCTCCTTTATAAAACCTAAGCATTTCATTCTGCAAACAAAACACTACTAGTATACTGTTTACCACGTTTATCCAGTATTTTATTTTAATATAACTTCACTATATTAAGCCTCGGTCACACCTTAACGGATAGCTCGAACGGATGCCTAACGAATGGCTAACGGATATCTTTTTTTCAATCCGTTCATGTCCGTTCTTATCCGTTAGACGTCCGTCCATATCCGTTGCATGTCCGTTTAGCGTACGTTTTATCCGTCGACGTCCGTTCTGTCCGGTGGAAAATTTTGAGCATGTTCAAAACTTTGAACGGACGTCCAACGGATGAAATGTCCGTTGAACGTCCGGTAGGCGTCCGTTTTGTACGGTACTCGTCCGTTTCGTTTCCGTTTTGTATCCGTTATGTGTCCGTTATACATCCGTTGGAGGTTGGCAGATAAATTCACGAACGGACTTCTACCGGACGTTGAACGGATAAAAAGGATGTTGAACGAACGTGAAACGGACTTCTACCGGACGTATAACGGATAAAACGGATGATGAACGGATCTGTAACGGATAAATGCCTATTGAAAATGTCGCGTCAGAAATGCCAATTTATTGGTATGTTTGATTTCTTAAGGTTCATGAGTTCTTATTATTCATAATCGATCTTAGAGTAAGGGCACGTTTTCACAATCAAGCAGCTCTTATTCAGGCTAGACACTGCCCTTTGGTTGCATTTCGAAGAACAAACCGAAACTAGTTACAGAGAAACATTTTGAATGTTTATGCGATTTACATGTATTATTATTGTCGCCTTTAATTTTTCAGTTTATCTTGTTAATCCGTTTTATCCGGTACGCTTCTGTTAGGTTTCCGTTTTATGCGGTACTCGTCCGTTAGATGTGCGTTCGTCATCCGTTCTGTCCGGTACGTTTCCGTTTCTCGTACGTTGCATATCCGTTGTGTTTCCGTTATGCATTCGTTACGCGTCCGTTTTATTTGGTCAGTACATCAACGGACTCCCAACGGATGACAATTTTTTCAACGGACAACTTTTATTTTCATCCGTTAGGCGTCCGTTCGTGCTATCCGGTAAGGTGTGACAGAGGCTTTACATCAAACAGGTAAAACATGGAACACAGAGGACAAGTGATCAGTATGCTGGAGTTTCTTATTGACAACACATTTGTTAAATTTGGGGTTACTAGACTTTTTCAACAAAGTGTCGGCATTCCTATGGAAACGACTGTGTGCCTTCTTGCCGACCTCTTTTTATTTTCATATGAATCGGAGTCACTTCAGACACTTGTTAAAACAAAGATCAAAACAGCCAGTTAATTTATATTAAAATTCAAATATAACTATTAACAATCCAAACTTTTCCAATTGGGTACCACTAATATATTCCTGAGAACTAGAATCGAAGAAACAAGAGACACGGCTTCCTCAACTTCATTTCTAAACATATACCTCTCGTTGGACATACGCGTTCATCTTTTTTTCTTTTCTTTCTGTTATTCTTTTTAGCTGCGGAACCGTAGCTCATATGTCCTTATGTTATTTTTTTACTATTTGCGGACCATAGAGCTCCGGATTTTTCCTGTTTCAAAACGATAGGAATTGCGACCTAGGTTCAGGTCGCACTTATTTCCCCAAAAAATATTGTTTATAACCCATTTTCATTTCCTTAACACTATTATGTAATTAATCCCATTTGTATACATTCTCCGCCTATTTTATTCAGCCATATTGAATCTCGTCGTGACGTCACGAAAAACAAGAAAAGAAAACTTTAATATCCTCGATCTCCTATGTTGGAGTTGAGGAACGCCTTCAAAAAACAAAAAAATATAAGTCTTATCGGAAAACACGTGTTAGTTTGTTTACTTATTTCTAAGCGAGAATCGAGTGTTTTTAAGGCTTTACAACATTAATTCATACGAAATATTTAAATTGCAGGGAATGATTATTATGTACGTTAGTATTGTACTGTAATTAAAAGTTATTTCATTAAAAAAAGTCACGAATAAAGGCAACAGTAGTATACCGATGTTCAAAACTCATACATCGATAGAAAAAAAACCAAATCCGGGTCACAAACCAAAACCGAGGGAAACGCATTAAATATAAGAGGAGAACGACGACACAACATAAAAAATGTAACACACACAGATTAAACGAACTAAACATTGGACAAAATCCGATGAGAATAACAAATATAACATCAAAACTAAATACATGAATTTGGGATAGAAAAGTACCGTGACACGTCTAATGTGAATTCACACTCAAATATAAGAGGAGACAAACTACACAAAAGAAACACAACGTTAAAATGTAATACACTCAGAAACGAACTATAATAATATAACAATGACGTATTCCTGACTTGATACAGGACATTTTTTAAAGACAAAAATGGTGGGTTGAACCTTGTTTTGTGCCAAACCTCCCGCTTTTATGGCCGTGTTAAATATAACATTTAAATGACAACACAACATCACAGGACTACAATACAAATAAATAGAAGAACATATTGGACAAAGAAACACAAAAAGCTAACAAAAGGCACCAGGTTTAGAATTTAATACGCCAGAAGTGTGTTTCGTCCACACAAGACCCACTAGTGACGCCCAGATACTAAAGTTCTAAAGCCAAAACTAGAACAAAGTTGAACAGCTTTGAGGACCAAAAGTTCAAAAAATTTGTGCCAAAAACGGCCAGGGTTTTCTGTTTGGGATAAGAACATCCTTATTATTTAGAATAATTTATACTTTTGCAAGCAGTAAATTATAAAACGACTATATAAAAGATAAACATGATTAAACTGAAGTATTAACTAATTACAGAAAACAACCGGATACATTACATAAATTGACATAATCCAACACAAAAAATAGACACACCCGAGTTAGTCAAGACCTCAACGCAGAGAGTGAAGTCACATTTGAAATTGTAAAAAAAGGACCAAAAAAAATTACGTCACATTTGAATTTCTAAAACAGCACACAAAAAAAATGACGTCACATTTGAATGAATAAAACTATCAAAAATAAGATAGAATTAGGATTGATTTAAGATTATACCGTAGTCCCACTAGGCCACGATCGCAATACGATCTGTGAAAAAAATGCAAATTTTGATGATCGAAGTACGATCGTGTAGATTGCAGTAAGGTCGTATCACGGTCGTGGTGAGGTCTTCAAGATCGTGATGAGCGTGGCCAACTTTCAACATGTTCAAAACAATCGTGGTGCGGTCGTGGCGAAATCAGGTCGTAGTAGAAGCGTAGTGAGAGCGCTCTAAGGTCGTAGTAAGATCGCAAAGGTCGCTGTACCATCGTAGCGAGAGCGTTGCGAAAGCGTGATTCTATTTAGAGAGACTGCACTATACGATCTCACAGCGACGTTATTACGATCTCACTACGACCATCACGTTCTCACCGCGACCCAACTACGCTTCCACTACGACTATACCACGTTAACACCACGCTGTTCAACACCATAGTACGATTCTAGCACGCTCTTGCCGTCCTCATCACCTCTTCTTACGACCTGACTACGTTCATACTACGAACATCATTCTCATTGTCATTTTCACATAAAATATAATATATATCTCTAGGTTTTGTTTGTCTGTATGTAGTTCTTGCCCATTTTCTCTAGCGGCTCAACCATGCTTCTCGTTTATATAGATTAGACCGGTGATTTTCCTGTTTGAATGGTTTTACACTAGTAATTTTCGGGACTCTTTATAGCTTGTTGTTCGGTGTGAGCAAAGACTACGTGTTGAAGGCCGTACCTTGGCCTATAATGGTTTATTTTTATAAATTGTCACTTGGATGACGAGTTGTCTCATTGGCACTCATACCACATCCTCCTATATCTATTGACACATCAGTGTCATCTCTGCTATCGTTCACTAAAATTTCATCATTTGAGCTTTATGGACCAGCAAAAGGTTTTAATTTAGGTTAGAATGGTCGGTCCGAAATCTCTGCTTGATCAGGATTCGTTACTATCACAACTCCCTCTGTCTCTACTTCAACCCATACCACCATGCCCACGTGTTCTAAAAGATTTTGTTGGCATAACTGTATTGTTTCCGAGAAATCTATGTATTAATCAGATATAGAAGGAATGGAATTGTATTGATATGGAACACGATGTTTTCGTTATTACTGATAACGTAGTAAGATCGCGATATGAACGTAGTATTATCGTGGTAAGAACGTAGTGAGAACGTGATGAGCGTAGATATATCTTGATAAGCGTAGTGAGGTCGCAGAATAAGCGCAGTGAGAACGTGGTATAATCGTAGCAGGATCGTTGTAGAAGCGTAATGAGGACGTAGTAGCATCGTGAAATGAACGAAAATTTACATTTTCATGCCGCTCAAACCGCGACCTCACCACGATCTGTTTTTATTTTAGATCGCGGTGAGCGTAGTGCGATCGTGGTCTAGTGGGACTGGGGCTTTATATTTGTACTAAATACTGATATTACATTTGATAACAATGAAAATTGCAATACTTATTAATATCAAACTGAGGAAGCAATTAGACAATTAACTATATTCTATGTCCGGTTAATTCTGAATCAAACTGCAAACGTAATACATCGTACAAATTACATTGAACCAAATCAAATCTAATAAATGTAGGCGGTGATTAATTTTCTTTCCCATAACACACGAATATAACCGAAAAGACGTCAAGACATTTGACAAAATCCGACGCGAATTCACACTCATCAAAACAGTCACAATCTGGAATAAGTCACGTTCGGTAATTAAAAGATAAGACGACGTTATGACAAACCACAATCTAACATGTGGTAAAAATGTCCTTAGGTAGTTTGGACAAAGACACATCGTATGGATCAACCAATTCGTGATGGTGTCCGTAAAATTTACGGAGTGTCAATTTTAATCTGTCCTCATAACTTTGTTGGAGCAGTTTCTGCGTAAGGAACACACTCTGATGATATATATATATGTATATGAAGTCCGTATAGTGGGATCAAGCACGAGAATAACGTATCAATTGAGATATGTAAACACCACATGAAGGGGCAGAGGGTATGTTACTGCTGAGAAATGGGAAATTGATAATTGGCAAGTTGAAATCGTCCCGTTTATCATAGATTTTCGTATGAAGTCGTCCAAGATCAAGGTATGAAGCAGTACTATCAGTAGTATCCTTAATTTCAAGTTCACTGGGATATATGTGAAGTATTGGCTGAAATATGGGTTATTCATTGATAGAACATCATCAATATATCGGAAAGTGAAATTAAAGAATTTTGCAAGGTGCTTTTTCTTTTTGTCTTTTAGAAAATTCTAAATGAATTCTGCTTCATACGAGTACAAAAACAAATCTGCCAGTAGGGGTGCACAATTAGTACCCATTGGAATACCGACTGTCTGTTGAAATATAAATCCTCCAAACTCAACAAATATATTGTCAATCAAAAAGTCCAGCATTTTGATAATATCATCTCCAGTATATTTTCTGGTAGATTCAGTGTGATTCTTCACAAAATATGAATTATTGTAAACAAGAAATTTGTATCTACGATTCCCATTTTTATAGAAAAAGCTCTGTTTAATGAGATGGTGAAGTCTATTTTTCAACTGAAAATGGGGAATAGTAGTGTAAAGCGTAGAAAAATCAAAAGTCTTTATGTTGCTTCAAAATTGCAAAGATTGTGATCGAAGATTAAGCAGTAGATCTTTCGAATTTTTGAGAATCCACATCTGGTTAACACCACTGGTAGAATTAATCTCCTCACAATATTTTTGAAGCCCATCTATAACTGTAGAAAGAATAGTAGTCAGTACTTTAGAAAGATGTTTAGTCGAACATCTTGAAGACCCAGCTATGTATCGTTCTTTAAATGGAGTTTCGTGTAATTATTTAGGTATCCAGTATAATGATGGTAAATTTTCTTTGTTTTCTTTGATGTTGATACCAAAAGAAAGAAGGACAGATTTATGATTTGGTAAAATTTCGTTCTTGGTAAATGATGTTAAAGAATATGTAGGGTTACCAGTAGTTTTATTTATTCCAAGCTCTATTGTGAGACATTGCAAATAATGGTTTTTACATATGAAGACAATATTGTTGGAGGCTTTATCTGCTGGAACAACAACACATTTTTCATGCAAAGAGGATAAAGCATCCACAACATCCGGAATCTTGAAAGGGTAAGTACCTCTTGTACTCATATTGAATCGTAGTTTTTGAATGCGCTTCTGAATGCATGATCGAATAGCTTTGATCCATTCAGACAAAGTGTTCAGTTCTGGTTCGTCCGGTTTTTTAAATTTTTTAAATTAAAATAAAAGACAACGTAAACAAAGTAACACGTGGTTTTCCGATAAGAGTTATCTTTTCTTGTTTATCGTGACGTCACGACGAGATTCAATATGGCTTAACAAAATAGACGGAGAATGTATACAAATGGGATTAATTAGATAATAGTGTTAAGGAAATGAATATTCAAACATAAATAGGTACGACATATCCTAGAAAAATGTCTAACGAAACGAACTATATATATTGACAAGATTAAAGCTTGCATGGATCATAAACAATATTTTGTTGGGAAACAAGTGCAACCTGAACCTGGGTCGCAATTCAGAACGTTTTGAAATAAAACTCCTTAGCTCTATGGTCCGCAAATAGTAAAAAAATAACATAAGGACCTATGAGCTACGGTTCCGCAGCTATCTTTTTTTTTATACTATCTGGTAAGATATAGTTCTTGATAATATTAGTATTTATAGCATAATTCATTTCAAAAATATATTTGATGAAATATTGAGATGACACATGCATATCTTATTTTATTTCTTTTTCTTTCAATTTTTTTTTATATATGACCTAGTTTTCCAGAATCAACTTCGTTATCGGTATGATCGGTGTCCCTTTAACATTGGACATATTGCTGTTTCTTCAAACATATGCGCTGTCTAATATGGCTTGAATATGTGTCGTCTAAATATTATTACACGGTCATCTTAGTACCAGAATCTATGAAAAGAAAGATAAGAAGTTAGCAATATTCTTTAACTTTAAATTCCGCTATATAGATGATGCTCTCTCACTAAATACAACATTTGGTGACTATGTTGAACGAATTTATCCCATCGAACTAGAGATTAAGGATACTACTGAGACAGTTAAATCTGCCTTATATCTTCACTTTAATCTAGAAATTGACAATGAGGATCGGTTGAAAACAAAAACTTACGACAAATGAGATGATTTCAGCTTCCAAATTGTGCATTTTCCATTTATATGTAGCAACATTCCAGCAGCGCCTACAGACGGAATATATACCTACCAATTGATACGATATTCCACGGCTTGTATTTTCTATCATGATTTTCTTGATAGAGGATTGCTGCACTCAAGGATGCTATTAAACCAAGAGTTCCAAATGGTGAAGTTGAAATCATCCTTTCGTAAAATTTACGGACGCCATCACGATTTGGTTGACCGTTATGGAATAACAATTTCACGGATGATATCGGATGTGTTCCTTATGTCGTAGCTACAATACACGTCCCTTTTCACGAATGTGACCTACCGAATTAGACTATTTATCGGATTTGAAATAACATAAGCATCACGACGGGTGCAACATGTGGATCAGGATCTGCTTAACCCTTCCGAAGCACCTGAGATCACCCCCAGTTTTTGGTGGGGTGTCTTTAATTTTCTATGTTGTGTCTTGTGTACTATTATTTGTCGTTTTGTCTTTTTATTTTTTAGTTGTCAGTTTACTTTCAATCTATGAGTTTGACTGTCCCTCTGGTATCTTTCTTTCTTTTCAAACTATTTTAACAGACAATTTTTCGGTTTTCTGTTCTGGTGAGGACAATAATGCGCTAGCTATCGACGAAATATGTGTACCAAAAGCAATATGTCCGAGAAGTTTTATCTGAGAAAATATATAATATTATATACACACAAAATTCTGATCTACTATACACAAAAAAGAAACGTTGGCAATAACGATTCTGCTTTTAAATAGAGACATTGAGTTTTAATATTTGGATTTGTTTTCTTATTTTCAATAATAACTAGATTTGTAATTGCTAGCAATAACGGATGGCACCCTTCCCCCCATTGCTAGGTGAGCGGCAGCCATTTTGAAAATTCCAAAGTCAAAGAGTGCATCTACACATGCAAATTATCATTTTTGTAAAGTTTCATTAAGTTTGGAGCATTTTGATATTTTGGACATTTTTGCTGTTTCCATGGTTACGGCAGCCATTTTGAAAATTCCAACTTCAAAATGCAACTCTGCACAAGCCAGTTACAATTCCTGTAAAGTTTCGTCCCGTTTGCAGCATATTGATTTTTTTTAAAATTTTTGACCTTATTGCATTGTTTCCATGATAACAACAACTATTATCTGCCAATGTTGCTCATTGTTACAGTGAAGTTTTGTTAAGTTTGGAGCATTTTGATATTTTTGAAAATTTTGGTGTAGTTTCCATGGCAACATAGAAGTACCAATGATCGCCAAAATCATCCAACACCTGTATATAGTCGGCACCTACATTGTATTAAAATATAATGATTCTGAGTTGAAGCATATTCAAACAGTTCACCAAAACCAAAAACTGGATTTTTTCACATTTGTTCCGTCTCTATGGAAACGGCGGCCATTTTTTACCATTCCATAGCAAGGTGCACAACTTCACATGGTGGTCTTCGTTATAGTAGAGTTCCATCAACATTGGTCCATTGGATTCTAAGAACTCGCGCGGACAAAATTTTGTGCAAGAAAAATAATAAGAAAAAAAAGAAACGTAGAATAACAATACGTCAGTCACCCCAACTCCGTTGAGGGTGCCATAATTAATATCAAAATTCACATTGTACATGTACCAAAACAAAACAATATATCTTCCTTAATTTTTTAAAACTATTTTTTTTTTGTAGATTTATTTGCACTTCTCGTGAGTGAAAATTGAAAACACATTTTTTAAAAGGAAGATCATATTTGTCCAATATCTTCTTGTTCAAAAATACTTAAAAAGTGTTAATAATTAAATTGAAATCCTGAATAAAATGAATCTGACCCAATAATATAGTATCTAAAAGCTTCAATTACTTAAAACAGCATAGGTATCATACGTGCATGATTTAATTTAATCTCTCTAGATATCTAATTTAGGAAAATAAAAGAAGTAAAATATTGGTTACGTTATAATTACTGACAAAACGATGTTAGTTCTCTCCTGTGTTTAAGTATTATATATAATCATTAAATAGATTTAATGTTGCCTGAGCAATAGGCTGTCAAGAGAATTCATTAAGATTTTCTGATACTACTGTTTACAGATTAGTGATAATTATAGTTCCAGTTTTATATGTACTTGAAAATATCAATTATGCAAGCTGCGAAATGACCAACATCGATCAAGTACATCTAAAACTGAATTTTCATTGAAATTGTTATCATTATTTTGAACACCACATGCGCTTTGGGAATGAAACCCCTTTCTAAATATTTTTTCGTGTTTTATTTTAGTAACAATCCTAATGCTTTATAAAGTCTTTGTTTTGTACTAGTATTGTACTATTAAAATTTTCTGATACTACTGTTTACATATTAGTAATAGTTATAGTTCCAGTTTTATATGTACGTGTATATATCAGTTATGCATGCTGCGAAACGACCTATATCGGTTTAGTACATCTAAAACTAAATTTGTATCATATGAACACAAAATGCGCTTTGGGTTAAAGTAATGAAACCCCTTTCCATAAAATTATTAGCGTTCTCTTTTCTTCACGTAAAAAGCATAATAACTAGTACTGTAAAATGGTACGGTAATGACAAGAACACATTAAATAAGTGAACTTAGCTAAATCAATAAAATAAAACAAAGTTTTCAAAACACACACATTATTATTTAGAAAAAAAGGAGGGATAATCCCCAAGCGCATGTGAAAAATACGCAAATGTTTATATTTATCCAAGATAAAAAAGTAATGAAATTATTCAGATAAATAGATTAATCGGAAAAGCAAAAAGCGATTAAACAACTACAATCAAGCCTATTTGAAAAACTATCACATTAAAAGTTTAGGCGTAAACATTATTCTCCTATGGCATTTTAATTAAATGTGTATTGACGGTTTAATGCTACACATTGGAAGAATAAGGGATGACAGCCATGCTAGTATCGGGGATAGTATTACCTTCTGCATAATTATAAAACAAATCACAATGCTATCTTTGAAAAATATATTTGTTGCAACATGCAGTTCTGAAATAAATGAATGAAAGGAGGGATGGGTGGTTGAGTGAATGCAGGAACGGATGAACGAACGAATAAAATATCAAGTAGCAGTGATCATGACTGTTGACTACAAACTGCAACATGTATCTGATAATCATTTAACAAAATGGTTTGGCAAAGGATAAGAACACCACAATTGATTAAAAAAATATATCTGAATCCTCAATTAACCCCTGTACCATTTGAAAAATGTTTTCAACATTATCACTAACTCGCTATATGTCAAATTTGAGATAGAACATAAAGACCACAGAACGTAACGACCACAGTTCTCAAGATAGCAGATTCAATATATGGTGGATGTTTTCGTTCTATTGTTAAGTGTAGATATGACTGCAGACTTTTTGCAGATGACACGTCGTTCAATAAATAAAGGAAACATTAGTATACCGCTGTTCGAAATTCATAAATCGATAGAGAAAAAACAAATCCGAGTTATAAACTAAAACTGAGGGAACGCATCAATTGATTAGAACTACGACACAACAAAAAAACAACATTAAAATGAAACACACACAGAAACGAACTATAATATAACAATGACCATTTCTCCGCCTTGGTACAGGGCATTTTAAGATAAATATGGTGGGTTGTACCTGATTTTGTGGCATGCCAAACCTGATGCTTTATTGGCAATGTTAATTATAACATTAAAATGACAACATTACATGACAGGACTACAATACAAATAAATGGTGAAAAAAATATATAGGACAGAGAAACAAACGATTAATAGCCAGCAAAAGGTACTATGTTAAGAATGTAATACGCCAGACGTGTAATAAGCCGGATCATGATGGTGAGCAGGTTGATAAATCACGACCTGTATGACTAAAACTATTAGTAAAAAAGGGATTAATGTCTTTTAATCTTGATGAAACAAAACATTGTGTTATATCCGAGTGTTGAATTTAATTCTTACCGAACTAAGATTTTCTGTATCTTTCTAAATAAATATTCATATGGTAAATATTATATCCGATCCACCTTGCCGTTTCGGTGTGTATCGGGATGATTCGTATCATTATTTTAAAAAAAAATGTGTATTATATTTAGACAACTAAAGCTAACTTTTGACATATATTATAGACACTTGTCTATGTGAAGACCGTACGTTGCCACGTCGATATTTTTGGTATTTGCGTCGTTGTGAAGCTGTACTTAATTATGAATTATATCTTATATTCACTTTAAATAAAAAGTTTCAAGATAAACTTCAATTCATTATGTAGTTTTTAGATTCAACATTAATGTCTTTCCAATATGTTTCGATCAAAATATTCAACAATTGTTTTTCTCGACAATTGTTTAAACATCCGTCTCTATGTGGAACGGTGTCTCATCACAATATAAATCGTTTTATTCTGTACTGAGTGGATATAAATATAGCTTTTATCTCCTTACTCCAGGTCTAAAGCTTATAGAGTTTCAAACAATGAATCGTAGAGTTTGGAAAAGTGCAAAACAGCAAAACCTCCTAACGCATTATGTTTCGAAATCAAAACACCTAAAGCTCTGTTTGCGCCAGACAACTGCAACATGTATAGCCATAATCTAGTAATCGAACTGTTTCGACACTACAAGACCAAGATGGGTATACTTATTGACTGTTTTCAAAGTTACATTTCCACTTTTGAAAATCGATGCAGATCTTCGTGAAGAATTCTGATGAAATTTTACATTTGACTTGTATCCAGTCACATACCAATTAATTAATTCATTTACTTGAGAAAACCTCAGTTTTAAGAAAACCATGCCACTGATTATGCCTTATACAAACTAATAAAGTTTCCCTGAAATAAAGCTTTCCAATATAAACTATTACACAGAATAGTCTCACATAATTATCTTCTTGAAAAATATAAACTTTCCTTAAATAATGAATGTGCCAGTTGTAAAGAAATAGAAATTATAGAGCACACATTTTTTGAATGTACAGAAATAAAACAATTTTGGAGAGATTTTTCTAATTGGTGGTATTTAGTTTTTGGAGTATAACTATTTTTTGCAATAAAAACAGTGTCATTTTTGGAGTATTGAATTCTGATAACTTAGTTTTAAATTATTGCATTCTACAGTCAAAGTATTACATTAGTTATGTCTACACAATTAGACAGACTGTTCATATCTGTGCAAGCTTTTCTTAAACTTTTGAAAAAACGTCTTGAGATATTAAAATATTTATATATTTCTAAAGACAAACACGAGTCATTTGTCAACAGATGGGGGGATTTATGGAAGCTATTTAATTTTTTTTTAATATGGTTATATTGTAATGTATTCTAAAGTATTCTTAAGACGTATCATATACTGAGTATTCACACCACTAACTTGTAAATGTTTTTGAGTTATTTAGAGTTATTTATCAGGCTTTGAGATCTTACGTATTTGACTGTCGTTTAAACTGTATATAAATTACATATATTATTTTACTGCCAAGAAGGATTTCATCCCAATAGTGGATATTAACAGATCGGTCAATATAATGTTTAAGGGATACATCTCTTTTGAAGTTTTGTACTATTAAAACCCTGCGTACTTGATTAATTTTAAATATATAAAAGCAATCCAAATGTTCCTAATTTAAATCTGCTAAATTCGTATACACTAATCTGTTTTGATCTCAAAGTGTTTATGTCTGTATAACATTTATTAATGTGCATGACGTAATTCGTGATGAATTAAATTATAATTAATATTCCATGAAATATGCTTTAATGATTTCACATAATATAATTGTTTAGGGTTTGTTTTCGAATTCATACAAAGTAAAATAAATTAAATTGTTTTTCAAGTAACATATTTTAACAGAGTATACGAAGAGTTAAATCATCTAGAAACCCACAAACAGTATCTCAATTAGATTCTTTCAAAGGAGTGATAATAGCCAATAACGTTTGATCTGTTATATCAGTAATACCTCGCCGTTAGTATGTAAAGATACAAATATGTGTTGGAAGCTTGAAGCTATCTGTCTAATCAAGATTTCTTGAGGTGAAAACGTTCTTGCTAAAGTTATAAAACGATATTTCGAAATTCTGTCGAGTTGTTAACTGATAATATTGTTAAGTATGAATTGATAGATAAACCTTTCGTTGTGCCAGAATTGCAGGCATTTTGAAACAAATAAATATCTGTATCCCTTGAAATCGAATTGTGTGAAGAGTAAATGTATGTATGTATGTCATATTTATCTGCGCTTGTGTTCTTCTATATTGGCCAAATCAACTGATTTTAAGAATTTAACGACGAAAAACCGTTTTATATGTAGGTTCACAAAATTAAAATTCACAATATTTAAAGTATTTCCGTTCAAACAGTGTCTGTAATCACAATGTGTTGACATTGATTATCTAAAAAGGAATAAATTCTCAAAAAAGACTGACTTAAACAACAGTTTTAGGGATATAAACCAGTAGGCATTATATGCTGTAGTTGAGAAATTCTGTGTAGAACGAATATCGCACTTGTACTATGATTGCTTTATATATCAAAATAATATACATGGTAGAATGATTGATTCCAAGATTCACTATTATTAGATACAACACACAGAAATGTAAATACTGGACAGTATCATTAGATTCGTCATTATCTCGTCATCTATGTGATGAATTTTTAAAAAGTTCAATATCGGATATTGTAGTCATTATGTTAATATTCTCCATTTTAATTGGAATTGATTAATTACGTTTGATGAAATAGACCAATTGTCGTCCAATCATTTGAATCTTCTTGATTGGACTAAATATCTTCAAGTATTGTTAGTATTAAACAGCTTTATTAAGCTTTAAATGGAGATCTAAAAAAACAGTTGAAGTGTTTTCAATGAAAATGAAGGAAAATGGAAGTATTAAAAGAAGTGAAAAAAGAGTGAAGAAATTCAAAGCACTGAAAGATTTTGGGGATCAAACCAGTTTCCACGGATTTCGTTATGTAGCGGAACATTCTTCATTCTCCATTAGAAGGTAACATTTTTTTTTGCTTTAAAATATTTCTCACACCTTTGTATTTTTGGTCTTTATAGATAGTTATTTTATGGCCTGTCATATATATATATCATCTTCTTGATGAAGAAAATTATCCTAAAAAAAAACCAGAACGAATTGAATATGTTAATATTAAAATGTTAAAATGTGCATTGTTATTAAATGAATAGCAGTATTTAGTTCAAATATAATCTTAAATCAATCATAATTCTATCTTATTCATTCAAATGACGTCATTTTTTATTTTTTGATGATCTGTTTTACAGATTCAAATAACGTATTTTTTTTCTTCATTTTTTTCAATTTCAAATATGCCGTCACTTGGCGTTGAGGTTTAAACTTATTCGGATGTGTCTACATTTTGTGTTGAAAATGTCTGGTTATGCAATGTATTTCAGTTGTTTCCTGTAATTAGTTAATATTTCAGTTTTATCATGTACAACTTTTGTTTAGTAATTTTATAAATTTACTGTTTGCAAAAGTAAAAATTATTCTAAATAATAAGGATGTTCTGGTAACTAACAGAAAACCCTGGCCGTTTTTGGCACAACTTTTGTGAACCTTTGGTCCTCGATGCTGTTCGACTTTGTGCTTGTTTTGTTTTTCAAACTTTTGTGTCTGGGCGTCACTAGTAGATCTTGTGTGGATAAAATGCACTTCTGGCGCCTTTTGTTGGCTGTTGTTCGTGTGTTTCTTTGTCAATTGTGTTCTCCAATTTATTTACAGTCCGTAACAGAGTAGTGATCGAATTCGCGATTCTTTACGGTCAGAATAAGTAACGTTATCGACAAACTTATTTCAGAAGTGACATAATTTAAGTTTTCTTCATCGACAAAATATTTCATGTCCAACGTGTAAGTTTTCATTGTTTGAGTCGAAGTTTTTTTAACACAGTAAAACATTTTTTATAATCAACCTCTGTCATTGGCATTTTCATTTTAACGGTAAAGGATCAAATGCGGGATCTCCGAAATTTCTATCAATTGTTACGAGGAAATCATATTCAATCAAACATATGTCTTTGTTCATGAAACATATTATGAAATACAAAGGAGTTGAAATGATCAAATACTTTCGAACTGACGGAAACAAAAATACATAATCTAGAATGTGTGATCTGTCATAAACAATGGCTTCGTCGTGCGAATCGACGAGATCATGTTACATGTAACTGATCTTAGCTGTAGAAACAGTTGGTGCGACCTCGATAAAATCGTTATCAATTTAATATAAGCGATAAATATTCATGACTACAATGATAATGAATTTATTGGAGTCACATCCACTGTGTCTACTGTAAACATGAACTCGTTGGTTAGTGTAATGAAGACACTTTTAAAGGTTGAGATTGTTGGTTTATTCTTTACACCTTCGAGGTATTAAAATTATTTCAGTGTTTATTTAAAGTTAAATTTATTTTCAAATCTCTTCTGTTTAAAATTGTCGAAACTTCCGTTTAAGATTTCTGAGGTAAACTATCTATTCTATAGTTAGGACCATTTCATAATAAATACCCTTTTGTACAAGATTACTTTCTTTATAGAAGTATAGATCTGCTGGGTATAGATTTTTTTTTATAACTTTCATTATTGTGACGCGCGCTAATTTATAAATGAATTGTATATAAATTTTTGGTCATAAACACAAATCTTTTAAACAGTTCGACGAGTGCGTCAATATGACAGTAGTCTGTTTACTGTATGTTACTAAGCTTAGCCCGATTCATCTGTCATTTATGGAAACTAATTCACCACTTTCTGAGACATTCATTTTTATTTCACCATCAGACATGGAGCTACGTACATTTGTAACTAAAGGAAAACTCTCAAATTAAAGAAATTTGACATGATATACTGAAACTTTCTTATAATCAATTAAACGACTGCTTTTCTTAGATATGTGATTTTTCATGGTCAAACTTTTTCATTGTTAACGGACATTTTGTGATTTTTTATTGTAAAAAATGGTGTTTGTTTTAAAGAAATCAACATTCAAAATTTAGAACTTCATGAACATGTACAAGAAGCTGAATTATTTCACATCTATGTACTAACTATGTATTAATTCGATCGGTTGTTCTGACCGTCCTAAGATTTAATGAACGGAAATGTTTCGGTAAATTAAATTCAAATCCGATTCGAATGTTTATGACGCACACATAGAGAAACAAAGAGAAACCAGAATCTCTTGATGACCAAACGTATGTATACGTTGGGGCGATTTAGAGCTTTTCAGAAGGAGTGAGATTCCACCCTTGTTGAAAGCCTTGTGGAGACCTCTAGATTTTTTAATTCCCTTCGTTTTTCTTATGGATGGAATGTGGTCTCTCTGTAAATTACCCCATATCTTTTCATTTTCCTATTTACCGAAGGTTCCATGTGAAAATTTCCATTGGATCATATCTGCTAAATTAAATGTACAAAACAGGCTCAAGAAAAGGCGAAATTTCTTTTTCAAACCCGAACTAGAAATCCATTATTTTTCTAATAAAGCACCTTACATTATCGTCAATGAGTTCAGGCATGTGAAAATTATATAATTATACACAAGAAAGAAACACTGAACAGGCTTTCAGCAATAATTTTTACCTACTTAATATTAAGTAAATATTAACATGTGCATGTATTTGATAAAGTACAGATATAACAAAGAAACTGCCCGGTATCCGACGTAAGACAATGTAAGAGTACACTTTTTACTGCACGCTTTTAGTTGGGTGCGTTCACTACAAGGACACTTATACTCAACTACGCGAGAAGTATGAGTACAGGACATTTTCTATGTTATCCTAGTATATTATCCGACAGTTAAGAATAGAATCTGGTCAAATTTTGAAGTTGAACATGTGGGAATTTTTATTTTTGCCACGGACCATTTAATTTTCATGGAGGAATCGGCCTGGTAGTTTTTAGAAAACAATATGAAAATGAAAAGATATGACTTAAGTGTTAGCATGTTCAGGGAGACGGGACTCAATTTACAAAAAAATAATTGATGTTTTAAGGAACTTGTAGAGGTCTCCACAGGTTTTCAACATGGGTAGAATTCAAAACCTTGAATATGAAAGCCTCGAAATCCATAATACTTTTTTTCTGTGCGGTAGTTATATCTACAAAATCCAATCATGTACACGACTAATAATACATGTATATTTATATATTGGGAATTTAATTTTGTTTCCAAACAGAATTATAAGGTTATGTATAAGTGCCTCCGTTCACTGCACAATTGTAAATTGTCTTCCTAAAGACCAGCAAAAATAAATGGCACAAGTTAAAGTCATAAAAAAGTCGTATAATTTACGTTATCGAACATAAAATCAGAAATACGGAATATTATATGTGAATTGTTAGGAAATTCATTTCCCCTACATGTTTTAAAAGTCAAAGAAAAATGTTTTCCCTGATACAAACGTTTTAAATTGATACTATAACCTGGTAGAGCACCTATTAAGGATAAAGATAAGCTAAAAATATTGATAGGTCATGGATCTCCTTTTCGAGATATTTGAGATTTAAAGTATGGCGGGAAAAGGCGGACTTGGACTTTTACCTTATATACTAGTATGCATTGGTACTATTTGGGTCTCAAAACAAAAGAAAGAAAAAATTAAGAATCTTCTAAAATTTTGGTAAATGACCTTTTATGAGGTATTAAATCTAATATGAAAAAATAAAAGGGTGTAATGGGGCAAAATATTTTACATTGTATTGTATGGAAAAGCACCAAGGAGTCCGAACATTTAATACAAATTCCAAAACCTCACCTAAGTACATCATTAAGAACCAGCTTTGTGTAACCTATAGACAAATTTCGACTGAATATAAGGAAGTTAATATGTTTACTCTGATTTGAAATTATCTTTTAGAACTTTTTTTTAGTAATTGAGAACCTATGTTGTTTATGGGTAATAGGTTAAATGTTGCATGATCCCTCAAAATGACAGCAAGCGCAGTTTTCCGGACGATTTTCATTTGTACACTGCTAAAAACTGTCAGGTCGTGGCCATGGTATATTTTGGAGAATATTTTTTTTACTGATTTTTACTAAAAAAAATATTCTCTGTGTGTGCCATTGCAAGAAATAGTTTTGCTCGTTATTTTGTCAAATTAAAAAAAAATTTCAACAAAATTTTATCGTTTAAACTGTACTAGAAAAAAGTGTGGCATGTGAAACGGACGAACACAGATTCTAACAGAAGTACAAAAACCAGTCCTCCCTTTTGTGTATACATATGAGAAAACATTTCAAAGTTATCGATTAAATTCAAATCCATCACACATACTGTACACATTGTAGTCCGAAAAAATACAGGACTTCATTCCTATCAAACACCTTTTTAATTGTTTACCAGTATATTTCTTTTAGTTTTTGGTAAAATTGTAAAGGAAATAATACTATCAAGACGTCCTTCCATAAATCTTTTTTTTCTGTTCTGACTTTGAAGAAATGACTACTTTTCGCCCAATCGAAATGGTGCATGGACATATTTTGTTTCATATTATTAGAATTATTTTCAATATTATCGGTATTAAACTTGATTATCGATGCATGAAAGTTTGTCAGCATTGTCAATCTTTTTAACGTTAAAGTATAGAGTTCGGTCACTACTCAATTAAGTTAGTCGATAACCTAGCTAATTTTGACGGTAAAGAAACATCAATTCGATCACTTCTCTGTTACGGGCTGTTTACTGTAGTCCTGTGTTGTTGAGTTGTCATTTTAATGTTATATTTCACATAGCTATAAAAGAGGGAGGTTTGGCATGCCACAAAACCATGTTCAACTCACCATTTTTTCCTTTAAAAATGTCCTGTACCAAGTCAGGAATATGGCCATTGTTATGTTATAGTTCGTTTCTGTGTGTGTTACATTTTAACGTTGCGTCGTTTGTTTTATCTTATTTTTGAGTGTAAATTCACATAGCGATAAGACGTGTCACGGTACTTATCCATTCCAAATTCTTGTATTTGGTTTTGATATTATATTTGTTATTCTCGTGGGATTTTGTCTGATCCTTGGTCCGTTTCTGTGTGTGTTACATTGTAGTGTTTTGTCGTTGTTCTCCTCTTATATTTAATGCGTTTCCCTCAGTTTTAGTTTGTTATCCCGATTTTGTTTTTTGTCCATGGATTTATGAGTTTAAACAGCGGTATACTACTGTTGCCTCTATTAGTCGCTAAGATAATAACAGTGAAATTGCAGAAGGGAATATAGACGAAATTGAAGCATACAAATCCTTATTGGGTACAGCTATTAATACAACAGAAGAAACTTGGGATAAGAAATATGACAAGTATGTGAACGAGGAAATGAATAAGGAGGACGTGACGATGTAATTACAAAAACACTTCTTGTCCAACAGCAGTTTTTAAACGTTATACTGATTTTTTAACAGTGATTGTTCCTCTGGAGGAAAGATAAGTGCATTATAACAGTATTCGACAAATACAGGAAGCAGTTGATGACGATAAAGATTATGGTACTGACATTCGACGTATTCTCATGAAAAATCAGCATCAATTTAATGAATTATTCGATAATAAGTACCTTGTAATCAAAAGTGAAAATGAGGCTTGCGACGATGATAAGGAGGATAGTGATACTGACCACGATACACAGGAGGAACATTCATGTATTTAACCTACTACAGTATACGTACTTTGTTAAATTCATAGTTATACTTATGTTGACAAAGAGGTACGAAAGATACAAAGGGACATTGAAACTCATAAATCGAAAATAAACTGACAACGCCATGGCTGTAGAAGAAAAAAGACAAATTATAGTAGACCAGAAACAACACAGAAGACTAATGACTAGGTAACGCGTCTAACTTGGCTGCTTTGGAGAAATATCTAAAGAACATTTTCTATAATCTGTCAAATACTGCTAGCTTTTCTGGACCAGACAAACTTCATAACTATGCACAAAAAGAGAGGAAATACAAACCAAGTAAACATAAAATATGACAATGACTATCAAGTCAGGAACCATCCAGTTTACAAGGACCATTACGAAGACAGCAGAATAGAACGGAAATCATAGTTGCTGGCATAGATGCCAAATGGTCTGCCGATCTCATGGATATGGTCCAATTTTCAAAATACGACAACGAATATAGATACGTATTGGTAGTCATTGATGTATTCTCAAAGAAGATATGGCTACAGAATTGAAAGATAAAAATGTGAAACAATGGGAATTGCAATACAAAACAAATTTAAAGCTGGAAGAGTTGCAAATAGAATCAGTACAAATATAGGACAAGAATTCAAAGCAAAAACAGTTCAGGCAGTTTTTATGCCCCACCTACGATAGTAGAGGGGCATTATGTTTTCTGGTCTGTGCGTCCGTTCGTTCGTCCGTCCGTCCGTCCGTCCGTCCGTCCGTCCGTCTGTCCCGCTTCAGGTTAAAGTTTTTGGTCGAGGTAGTTTTTGATGAAGTTGAAGTCCAATCAACTTCAAACTTGGTACACATGTTCCCTATGATATGATCTTTCTAATTTTAATGCCAAATTAGAGATTTTACCCCAATTTCACGGTCCACTGAACATAGAAAATGAAAGTGCGAGTGGGGCATTCGTGTACTGCGGACACATTCTTGTTAAAAAGAAGGAATAACTCATTTGTAAGCCTTTAACGAGGTTATGGATCTGTGTCCGAGCGTGTTATAAAAACCATAAAAAAAACCATAATGCTACTTTTCGTAAAAAAGTCATACAGATATAATGACTAGACTCAAAGTGTTACAGATGGATACAATACTACCATTCATATAATAGCACTATTAAAATGTCACCCATTGAAGTGAAGACGAAAAAAAAAAAAACTGTTAGATTATCGAAATATTCTTCCAGGCCGTATTCTGAAAATTTATAGAAATATTCCAACTTCAAGTTTAAACTTGGAAATGAAGTAAGGCTTACATATTTAAAAAAATATCTTTTCTTCTGAACATGACGAAACATAGATGGGTGATTTTTTTTTACAATATCAGGAAGATTTTGGAGAAATATGACAGTTTTTATCGCATCAAGGACTACCATAGAAAAGAAATAGAAGGACCCTAAAACTAATCAGAAGTTCAAAGAATTTACATTAAGGACGATTCTTGGTGGATAATTGAGAAAGTGATAAAAACCAAAAGGAAGAGGATCCTATAAAATATATAACATTTAATGTTCACATTAGCCTCACAAGTTTATTTCCTTATTAATGTTTAAAGTTAATCTTATATAATTACACCTGTCAAAACTATATCTTGTGTAATATTATGAAATAACTGTATACTTCATTACCTAATGACAATCTCAATTCAGTTAAAACGTTTCTTAATTGAAACAAACATCACAATCTTGATGTGGGGTTTATAATTAGTAAGCTGATAATACAAATATCGTCTGCAACTGTTTATTACTTATATTGATATAGGAAGATGTGGTGTGAGTGCAAATGAGACAACTCTCCATCCAAATAACCATTTATAAAAGTAAACCATTATAGGTCAATGTACGGCCTTTAACACGGAACTTTGGCTCACACCGAACAATAACCTATAAAACTGGAAACCCAACGGTCTAATCTATATAAAAAACGACTAACGAGAAAAACGTATAGATTACATTAAAGGGAAAATTCGCAATTTTTTAATTATGGTTTAAATATGTTCATTATGACATAATATATATATATTCACAAAGTTTTATTGCTATATGTGCAGTAATAAAGGAGAAATTCAATAATTAATGAAAAAATATTAACTACTTCCTGTAGTTCGTGACGTTTTCGCCTGGTTTTTGCATGCCTGGATTTAAAATACAATCATTAAGAGTCTTGGTTTTTAATCATATTTTACCGTTATCGTAAGCGTGCCGATGACTAATGCTATATCTCATAACCATCCGATAATAAGAAAATAAAACGCACAGTCGGGCAGTTGTACACATTCATGAGAAAAATTTCTATATTTACCGTATATATTTCGATTTATTTTTGTAGACAGTACAAGAAATTATTATAATTATTTTTTTTTGGCTTAAATTTATACTTTTTGAGATTGGTAAATTGAATAAATTAAAGTATATAACTTAAACTGTTAAGACAATATATAGGTTTACGCTTATTGACCTTTTACTATCTACGCTTTGACTTTATTTAAGCGATGTGTGTATTATTCTCAGACAATACTCGTGAAAGACCTGTATAAAGGTGAAATGTTATTTTCTGATCGGTAATTAGCTTGGCCTCAAGGGCACACCGTGCCAGGTGTGACTGTCTATTCGGATAAGTGGGTTATACGCCAGGAGGTCAAGTTTAATACACAAATTTAAAATACATTTTCAAGGTGTTGACAAATACAAGTGAATCGCCGTGGAATTATTCAATTATATTTGGTGTTATTATTTTATTTGAATTCAAAGAAGTTACTTAACTAAGAAATGAACCGGTTAAAGTCTGGAAATTAAATTTAGATGTCGGAATGAAATGATATACACTCTTATCATTTATTTATATTTTTTAAAAGTGAAAATAAAACTAGTTTTACACAAGCATTTTAAATGTCCTAAATAGGCAAAAAATGTACGGGAACACTTAAATTTAGACATTTGACAGCCATGACCAAATGAAAGGTGTACCTGTATTACATTTTTACTTCTAGCGTTATAATTGGCATTAGATTTTGGCTGATACCACTATAACACATAGTCTCAGATTCTAGTGAGGTCGGAAGGATTAAATCTTATGAAATAATATAGATTATCTGATATCATTTGGATAATGGAAGAAGCTATACTATAAAAACAAATAAATTTATTAACAATACACTCGAGATCAAAGGCTGTTAATTTTTCTGATCCAGTTAATTTTTACTCACATATTTTTTTATATTTTGATTTGAGCGTGCTTGTTTTTACATGGCAGTTTTTTTTTTCATTTCTCTTATTTCGTTAGACGAAAGCAAACCGGCACAGTATATTCTGCATTTGTAAAGTCCGAAGTTTCCTAATTGATATTCTTGTTTTACATGTAAAATAAATGAATAATTATAAAATACGGCATTCATTTTGAAATATAGCACTGTTTTCTAGAGTGAAAATGAAGTCACATATGTGAAGGTACAAACGGGAAGAACTGATTAAAAATAACGGGACCAACAATTATATATGAAACGGAAGAATAGGTGCTGAAATATAAATAAAAGTAAAATTTAATTTAGATTACATCAAGGATTTGTATATTAAGACTTAATATACAAATCCTTGATAACATGGAGATTTGGTCTATACCTATTCTTATAAACACTATTAAATTTTGTTAGATTTTGTACACAGGCTGTATATCACGGACAGTTTTTATATTGGTATGGTATATTTTACCTGAGCACACCTGGTTCACTCGCAATCACGCACGTGATTCATTGACCTTGTTCATTGTGTATTAAATTAAACAAGCCTGCCAGGATGTCGACCGTTAGAATACCCGAATATGTCATTTTTACAATACCTCGGTAATTACCGGTAATAAGCCATGCTGATTATAAGAAGACAAGTTTTTGAACGTTGGTCAAAATAATCTAAAAATATACGTTAGAAAAAAGCATTTAAAAAAACTTTTACAACAAAGATAACTCAGTTTATAATTCCTCCACAATAAGTATCTCCGGACTTTTTTCCTCACTTTATTGTGACTACTTTTACATTATTATAGCATAAATCCTATATAATACTTGAAACTGCATCTCGGTGACAAAAGTGTAAATTTTGTGATGAGCTAAAACCAATAAAATTGAGAATGGAAATGGGGAATGTACGATCTTTTGTCATTTACAGCTTTTCAACCTGACTTTACCATTGTACGCTGAATATTTAACCCTCTAAAAAAATTAAGATTATTGTTTTGAAATAGTCTTATCAATCTTAGTGAACCATTACTTGATTTGATGATTTTGGAAACTATGTAGACTTCTTCCATTACTTGGTCGGATAGAACATTGATCAGCTTGACAAGCCATTTGAACACCGATTAACGGACATGTCATGCTGGATACTAGGACTTTTTGGTGATTAGATATCCGTTTTTCAAGATGGCGTCTTCCCGAGAATTGAGAGTCGATTTTAAAATTCTAATAACTCACTTATCTAGACGAATAAACCTTTAATATTTTGGGAATATGCTTATTTATTTAGGATTTTGCGAATTTTCCCTTTAACAAACGAAAACTACTGTACATCAGATTCCTGACTTAGAACAGGTGCATACATTGACTGTTTGACCTTTATCGAAAATTCCCCCACCAAACAAAATGGCGGCTTTAATATACGGTCTATGGGTAAAACGTGGTCTACGGTAACAGTGGTTTTATACTAGTAATTTTTGGGGCCCTTTATAGCGTGCAGTTCGGTGTGAGCCAAGGCTCCGTGTAGAAGTCCGTACCGTTTACTTTAATTAATTTTTACTTGGATAGAGAGTTGTCTCATTGGCACCTATACCACATCTTCCTATATCTAATGACTACTGATAATGACCCAGTATTTTGTTTTGAATATATTATGTTTAGGATCAGATCAACATTAAAAAAATTGAAAACAACATGTTTAACAATTTCTTGCGTCCGAAGCGCTTTTCTAGATTTACCATCATCAGGAACGCCCAAAGCCAAACATTTGAAATCCGCAGATGCACAAGTACCGAAACCGTTGAAGAGTTATATGTAAAAAAAAAACTAAAATAAATAGCCAAATTCATTTAAAGCCGACTTTGCCTGGGGGAGTTGAAACCTTAGTTTCTTTAAAATTAAAAAATTTATAAACGGACAATTCTAGTAAAGTTTGCTAATCATGGCAGTACCGAAATACTGACTACTGAGCTGATGATTACCCCGGGGACCACCAGCAGAGCTATCGACCCAGTGATGTAAAAATTGAAACAACACGTTTAATAATTTCTGGCGTCCGAAGCGCTTAAAACATTATAACAAAGTTACAAAAACCATTATAAAAAAAATGGAAAAAAACGAGATCCAGTGAGAGATAACCATTCTTTCTATTTAGTAGAATTCTAAGTTAGTTTAAAAAAAATATTTTCGTAAGCAAATGAAGGTTAACGCATACAATTTTTGAATCTGATCTTTAAATTGGATACTACTGTTTGTTATCTGATGGAAAAGCAACAGTGAAGTTATATCTTCAAGAGAAATAAAAAGAGACTTTCGTTGAAACGAATTTTTTTTTTCTTTCTATATAATATAATTAAGTTTTTTTTTAAATCAGTATTACGATATTTAGTCATTATACTGTAATTAAATTAACATCGAAACGTTAAACACATTTTTGTTTCAACTATTTCTGCAGATATCATCCTTGTTTGTAAACTTTGATCTTTAGTAGTCTGTGTTAATTCTATCCCCTGCGTTTGTAAAATGCGATCGATTTTGAACTTGACATATTCTTGAGACATTTTCATTTTTTAGAGGTGACTTGTTTAGCTGCTGTCTCACTTGCATAACCCCACACTTCTTTTATGAAAATAAGAGGACTCACACAGTCGGTATCTATGTTTACATGTCTGCTAATATAAAGAATACTAGGGACGGGGAAAACCAATAGTGTATGAAACAAATGCATCGCAATTGATGAAAAATAACAATACGGATAGTTGGTTGGTATTATAGAATGACTAAAGTAAAATAAAGATATATTATGTGATAAGATAATACTCTTTTGTAGACCCTAAAGCACACACAAAATATTTGTATAGCTACCAGACCTTAAGCCATAACTATTACCATACACAAAATGTATAGATATGAATTCAACTAATGAAATCTGTTGTAGGCTAAATTCTTACACTTTGTGAATTCAATGATGTACTTAGGTCAGGTTAAGGAATTTTTGTTAGAAACGCGGTTTCCTTGGTTCCCCCCTACGATACAGGTTAAAATATTTTGCCCCACAACACCCATTTTCTCTTCATATAAGTCTTTAAAAGTTCATAAAAAGGCATTTATCAAAATTAAAGGAAATTCTAGATTTCTTTTCTTTCGATTTGAAAGCAAATATAAGGAAAAGTCCCAGTCAGCTTTTTCAGTCTTTTTTGAAAATTAAATACCCCGAAAAGGAGCTCTTTAGCCTAACAATATTTTAGCTGATTCTTTTCTCATTAACGTATGCTCTTCTGATTTATAGTATAAGTTTTAATTTCTAGATTTTGCTGAGTCTAAGTACATGTGTTGTACCTTCTTAAAACAGTTAAAATAAGATTTTTTAAAAAGAATTCCCCGCACACTTATTAAGTAATATTGCTGACATTCATAAACAAAGTAACATGACATTTTAATTCTCTTAACATTGTGATTTTTTAAATAGTTTACAAGCTTTGTAACATTTGAATATTTTGTTTTTATTAATCAACAAAAGCGTCATATAACATATCATGTACCTGTTATGATAGTCAATTTGACTTTTGGTTGGCGATACACTTAGTATAAGCAAACAAATATATATTCTCCAGGCTAACATGTTGAACTTGTGTCGATTTATATAGTCATTTTAGTGTTAAAACAGCCATTGTTATGACTTTTCTTTAATAAATATCAATAAATAATACGGGTATTGGTTAATTTATACAAGTTTCAGGCATTTTCATTGTTGTAAATTCAGTATACTACTGTGAAGACAATTCACATGCGATCAGTCAAAATGAATGTGATCGCTATGTTATATTGTCCGTGCATTATAATTATTACGGATAAATGGACACATTCTGAATGTCTTCAATGTGATTTCGTAATTAGTAACAAGGGAAATATCTGGAATTTGAAATAAAATGCTTACTTTATAATGTTCAGACATTAAGAATCTTCATAAAAACATACTTTTTTAGTTTGAAATTCATTACCAGTTTCATATTTGTTTAAGTGTTCGGTAAATAGATTTTATTCCCTGTAAATTCGAAGAATAAATATGATAAACGATTACTCACGTTTGAATTACGTAATATGTCAAGGAAATTATATAACATCAATTTACCTTAAAAAAGTTAATGATATATTCATATTGGTATTGAATATTAACTAGAACTAATGAACAAAAATATGTTTAAGATCCTAGTATTGTTTGAAAGATAGAAATATCGACAGAATCATAATAGTGATTAAATTTCATTAGACAAATTTAGTGCATAGACATGTTATATAAATTTGATTAAATAATGACATAATAGAAAAAAAGGATATGGGGTTTCTATTCATGATACAAAATAAGTATATGCAAAGCAAAATCACAAAACATTCTTATCTCAAAGTCACAGTGAGGACTCTTACACGGAGCACAAAAATACCCTCCTACCTTATTAGAACTTTAAGACGACGCCTTGTACCGGTTTGTACGGAATATTTTGCGAACTGACGATAACATCACAGCTAAGAATTGAAGAACAAAGCCATGGAGTAATATCAATGAAATGCACTTGTTCCATTAAAACCACCAAAAGGAACCAATTTTAGGGAAACACTTATAACAAAAAAACCAAACTAAAAGGAAAATTCAGAAAGGGAAGTTCATAAAAACTGACACAAATCAAACGTGAGACTTTATCAAAAAACAGGATGTTCATATTCCTGACTCGTTACAGACATTTTCAGAAGGAAATGTTGGGTTAATGAAACCTAATGTTATAGCTAGCTTAAACTCGCAATTGTCTGACAGCTATTTTTTTTCCGACGTAGTCGGTATGATTTCGGTTTGTGCCCTTTGAACTTAAGGACGCTTAACCATGGCAACAGAATACGCATGCTCGAAAATCCTTTCTGTGATTGGACAAAATGCTGTCATGGTTGGTGATTTGGTTGTGTTTGAAAAAACGTCTCGTTAATTATATCGTGATGGAAAGCAAGTGAAAAACTATAAATATTTGAACTAGATCTTACAAAGATTTATATTTTTATTGAAATAATTGTTTCTCCAATAGCTCTTTGCATCCGTGACAGCTGTTTATTCGGGACAATTATATAATTGTAAACAGAAAGATACGAGGACCGAGAATACTGAACACAAACAGAGAAAACGTTATATAAATGGTATCCTTGTGCTTGTGAAGGTTATCGAAATGATAGTTTTAAACATATACTCAAATTTAAATACGTCGGATATCTTTTTTAAAGATAGTTCTTATTATAGTTATGTTAAAATAACAAGATTAGGTGAACAACCCATAAAGACATAATAGGTAAATATGACAATAATTGGACCCAGAAGCCGAAATTGTAAAACATCCAGGCAAAACTACACATAAATCTAAAAAAGAAGTATTTCAATATAATAAATAGTTTTAATAATCAACTTATAACTAACCTAAAGTGAAAACTTGTATTTTTAGGTATATTAAACAACATTTTCCTGCTTAAACAATTAGAAAAATAATCATATTATTTAAGTTATTATCAGAAGTAAAAATCAAAGACCCTTTGCGCTGTTCAAATTCGATAAGAGAATGAGAAAACAGTGAACTTCGCAATTTTAAATTAAGACAATATTCGGATTTAAAATATTTGTTGATAACTATTTGCTCAACATTTTGTGATAAAATGTGTAAAATGATACCACTGCCGTTTAAAAAATATGATTTTCATCAAACAAACACAAAGCTATCGACCAATAGAACCAAGCCTTTGTACAAGGTTTACATTACATTTGCATTTGCAGTCAAAATTCATGATCACCGATTTGACTCAATTATAGTAATATTGGTTTAAAACAAATTTAAACGTATATCCACATTTTAAAAATGCAAAAACTAACAATCAATATTGAATTGACTCCGTATAATGTATCAGTATTTCGTGTGTATTTTTTAGACATGACGCCATCTCATTTTAACTATCGAGGTCACCCCCCGAAGAATACCGAGAATGAATTGACCGATTTAAACATAAATCGTTCGATCGTATATAAACGACTGTTCTATGTCTTTTAAATATTATGTCATAGATTAAAAAAATATGTATAGACATGTTAATCAGTCAACGAAATGAATATCCTGCATGATTGATCCCTTGTTTCACTTTTCATTCTTGACAACCATTTCTTTTTAATAACTGAACACATGCCTTACTAATATCAAGCTAACAGAATAAGGATCAAATTGATATTGCATGAATACGGATTCATATGAGGTTAAATTATTGACTTGCTAGCAATTAATACACCAGCTAATTTGTGTTTTTTTTTTAAATCCGACTAAAGTTAGACCATCATACAACCATTACTGCAAGCCAAAATTTGAACCATAGAAAAGCTGAATGAATACATGAATAGAAGTGACATTTTTTCACGCCCGCATACTATTCATCTCTCACTGATCGTCTCTGTTAAACTGTGAATTCGTTAGAATTATTCACACGCGAGTAATTGTTAAACAAATCCACCAATACTGATTCTTTTTTGCAATATCCATTTAAAAAAACTCATCATAGATACCCGGATTAAAACTGTGTACGCCAGACACGTGTTTCGCGTACAAAATGTTCGCCAGTGACGCTCGAAACATAGAAATAAAAAAGGCAAAATAAAGTACGAAGTTAAAGAGCATTGAGAACGAAAAATCCCAAATTTTTGCCAATAACAAGTAGGGTAAAAAGGTAAAAAATAATAATAAAGAAACAAGTCGACAAGAAGAGGGGTACAATTGGTTCCCTATGGAATACCGACAGTCTGTTGAAAAATATGTCCTCCAGACGTTAAAAATATGTTGTCAATCAAACATGTTATCTAGTAAAAATTCTAGGGCATATATAGTTTCAAAGCATGTCCAATTGACATAGTTTTTTTGTTTATTGCTACTAAAAAATGACCTAAACGAGTTTGAACATATATATTCACATTCTGACTTTTTAAATGCCCATTTAATTAGGTGTGTGAATTTTTTCTTAATGAGGATGTGAGGCAATGTGGTATACAGGGTAGAAAAATCAATTAGACATTTCAATTTCTAACGAGAAACTACATACTAAATACTAAACATACTAATTTTTGGGCCCTTTATAGCTTGTTGTTCGGTGTGAGCCAAGGCTCCGTGTTGAAGGCCGTACATTGACCTATAATACTTTACTTTATAAAAGAGGGACGAACGATACCAAAGGGACAGTCAAACTCATAAATCTAAAACAAACTGACAACGCCATGGCTAAAAAGGAAAAAGACAAACAGAAAAACAATAGTAAACATGACACAACATAGAAAACTAAAGAATAAACAACACGAACCCCACCAAAAACTAGGGGTGATCTCAGGTGCTCCGGAAGGGTAAGCAGATCCTGCTCCATATGTGGCACCCGTCGTGTTGCTTATGTGATTACAAAATTTTCATCCGGTAAATAGTCTAATTCGGGAGGTCACATCCATGAAAGGGAGGGGAATTGTAGTTACGACGTAAGGAACATATCCGATATCATTTGTGCAACGGTTATTCCATAACGGTCAACCAACTCGTAAAATTTACGAAGAGATGATTTCAACTTCACCATTTGGAACTCTTGGTTTAATAGCTTCCTTGTGAGCAACAACCCTCTATCAAGAAAATCATGATAGGAAATGCAAGCACGGGAATATCGTATCAATTGGGAGATATATACCCCGTATGCAGGTGCAGCTGGAATGTTGCTACTTAGAAATAGAAGTTTCACAATTGGAAAGCTGAAATCATCTCTTTTGTCGTAAAGTTTTGTTTTCAACCGACCCTCATTGTCAATTTCTAGATGTAAGTCAAGATATGAAGCCGACTTAACAGTATCTGTAGTATCCTTTATCTCTAGTTCGATGGGATAGATGCGTTCTACATAGTCACCAAATGTTGAATTGTTTAGTGAAAGATCATCATCTATATAGCGGAAAGTAGAGTTAAAGGATATTGCTAACTTCTTATCTTTCTTCCTAAGAAGTTCCTGCATGAAGTCAGCCTCATTATAATAAAGAAACAAGTCGGCAAGTAGAGGGGCGCAGTTTGTTTCCATTGGAATGTCAACAGTCTGTTGAAAAACACGTCCTCCGAACGTAACAAATATGTTGTCAATCAAGAAATCAAGCATCTTGATAATATCAGTTTCAGAAAAATTTTTGTTTGAATCAGAGTGATTCTTTACAAAGTAGGATTTATCCCTCCCTAAGACAAGATACTTGTTTCTACGTTGGCCATTCTTTTTATGAAGCAAAGTAATACCAACTCTTTCAATTTGTCTTGTAGTTAGAGTAGAAAAGTCAAATGTTTTAATACTGTTACAAGATGAAAGAGAGTTAGATTGTATGTACTCTAAAAGATCTTTGGGAACATTTGATTCACGCCACCTCTAGAATAGGCAGTTTCACAATAACTTTGAAGCCCGTCTTTGATTGCTGATAAAATAGATGTTAATAATTTAGAAAGAGGTTTCGTGGAGCACTTCTTCCCAGCAATATACTGTTGTTTGTAAGGACACTTATGTAGTTTAGGTATCCAATACAGTGATGGAAGATCCAGTTCTTCATCTTTGGTTGAAATTCCAAAGGAACATAGAACAGACCTATGATTATCCAGGATTTCTTCTTTGGTAAGTGTCGTGAGGGTATATGTTGAGTTTTCAAGTGAATTGTCAATACCTAATTCGTTTATCAAGCAGTTAATGTAATGACTTTTACACACAAAAACGATGTTATTTGGGGCTTTATTTGCGGGGACAACAACATATTTGTCATGGAGGTCGGATAGGTCTTTTGCAACATTTGGGTCTTTAAAGATTGATGTAGCATGAACATTGATGGACCCATTCAGTTTCTTAATTGTGATTTGTATCAACGACCTAACTGCCTTAATCCATTCGGAAAGAGTGTCTACGTCTTCCTTCTCGTGCTTAGCCCACTGCCTGGCACAATCCTCGACTGAATCCATCAAAATTTTAAAGTTGTATTTCCAATTGATGGATTTAGGCTCACGATATTTCGGACCTTTCGATAACACATTTCATAGAGAAGTGTTATTAACAATGTTAAGGTCACCGGTAATAACGTGGCCAGCAGGATTATATGTGAATTGGGAACTAGCACAAGTGCAATCAGGAGGTTTAGACTTGAAGTCGTCAATATCGAGATCCTGCAAAACGCTTTTGTAATTGAAAATTTTAGTTGCAATAGGTTTGGTATAGGTATAAAAAATTATTGGTACAGACTGGTCTTTGAAATAAGGAGGTATTTTCGATTGAACTAATTTATGCTGAAGGATATTGCCTAGGTTGACGCCATCGAGACCTTTGTTGGCAAAGGAAAGATTTAGAAAAGATCTTTTCTCTTTTTCATCTTTTCCAATGCGAACTGGCTTGAAAAGTCTGTGACTTGCAATATCCGAAATTATAGCTTGAAGTTTGTATTGGTTTGAATGAGGGTTTGTAACAGTGGATTCCAAACATAAATTGAACAGAGAATGAAGTTTTGAAAGGGGTAATGAATAAAGTTTCGTGCGAATGTGATGAATACCTAACGGCGTTTGTATGAATGGCAGCAAGACATTAATAGAGACATCATGCAGAGAAGGTGATGTATAATGACGATGACCATGACTGCGTCTACGTCGAGGAGTCGAGTTGAAAATATTCATCACATTCACCGAGTTACACGAAGGACTAGATAGAATACCTATACCATCAATTTTGTCATTGCAGCCATAAGGTGTTGCAGTTCCCAATTGTCTAATCCAGTAGTCTTCTTTTTGTCTACGGAGAGTTGTTGAAATATTAGGATTGTTAGAGCTATGGTATATCTTTTCGATAATGCGAACTGTCATAGAAACGATGGAATGATCGGGCTGATTGAAATGCTGGTATAGAATGTCGTTAGCATTGAGGTTAATGTCTGATCTATGACCGCACATACGTTTGTTTAGCCTTCCTTTCGTTTCACCGACGTATACCAATCCGCAAAGGTTGCACTCTAATCCGTAGACCACATTTATCGATTTACAATTCAGATCATCGTAACTTCTGTTAAAATATGACTTCTTGGTCAAATTGCTAGTGAATTCAGCATCTGTAATTAAAATAGCACAAGTTTTGCAGCCTTTGGTCTCACATTTTGAAATGCAACAGTGTTGTACTGTGTCATCAAAAACCAAAATGTCTTTAAGGAGAACTGAACATGGCTGTATATGTGTAATATTGCTATTGTCACTAGGACGACGATCTGAATGAGTCGTGTTTGAGATATTTGTCATGTCTGGTGATGAGAGGACACCTGCCATATTAGACGACACCGTGTCCATGGTGACGTCTGTTTCGGACCTTTTTATACTGGGCGACGTCCGAGCCAGTTTCCTGTTTGATCTTCGTAAGTTCATGCAATTGTAGATTGTTATTTGGATTGAGAGTTGTCTCATTGGCACTCAGACCACATCTTCCTATATCTAATTATAAAGTATATACTGACTTTTAAATTATAAGAACATGCATTTTTCTTTCAGACTTCTTTGGTTCTTACTGATCTTAGCATGTTTTGGAGGTTTAGTTTTCCAAATTGTAGACAGAGTAACATATTACTTTGGATGGCCTGTCACAGTCAATGTTGGTGTAAATTATAACAAAACACTTGAATTTCCTGCCGTCACTATCTGCAATCAAAACGCTTTCAAGTAAGTTGTTAGAACAGAGAATTCTAAATATGAATGCAATATATTTAGTTTTTTTTTGTATTATTAGTACAGTGAGATTGTACTTCAACAAAGCGTTTACATTTGTGATAACATAAGTTATGATATCTATCTTAGGGTTTGTGTAGTTTTTAGCATAGAACATTTTGCTTTCAATGAAATCTGAGACAAACCTTAAATCACTTACATACATATTCTCCATACAAAGGGATACCAATGATTGATTGTCGGTTGCTTTACCAATGACATCCCAGGTAATATCACAAATATAAAATGTAACAAAGACAGCTACATTATACAACCACCTGAAATAAAACGTATTAAAACGAATTTGACATAATTTCAACCCTGAAGTAAAATTCAAATTTTCGTGCTAAAAAGTAAATTTAACAAAAAAAAACCCCCAAATTCCAATGAAAATTCAAAACGGCAAGTCCCTAATCAAATGGCGAAATCAAAAGCTCAAACACAGCAACGAATAAATAACCACTGTCATATTCCTGACTTTTTACAGATATTGTCTGATGTAGAAATGGTAGAATAAACCTGGTTTTATAGCTAGCTAAACTTATCACTTGTATGACAGTCGTACAGAATAAGGTTTAGTTAAATTTAATATAATATTTCGATTTCCGAAAAATTTGAATGTATGAGATACATTGTAGGCATAACGTTTCCTATTTGGAACTGGGATGTCCAAAGCCACAACCCGTTCTCATTCCTTAAATGTGATAAAACCAAAAGTGACGTAAGAAAAAATTGTTTACATTCCCCTAGTCTGAACCAAACTGTTTAAGACTTTTAAGTAAGTGCATTTCAATATAAATTCCAACTTGTTATCAAATCTTATTGCTAACTTGATGGAACAATTGATAATTCATTCTTCATAAACAACATGTTTGCTTGAAAATAGGGTATTAATAGTATTAATAAGTATAATAACAAAATATATAACCCCAAGGGAAATTCAAAAGGACAGTCCCTCAACAAATGTCAAATAAAAAACCACATTAAACGAATTAAAACATATTACAACAATATGAAAAAATATTCAACTGGTAAAAATGCGAAAGAAAAATATCAATGTTAAGCCGACTTTGATGATAATCTTTGTTCAATTACGATGTACTTATTATTACATGATTTTTCAAACAACAGCAAAAAGTAAATCCATTTCATTTGTTTGAATCCATTTACCTTTCGAAATCATTTTGTATAAAGGTAAGATTATCCAACATAACTAAACGATTAAAGTTAAACATTGTCTGATTCGTGTTTGGTGCATACATTTTGTACCGTAACGTAGCACTTTGCTTCACAAAACGTCGTTTGCAGAAGCATTATCATGACCTTGAACTTTAATTTATGAATGCAGTATGAATTTCTGGACGGCTTTGTAAATAAAGTATTTGTATCTAATAGCATTAAATATTTTATGTTTTGGTAGAGCATCTTTAGCTACAGAATATGGTTGGTATGAGATGATAGAAAAAATGTTTACAACACAAGCATCCCTTGATGATTTGCTACAGAATAATATGTATGAGAATATCACGTTAGAAACGTTGTACCTTAAGACTGCACATGAAAGGGATGATTTTATTTTCAGGTATGCAAATAACTCTGTAAAACTATTTGTGTATAGTGTATATCAGTTATATTGAAAAAAAGTTGTCCATAACACATTTGTTTTTAAAAATTTAAGTTATTTATATTTGATAGAATACATGTTCACATTCAATTATTTTATATGTTGTATTGTGGAGTAGTTTACGTATGTTTTACTTGTGTCTGATTCTTTTTGATTTTTGCTATACGGTATTTTTCAACTAAACTTAACATAGCCTATATAAACAGGTCTTCGTGTTTTATATGTAGGTTAGGTCATTTAGTTTAGGTTTAAACTTGCAGTGCATTGTAAAGGCTCTAATAACCAAAATCCTGGAACATTCTGTAGCTTTTACAAGGCATAGAATGTTATCATATACTAGTACACTGTCGTATATATTCAGACACGGAACAGAGATTCAAAGACGGTACAGTACTTATTTGTACCATTCTCACTCTTTTTGTAATCTTTTTTTTTGTAATCGTGGATGATATGTGTTTCGATTAGAATTCCTATAAGCAATGGTCTAGAATATTGTGTATTCTGTTATCTTTGTGCATTATGACCTCATGTTTTTGTTGAAATATACTGCCATGTTAGATGATGCTATTCTGATTAAAAGTATAAATATTTATGTTTGATTTGATGGCACTATAGCATGTAAGCATGTGGCAAATGTTACTTATTTACAATAACAGAAAAGACTAACTTCTTAATCATTGAACTTTTATATACTTCAAACATTAATTCACCTCAATAAGTCATAGTACGTGTGTTTGAATATGTTTTAGTTGTTCTTGGAAAGGCATACCATGTAAACCTGATGACTTCAACAAGATATTGACAGACCATGGAGTGTGTTTTACATGGAATAATAAAGATGACCATTATGTGTCATCCCCAGGTAAACTAATATATGACGGACGTTTGCATTTTTTCAAAAGTTCCAACTACTTTACACATTAAATGTTTTGTACTTTGAATTATTTCAGTTGTCGGTAAAATGATTAGATACAATAATGCAGGTGTATAAAGTCATACTTAACACTTAAGTTTCTTACCGTATCTTGTAAAGAAAAAACCAACAAAAAACAAAACAAAAAAAGTAAAAAAAAACCCAAAATACAATAACTTATTATTTATAATTTATATTATTCCATGACGATACGTCAGACAATAAGTCAAAATCAGCGTGACCGCAATATTTCTGATGTTGTACGACTTTGCCCCCCGCAGAGCTATAGAAAACAGTACATTAACGGGTGTTACACGGACTCTTTTTTGTTGATACACAGACTCTTTTAAGTTGTTACACGGACACTTTTTATGAATCGAATCACTCGTGCATGATCAATGAGTTCATGGGCACTTTAACTTTCAAATACATTTAATCTTTTTGGTTCACCGACATATTTCCTGTTGTCTTTTTTTTTTAGAATAAATGTTAACGTTAGCATCAATATTTTTTTCAAACAAATCAAGTAAAATACTATTCATATCAGTACACTAAGAGATTTGCAATTTAACTCCAAAAAAGGGGTGTGTATGGTTTTCTCCTAAAAAACCCCAACATATTTTGATTCCAAATTTTAAGAGAAAAAAAATTACTGTGATCAAGCAGATGACAAATTAATGTTCTGCATGATTCCTGATTTTCCGAATACTGAATATATATAGTGCTAATTTGAAAAAAATGGGTGATAGCGTTGAAAAGCTAAATAATTTTCATAGTCAGAAAAGAACATCTTCCCCCCTTTATGAAGCAAAAAAATCGGTCATTAAATATGTTTTCTTCAATACATGGACATAAATAGTATTTTGGACAATGCTGAAAATAACGAAATGATGATACCGACTTTTGTATTTCAATAAAAAAAAAGACAGGAAATATGTAAATAAAAATCAAATCTTATCAAAAGATAAAATCCCTATCAACTCACAAATGAACGATTGATGCTATGAATAAAGGTATTCGTGTAATACATGTCCAAATAAGCAGCAAATTTTGAAGAAAATCATTCAACTAATATGTCATCAATTTTTGACGGTAAGCTTCGATTGGATTTTAATGCAACACGTGTTTAATCCCGATCAACACTTGCAGAGAAAAACATGAATTAAAAAAAATCAAAGTATATGCCTAAATATTTCTAATAACAAGACAAAAAACATTTTTTTTCATAACATTTCATTCACTAATGAAGTAGGATATTCATTTTTTTGATACATTTATATTGTTATTGAATTTATATATAAATCGAATTCATATTTATATCAGGGCGGATTCAGCCATTTTTTAAAAAGGGGTTCCCAATCCAGGACAAGGGGAAAAGGGGGGTCCAATTGTATGCCCCATACAAATGCATTGATGGTCCAAAAAGGGGGATTGAAACCACTGGACCCCCCTGGATCCGCTACTGAATATTGAATTCATGTAATTTGGCAACAAACGTGTATTTAAAAAAAAGTTGTAATGGAGGGGGGGGGGGATAGCATGGCGCATTCTTTCTTTTTTCCATCAAAATTAAGATCTAGCCTGTTTATTTTAAAGAAATTTAGCCCCCCTCCCCCTTTCCGTTTACCATATAAAAATCAAACTTTAGCTTACTAAACACTAACATATATCTTTAATATATTATTTTTTTACGAATTTGCATTTAAAAAAAGTCTCAAATGTATACAACATTCATCTATTACTTGAAATGGTTCTATTTTTTTTATCAAAGTATTGATTCTTGAAATAAAAAAATGGGGTCACCGTTCATTTACGCTCACAATCTGCCTTCGAAAGGAGCAAACATTTTTGTTAATGTCCTTTTTTTCTGTTGAACTAATAGGAGAAATAGCGGCAATATCGAAATAAAAAAATAACTAAATTACAGAAATCGCTAAAATTTTACAATTATTTAGTCTATGTATAGCTTATTCGAAAACAACAATAAAAAATATGGGTCACCGATGAGTTAAAAAAGATATCTCAATTTTTATGCCAAAAATGGCATTTTTACACCAAAGGGAGATAATTTGAAGCTTTTTCAATGACATCTACATTTTAAAAGTCCGCTGGGGCCAACACGAATTGATTTTTTGGAATGATTTTTGTACCATATGATAAAGTAACAGCTACTTAAGGTAATCAATAAAATTTGTAATGAAAAATTAATGTTTAATTTTTTTCTGAAAATCTTATACCCGCGAGCCTCCTTAAGTTTCTCAAATGTTCAGTCTTGAGAAATATACAAGTACTTTTTTGAAACGTCGTACAAGTCAGATACAATACAAAAATAACAAAAAAAAAACCAGGCCGGAAACAGCCTACCGCATAGTTTTTCTGCACTTGACCTTGACCTGACTTTTCTTGCAGAAAAACTATCCGGCAACGGTTGTTACCGGCCTGTTTTTTTGTTACCTTTGTATTGTATCTAATACGTAATATGACCAGTTTTTCATTTTCTGAGAAGTATAATATAAAATTGAGAATGGAAATGGGGAATGTGTCAAAGAGACAACAACCCGACTATAGAAAATATAACAGCAGAAGGTCACCAACAGGTCTTCAATGCAGCGAGAAATTCCCGTACCCGGAGGCGTCCTTCAGCTGGCCCCTAAACAATTTATATTCTAGTTCAGTGATAATGAACGCCATACTGAACTCCAAATTATATACAAAAAACTAAAATTAAAAATAATACAAGACTAACAAAAGCCTGAGGCTCCTGACTTGGGACAGACGCAAAAATGCGGCGGGGTTAAATAAGCAGCAACATTCAAGCAGCACCTGCATACGGTGTATATATCTCATATTGATACGATATTCCCATGCTTGCTTTTCCTATCATGATTTTCTTGATAGAGGGCTGCTGCTTACAAGGAAGCTATTAAACCAAGAGTTCCCAATGTAATGGTGAAGTTGAAATCATCACTTCGTAAATTTTACGGACGCCATCATGAGTTGGTTGACCGTCATGGAATAACCGTTTCATAAATAATATCGGATATGTTCCTTACGTCAATCCCCTTCCCTTTCATGAATGTGACCTACCAAATTAGACTATTTACCGGATTGTAATCACATAAGCAACACGACGGGTGCCACATGTGGAGCAGGATCTGCTTACCCTTCCAGAGCACTTGAAAACACCCCTAGTTTTTTGTGGGGTTCGTGTTGTTTATTCTTAGTTTTCTATGTTGTGTCATGTGTACTATTGTTTGTTTTTTTGTCTTTTTCATTTGTAGCCACGTTGTCAGTTTATTTTCGATTTATAAGTTTGACTGTCCATCTGGTATCTTTCGTCCCTCTTTTAAACATGTTTCTGAGATCTCAACCCTCCCCCTATACCTCTAGCCAATGTAGAAAAGTAAACGCATAATAATACGCACATTAAAATTCAGTTCAAGAGAAGTCCGCGTCTGATGTCAGAAGATGTAACAAAAAAAAGTTACAATATTCATAAATAACAACAGACTACTAGCAGTTAACTGTCATGTCAGCTCCAGACTTCAATTAAACTGATTGAAAGATTATGTCATCATCATATGAATATCAGGCAAACAACTTCCCGTTTAGTATCATACCATCATAACATATAACTGGTTTTTAAATAAATGTGTTTATTTCCGATTAAAAGACCCTACAAGTTAATCAATATTAACGCAAAAATATGCAATCTTAAATGACCAGACAACAGTATCGTAACTATATCCCTTCTTAATGAGTCTATTTAAAGGTTTTGTTATCTTCTATCGTGAATACTGACATTTTTGTGCTTTATAAAGAATATTTCAATTAAAGATTGGATGTGAAATACCTGAACGTATAAGAAGTCTGCATGTTGAGCTATATTTACGAATGATGGCCTTGTACCGATGATAAAATTTAGTAAATGTTTTGACTAGTTTGTGATATCGAAAACCCTGGTATAATAATTTTTCCGTAATACATAAATTTGTCTTGTTAAAATCTAAAACGTTGTTGCATACACGAGCGAATCGTACAAGTTGAGAAAATCAACACCGTCTGATGGTGACAAGAAAACGTCACCATCTAAAAATGGATAATTAACGATAGGAAATGAAAAATCATCTCTTATATCATAAATTTTAGTATTAAGCTTTCCGTTAATGAGATAGATATCAAGATCGAGGAAAGGGCAGTTGAAATGTTAGTGAATTTGTGATTTCCATTTTCAGAACGTCAATGTAAAATTTACGTCAAACAATAATAATATTATTAGTAGCGTTATCGGCCGGGGACAAAAACAAATTCCTTTGCTAGTTCTTATAGTTTATGTTTGATACGAGAAATAGGTTTATCGGGTGTTTGTAAAATGTTCTTTAAAATGTTGAATACGTATATCAACTATGTTCATTACTGAATTAAAAAAAAAGAGTCCAAAGATTTTTTGTCAGCTTTTTCCCGTTTTATCCATGTCAAACAGTAAATACGGAGTGAGTCGTGAATGATATTACGACACCCATTCCAATTATTAATTGACCGTGGACGATAGTTAGGCCCTTTACTGAGGAAACCTATTAGCTTATTTTTACGTGTGAATACCTACAACGTCTTGTAATCAAAATTTGTTAATGTTCTGTCTCGTTTTATGAACTAAACAAGCATAAATCATTTCACATTACAGAGTGTTTATGTATTCATGCGCATTACTCCACCCAGCCAAACCAGAGTATTTGTATAATTAATACGTTATGATATCAATAAACATATAAAATAAAAACAATTTCTTCAGTTTTGACGTATTGCAAAAGAGGCAATAGGTGTGGAAAAGTTTCCATGACGATGAGCATTATGATGTATCCCTATGATAATGGGATCTGAAAAACATGTTACCGGAAACTTAACGTATTAATCATTTAAGATGGGATTCAAATTTATTATTTGTTTCCTTTAATTGCAAGTTTACATTAACATTTCTAATAAATTAGATAGTTTATCGTATCTACAACACATAGATTATGTGACTATCTTATAACAAATCATCATTAACACATTCAAACTATATGAATTACTTTCACACAGGGGCTTTATCTTTTTTCTTTATGTATCGCAAATAAGTTTCGTTTGTTGAAATTTAAATTTTTAGCTCACTTGGCCCGAAGTGAGCTTTTCCCATCACTTGGCGTCCGTCGTCCGTTTAGAGCAAATCTGACATGGTTAAACTGTTCATCAGGTCAAGATCTATCTTGCCTGACATTTTCAGATGAATTGGACAACCCGTTGGTGGGTTGCTGCCCCTGAATTAGTAATTTTATGGAAATTTTACTGTTTTTGTTTATTATCTTGAATATTAATATAGATAGAGATAAACTGTAAACAACAATAATGTTCAGCAAGATTTACAAATAAGTCAACATGACTGAAATGGTCAGTTGACCCTTTTAGGAGTTATTGCCCTTTATAGTAAATTTTTAACCATTTTTCGTAAATGTTAGTAATCTTTTACAAAAATCTTCTCCTCTGATACTACTGGGCCAAATTAATCCAAACTTGGCCACAATCATCATTCGGGTATGTAGTTTAAAAAATGTGTCCGGTGACTTGGTCAACCAACCAAAATGGCCGCCATGGCTAAAAATAGAACATAGGGGTAAAATGCAGTTTTTGGCTTACAACTCAAAAGTCAAAGCATTTAAAGCAAATCTAACATGGGGGTAAAATTGTTTATCAGGTCAAGATCTATCTGTCCTTAAATTTTCAGACGAATCGGACAACCTGTTGTTGGGTTGCTGCCCCTGAATTGGTAATTTTATGGAAATTTTACAGTTTTTGGTTATTATCTTGAATATTATTATAGATAGAGATAAACTGTAAAAAGCAATAATGTTCAGCAAAGTAAGATTCACAAAAAGGTCAACATTACCAAAATGGTCAGTTGACCCCTTTAGGAGTTATTTCCCTTAAGCTTTATTGTCAATTTTTAACCATTTTTTGTAAATCTTAGTAATCTTTTACAAAAATCTTCTCCTCTGAAACTACTGGGCCAAATTAATCCAAACTTGCCCACAATCATCTGTGGGGTATTTAGGTTAAAAATGTGTCCGGTGACCTGGCCATCCAACCAAGATGGCTGCCACGGCTAAAAATAGAACATACTGGTAAAATGCAGTTTTTGGCTTATAACTCAAAAACCAAAGCATTTAGAGCAAATCTGACATGGGGTAAAATTGTTAATCAGGTCAAGATCTATCTGCCCTGAAATTTTCAGATGAATATGACAACCCATTGTTGGGTTGCTGCCCCTGAAATGGTAATTTTAAGGAAATTTTGCTGTTTTTGGTTATTATCTTGAATACTATTATAGATAGAGATAAACTGTAAACAGCAATAATGTTCAGCAAAGTAAGATTTACAAATAAGTCAACAAGCTTGAAATGGTCAACTGACCCCCTAAGGAGTTATTGTCCTTTATAGTCAATTTTTAACAATTTTCATAAACTTTGTAAATTTTACTAACATTTTCCACTGAAACTACTGGGCCAATCATTATAGATAGAGATAATTGTAAGCAGCAAGAATGTTCAGTAAAGTAAGATCTACAAACACATCGCCATCACAATTTTGTCATGAATCCATCTGTGTCCTTTGTTGAATATTCACATAGACCAAGGTGAGCGACACAGGCTCTTTAGAGCCTCTAGTTAATTTTATTAGTTTTGGATTTCCTGTTTTTTCCTTTACCTTGTAGCTAGTTATTGTTCTAAAAACTCTTGTTTTTTTACTAATAAATCATTTTGCTGATAACAAACTGAAAATGTACGCAATTTGAAACAATTCAATAAAGAATAAGGAATATGTTTATTATTATTATTATTGATAGCGTCTTTGACGCAAGGCACAAAGGCGGCAATCCGTGTAAATAAACCCGTGGATCGCATCTTTTGAAGATATTTAGAAATAAAGTAGATCCGTATCGACATTAAATGATCTTAAAGGAGCATAACCTGTCAACTTAATGTTCACTGATTTATCATAATCTTTCATATTTGATTTATAAACTACTAAAACGTATATTCTCTTTACAAAAAGTCCGTAACATGAACGCTTAACATTGCATTGATTCAATAATATGTTTTTATATTTCGTGTGTATTTTTGTGTAGACGCTATCTAATTAACCATCGAGTTGATCTCCAAAGCGTACTACCAGTCATACAACCAGATATACATATATAGATATGAATATATAGCAACACGTGTAATTTGATTTTGATCTGTCAGTTTGATTTCACAAAATAGGTTTAACAAATATATAAATCATCGTTTTAACCTTTGAAAGAACGCATTTTTGTGGATCGAATCAGTCAACTAAGTGATTAATCCTTGTTTCCCATTCAATGTTGACATTCCTTTCCTTTCAATAGCTGAACACGCATAGTTCATGCGTAGTCCATCTTTAGCTAAGGGGTTTAATAAAAGGTCACACGAATACGGATTCAGTAAGGTCGAATAATTCACTTACACGTGAATAATTCATTAGCGATATTTCTTATTTTGACAAAATTTAACTAAACTGGCTGCTATTACCAAAATGTAATTTCACTAGTTCAATTTCATTAATGCCCGCGTCACACTGTCCCGATTTTTATATACGATGGACACCCGAATGCGAAAATTGTAAGTTCGTACGAAGTTGGTCCCGATCTCGTTAAAATACCAAAAAGTGACCGAAGCAAGTACGATGAATAACGATGGTGCCGAAATTATATATACGATAGCAAAAGATGGACATACGAAGGTTAACCGAAGACGGGTATTTAAGCTTAATATCTCAGCCGAAGCCTACACGATGGATCACGAAGGCTACACGATGGATTACGAAGGCTACACGATGGATTACAATGTGTACAGGTTACGATGCATTTAAATTATATGCCGAAGGCATCCAGTTACTGAAAGTTTTGGTTGATTTCTAAAAAAAATAGTTTATGTATCAAATATTCAATTTACCATTTTCTGCATGTGTCATATACAAATATAGTGTCCATATTTGTCCCCAATATGTTACATACGAGGGGATGCCACCCTCGGCATTGCCTCGTTTGAACTGTAAAATGTGTGCACTAGTCTGAATAATCACCCATAATTATGCCAATGTTTACTGATCTATCTTAAAGGTAAGGTAAAGGTTGGTCCCTTTTATTCAAAAAGAGCTCTTTCCAGGAGAATATTATAATAATATAGACAAAAGGAAGGATGTGGGGGAAAGCAAGAAATGCGGGAAAATATGACATATAGAAAACAAAATGGTTATGGAGTAAACATTCGTGTGACAACAACTCAGACGATACATAAAAATCCGGCAGAATAATGAAGAAAAAGTTGGTTTCCCTATATACGTGTACCTGCAGTGTTAGTGTACGAGGCGCGTTTATGATTTTCATTATGTTACTTGATATGAAAAATTGACAAAATATAATATTTTACTTGTAAAAGTAAATCCTGAGCCTGTAATAGCTGCTCTTCTTGTTCCATTTGAATTTATAGAAACAACGCTGTCGCCTTTCTTGTTCTCATAGAAGCATATGATATGAGCTCCATGTTTTGTGAACGTCTTTCTTAACTGTCGTATTAGACTGACCATTGCATATTGCGCATGGCACTTTAAATGTATTTTAGCGCGAAAATTTACTTACATTTAGCTGGATTTATTGCCGTCGTAGTTCCATCTTGTCGCCTTCGTACTTTTATTCGATGGCAACACGACGGGATTACGAGGTCTTCACGAAGTCGTGTTGCCATCGTAAGACCTTCGAGTAGCTTCGTGATTCATTCGTGTAGACATCGTAATGCCAAAGCTGCCCGATGGAAACGATGGAAACACGAATGCAATACTATGTTCAAAGATGCATTCCCGGTGACATTACGATGGTGAGGATGGTGATACGAACTCAATACGAACCCTCAACATCGGACGCACCTTCGAGGATTTTTTAACATGTTAAAAAATTAAGAACCCTTCCCGAAGTTGTCCCCGAAGGCTAGAAAAAGTGGCCGATGGTTCTACGATGGTTAAAGATGGCACTACGAATAGTCCGATCTGAATACGATCAGTCCCGATTTTGAAATTTTCCATAATCGTGTTGCCATCGGCGTAAAAATCGGGACAGTGTGACGCGGGCATAAATGAATACACTAAAGAAATCATGTTTTATTACTTCGAAGCCAATGCTTCTTTAAGAAGGGATTTTTTTATATATTGATCGTATCTCTTGAGTCATTCCAAACTGGAAAAAAACATAAAAATATGGACTCCCGGTCATATGTAATTGTGAAGTTTATAATCTTAATTAGTTTTTCCTCTATTGTTAAATGTTTTGGCGTCTAGCATCACTTTAGAGTTTTCATTTAAAAGAAAATTTGCATCTATTACACTTATATGTTTGCAATGTTTTTGGTATTATCCCAAGTTTTGCCAAAGACTTATATAGCAATGGTCAGACAGAATAAATAATAATCGCTGATAAACGTTTTCTAGGCGATTCAAGACCGTTTAAAAATTAATTAACTTGTCATACAATTGAAAGTTTTAGCTAGCTGTAACACCAGGTTCAATCCACCATTTTATACATCAGAAAATGCCTGTACCAAGTCCGGAATATGACAGTTGTATCCATTCGTTTGATATGTTTAAGCTTTTGATTTTTCCATTTCATTAGAAACTTTCCGTTTTGAATTTTCATCGAAGTTCAATATTTTTGAGATTTTACTTTTGACAAATATACTGGAATCACTTTCAAATATATATTTTTTGAGTTTGTATTAAATTTAAATGCATGTCAGCAATTGTATCGGAGACTCACTATCAATAAACTCTTTTAAAACAGAATGTTTATGTGGAAATCAAACGGATTTCGAAAATTGTACAGTAAGCAATCTCATGACTATCTCTTGTCAAAGTGTAAATTAAAATGTGTTCACATGTTTATATATCAGCATTGTGCTTAATTCAGGTTTAATTAGACAAATGTTCTAAGGAGTTATGCATCTCCGAAATGTAAAGTTAAATATAAAACTGCAGTATAGGCGCTAATATGGTAACTGTATATGCCAGAGCGCCTCTGAAGACATTGATTTACAAAACTAATTGTGTTATGATGTGAAAGGTTTATCGTCTCTGGCAAGAATACTTATATAGCGCAGGTCATCTATTTCCGAAAGGGATGCCATTTGATGTATAAGTGTTAACGTAAACTGATTTGAAAGTGTTCCTACCCTTACATGTCGTATCGGGGTTTACTTGTTATGTCATATTTTCTTTGTATTTGTGCTTAATTGTTTATTGTTTGGGTTTACATTTAAAGTATTTGTAAAGAGTGTAACAGACGCAACTGTCAAATAAGGAGTTACGCATGAAATAAAAGAGAGCCATTCCAAAGGGTTTTCTTTAAAAGAGGGACGAAAGATACCAGAGGGACAGTCAAACTCATTAATCGAAAATAAACTGACAACGCCATGGCTAAAAATGAAAAGAACAAACAGACAAACAATAGTACACATGACACAAACATAGAAAACTAAAAAATTAACAACACGAACCCCACCAAAAACTAGGGGTGATCTCAGGTGCTCCGGAAACGTAAGCAGATCCTGCTTTACATGTGGCATCCGTCGTGTTGCTTATGAGATAACAAATCCGGTAAATAGTCTAATTCGGTAGGTCACATTCATGAAGGGGAAGGGGATTGTAGTTACGCCGTAAGGAACATATCCGATATCTTTTGTGAAACGGTTATTCCATAACGATCAACCAACTCGTGATGGCGTCCGTAAAATTTACGAAGTGATGATTTCAACTTCACCATTTGGAACTCTTGATTTGATAGCTTCCTTGTTAGCAACAACCCTCTATCAAGAAAATCCTGATAGGAAATGCAAGCACGGGAATATCGTATCAATTTGGAGATATATACACCGTATGCAGGTGCTGCTGGAATGTTGCTACTTAGAAATGGAAAGTTCACAATTGGAAAGCTGAAATCATCTCTTTTGTCGTAAAGTTTTGTTTTCAATCGACCAGCATTGTCAATTCCTAGATGTAAGTCAAGATATGAGGCCGACTTAACTGTATATGTTGTATCCTTTATCTCTAGTTCAATGGGATAGATACGTTCAACATAGTCACCAAATTTTGAATTATTTAGTGAAAGATAAAAAGTAGTGTTCGATTTTCCTCAACATTCAACATTAAAAGAAAATTGATCGTAAAGCAGATGTTTACAAATAGGAGACATGATTCCAAGTTTATAATATATAGAATTTGTATAATAAATTCCCATTGAATATGATTTTGTCATAAGTTGCCGTTCCTTTTAACAATTATTTGCAAATCTTCTTTTGTTAAATCGACATATTTTGAATTTTTCAATAAAGTAAGTCGAAATTGTCCCACACACTGATTGATGTCCCGTAAATGTTTGCACTACCATATTGGAAACTTCTGATGAGTGTGTCGTCTTTGATTGCCAAATGGACAATATGCAAATGAGGTCCTTTAGGACTCAGCTTTAATAAGCATTTGCTATAAATGTCTTGCCAACAGGGACTTCAAATTGTTACATCTTACAACCAACAGACGATCAATAAACATGTCATAATTCTAATCACGTCATTTATTATAAAAGGGGTTAATGAGTAGATTTCTTCAAGAAAAAAACTAGTACCTGGGAATAAGCGTAGGTTAATTCAGTGACTTGTTAAAATGAAATGGCAAAACAGGGAAATTAGTTGTCATATGAAAATTAAATTCATGAATCAGAGGAATGCTTTTTTGTTTGATCTCCGAGTGCTATGATTATCAAATCAATTTTTACCGAATAAACTATCTTTTGTTTTAAGATTAGGTCTTATATTATAAAAAAACACTGAAAAATTAACATATTTTTTATAATAATAATAAAAGCATCAAACTATACTTTAAAATCATCCAGTTCACTAAAAGGATCTCGTGAATTAATAGACACTCATTAAAAGACATATTGTAAAAAAGTCTAAAGAAATTAAAATATATGAAACAAATTTGCATTACAGACAACGATGAAAATACAAATTATCTCTTAGTTCGTTCCGTGGATAATATTAAACAGTCACAATATTTAACAAATTTAAAGTATTTAACATTTCATAGTCACACGACTTGAAAATATAAAAATTCTAATCAGACAAAAGATATGAAAACAAAAACAAAGAGAAAATAAAACCATGACATTGAAATAGCAAACTTATAGAGTTATAGCACATATAATATAATGACAAATAGTTATATGTAGCTTTAAACTTTGAAATCATGTTTTATCATATAGAGTGTTATATAAGTAGAAGTAAAGGTATATTCGGCAATGCATACGGAACATAGAAAAAGAACTATGACGTTAACTTTATTATTTCATATTTTAAAATATCGAATTTTTTGTTTGTTAAGGATACGGTTATATTTTTTTAATTTCTTTACTAGACAGCCTTAAAATATTTACTTTTATTTTAGGAGTAGAAAATGGATTAAAATTGAGACTGAATGTAGAACAGTATGAATATATGCCAGGACCTCATGATGCTGCTGGTATTAAAATTCTTATTCATGATAGATTGGAGATACCAAGAGTGTATGCCCTTGGTCAAGCCGTATCCACAGGTTCCAATGTTTTTGCAGGTGTGCAATTGTTGAAGGTAAATATATATTTTCAAGTCGATAACTTGACCACGACTTGCTTGCTCTTTATCCCCAAAATATGCTTTCATCTAGCTATTTATTTCTTGTATATCTTTTTAAAATCTCTATTTGATTTGTCTGTGCATATTATTGTACCAATATGTTACCATTACTAGCACTTTAAACAGGCAGATTAAACAATCTAAAATAATTGAGCTGATTATCTAGTAATTCTGTGTGAAATGATTGATTACTAGTAGTTGATTGTTGATTTCTACACGTCCAGTGATAGCTCTTTCTCGCAAGTGAAATATAAAAAATGTGAAAAAAAAGTATATAAGGCAAAATATTCGTAAGTTTTAATTTCCACTTTGTCCTTGCCACAATCCCCGTCTCATTCCACCGTTTTTGACAAGAGCACGGCGGTTGCAACATGAGTTGCTTACTCTCTCAGATCCTTAATGTGAAGTGAAGTTTGTTTTGATCAATTTTTGGTTTTGATTATTTTTGTACGCAATGATGTCTTGTAACTTGTTTTCTATTGACTATTTTTTCCCTCAATGCATTTTGATTGTCCCTAATAAAGTATTTTTTACTTTTAACTTTTCTAGCAAATAAATATGTTATTATTTTATTTGCGCAAATAGATCGAAACAAGCAAGTTTTATCTTCGACAAAAAAAAACCGTTTAGTATAAAAGGAACTTTATTTTCTGTTTACACTTAAAGGATTGATATGTTGACAAGTGTTTGATTTTGTTCTTGTGCTGTTTGATTATCTATGATACGGGATTGGTAACTCTTTGATGTTAAGTTAAAAGTAATAATACGTCATCAATATGTTTTATCAGCTTCATCATGCATGTCATTTAACAATATAATTGTCAAACTAGCACATAATACCGAGATGAGTGTATCAGATATCTAAAGCTAAGTTATCAATATATATCTATTACCTATAAAGCACGCATGACAAAACAAGGTTAATTGAGTAATAATGTTTTTTTTCTATTCCAACATCTTGAACTATTCTCCTTTTCTGATCTATATATTCCTTATAATTCACTTCAGCATCGGGTGTGTTACCATGTATGTATATATAGATCTGCTGCTTCATTTTGTTTGCTTGCACCTTAATAGACTTCCAAATTTCAATGTTAATGCTAGTTTGCAAGTCAGGAATATGACAGTTGTCGTCCATTCGATTAATGTGTTTTGTCATTTGATTTTGCCATGTGATTAGGGACTTTCCTTTCTAAATTTTCCTCGGAGATCAATATTTTTGTGATTTTACTTTTTGCATGTGTTGTCCACTTTGTTTGTGTTTTTTTTTCATGGAAAGATTAAATGAACATTTACTTGTATTGAAATAAGCACTCTAGAATTTTCCCTGTGAAGGGCCACACAGAAATGACAATGGTCACAAATTCCAAAACAAAAAAGCCCTTAATAGTAATCTAACTTTCTTTGTGATAGATTGTTACATACGTATATTAAGATGATTGGTTCATTAGTTACATCTATCAGAATATGAATATGAAGTGAATGAACAACTATACCTTTGTAACATTAAAAATAAGGAGAGAATACTTCTGAAAAGAGATTTAAATTTTAATTCTAAAAGATAATGACAGGAATCATTTTTGTAATAAAATGAAAATACAGCCTGATCTAAATTAATATTGATATTTCAATGGAAATTCTTGTACTTACTGTTTTTAATTTATAGTTAACCTTTTTATTTTTATTTAAAGTTATTTTATTAAGACATGTTTAAGGCACCTGAATGTTTATTGAATTCGACTTATACAGATATACAGTCAGTGGATCCGTGAGGGAATGTTACACCTTCTGTATCATGAAGGAAAATGTTTCGACGTATTTTCAAAAGCAGTAACCAATAGTGTATTCCATTGCCCGGGTAAATTCGATGTTTTTCCTTGCATCGATCTGATGAATTAATCTTTTTTCAACTGATTTTTATAGTTAAAAGGTTAAAAGACGAATTAGGCGCTTATAATTTTTTTTAACTGAGCTGCATTATTTGCGTGACTCTCTCAATTCAGGAGTTGTAGTTCAGTTTGTGTCATTAGTTTATGGCTGTCATATTTCATTTTCGTTACTTCGTTTTGTTTTGTTTTACATTTGTCTGTTATCTTTTTTAATTAAATAGTCTATTTGTTTTCATGTCGGTCCTTTTATGGCATAATACGGGGTATGGATTTTTCTCATTGTTGAAGGCCGTACTGTTGCCGACGTCCACTGGAAATCATACCACTAATCTTTGTTTGTATATACTGTTTGTTCTCTATTATATATCGGTCGTCAGACATTTATTATAATTTGTTTACTATCAATTTCTTTAAAGAAAATGTGATGGTATTGTCATTAGAGTTCGAACGAAGTCTATGTAAGAAACGTACCTTAGGAATAATACAAAGGATATATAACTGTGTTAATGTTTATATTTTATACAGTTCTAACTTTGTTTTGAATTTTCCTCGGAGCTCAGTATTTTTGTGATTTTACTTTTTGTAACCGAAGTTAAAGTGTCACATTACTACCATTGCCGATATGACCTTAATATTTATACAGCAGAAAATGCATATTGATAAAGTCGAATATAAAACCATTGTGTTGTTATAGAAATACATATTGACATTGGTTTCATGGTCCGTTGTTTTACACAAAAACAAATTAATTGCATGTTTGAAATCTTTGTTCTGTTTTTTCTCCAGGCTCTCAATTATACAAATAGAAATCAATTAATAGAGAAAATAATTCGTTCCATTCGTCATTGAAGATTTCAAAAATATAATATGATTTTATATGTGTGATAGATTTTAACATGCTTTGAGAATGCTATAAAAACTGAAAATGTGTTTTAGATTTGTGGAAAAAATAAATGAATAAAAAATCTAAGATAGTAACATCAAAGTATACGAAGTATAATTATGCTAAAAAGATGAGTATTGTACAGATCATAAGATGTTACATAATAGTTATCAAAGGTACCAGGATTATAATTTATTACGCCAGACGCGCGGTTCGTCTACATAATACTCATCAGTGACGCACATATCAAAATATGTATTAAAGTCAAACAAATAGAAAGTTAAAGAGCATTGAGGATCCAAAATTCCAAAAAAGATGTGCCAAATACGGCAAAGGTAATCTATGCCTGGGACGAAAATATCCTTAGTTTTTCGAAAAATTCAAAGTTTTGTAAACAGGAAATCTATAAAAATTACCACATTATTGATATTTATGTCAACACCAAAGTTTTGACCACTGGACTGGTGATACCCTTGGGGATGAAACGTCCACCAGCAGTGGCATCGGCCCAGTGGTGTAAATAGTTATTAAAGGTACCAGGATTATAATTTAGTACGCCAGACGCGCGTTTCGTCTACATAAGACTCATTAGTCACGCTCATATCAAAATATGTATAAAGCCAAACAAATAGAAAGTTGAAGAGCATTGAGGATCCAAAATTCCAAGACATAAGACGTAAAATGTATTACTTGTAGTACAATAGTACATATAAGTTTCAGTTAGACAGAATAATATTAATATAACCATGTTTAAGGCAGATGTTTGAATGTAACATCTTACTTATCAATCGGTACTGCAGATGTAATATAAACAATATTGCATATAATTTGACTTTTGTTTTAGTATTGTTTCTTAACTTTAACTTTTGAATAGTTATATATTATTTCAATTGTTATATTGCTAAATGCGATAAGTCTTTTTGTCTGATTTTTAGCATGGCTTTTTTTAATTGTATAACATCGATATCGCCACTGCATAGTCTATGTGCTGACCAGTCTATGTTATCATGATCAGATTGTAGTAAAACTCCCGCACACAAGAAAGGGTACAGTAAACATGATAGACATGTTTGATAATTTCGATGTTACACAATGTATTGTATGCATTGATTTGTTTTTATAGATATTTATATTTTCTTGATGTTATCTCATTCCTGAAAATTAAGGTAATAAGTTTAATTGCAGATTTTAAGTTAATCTTCCGATATTGATATTTAATTTCATTTTAAGGTGAAGCTTGTTATAATTTTCCATACAACTATGTATCACTAACTTTTCCCATTGTTAGCGAATGTCGTGAAAAAATGGCAGAAACTTTCGGTTTGAGGTAGTTTTTGCTTTCTTGGTGATGACTAAAAACGCACAAACTTATCCCTTGAGCGAAAAGTGAGTACACATAAAAACTTATTGGACCTGTTGCAAACAGCACTTATTGCGATGATTATTTTTTAGAAAAAAGCTGTATCATATAGATATACATTTTCTATACTATCGAATGAATTGAGTACACTATTTAGGAGTGATATGACTTGTCTAAATGCCATTTTGTATTTCCTTGTTGACGTATCTGTTTCTTTTTTTTAATGAATTTAGATTAAAAAACAATGTTGACTATTGTACCTTTTTTGACATTCTTATCTATTATGTGTGTTTGCCTTGGCTACACTTTTTTGTCAATATAAAGGAGTTCAATTTGAATGTTAAACACGTGAGAGTTTTAGGTGGCAATAAAACCAGGTTTAATCAACTTTGTTTTAACTTAACGGTATGTCAGAAAGATGACATTTGTTTTCTATTCGTTTGATGTGTTTGATTTTTTGATTATGCAAACCGATAAGGGACTTTCCGATTTGATTTGAATTTTCCTTTGAGTTTGTTGTATTTGTTATTTGATTTTTTATCAACATTTCATAAGAGCAGTGACGAACAAATGATGTGCAGTTCCATAATAGGATAAATAATAGGAATTTGAAATTGACCAACTAACTAAATATTAAATAAAGAAAAAAACGAATATAGTTTTAAGATGTATAAAGTAAAAGACTATCTTATTACCAGTAATACATAAATAAATAGTGTCCTTAATGCCATTCGTGGAACAGACTATTGTTTATAAAATGTAACAAGCTTTACTAGAAAAAAAGCCATCTTCGCCTGAAACGATCAAATATACCCAATATTTATGTATTCGAAGGCAACACATTTATGAGGTCATTTTTCTTTCATTTGTTGTTTAGAGATAGTAATTCAAAATAACCCTGATCAAATACATAGTTATTTATATGATTATAAATCTTACAGTATATTTTGATGAACAGAGCAATATCAGAATTAATGAATATAAGACATTTTGTCCCCTTCACGCAAACATCACATTAACACCTATGAAATAGAAATAATCAAGCGAAATTGAAAAACATTCAATCACACAGAACTGACGTTTATTAAGAATATTCTTTGTTAGAACTGTTGAAAGTAAACAAAAAAGTATACATATATACAATAATGTTTTACCCAGCAATGTCATTCTCGACACATGAGTAATTGATACTTGATTAAATTTGAAGTTGACCTCTAGGTGTCTTTTATTCTATTTTGTTGCTTGAATTGGCGTATTAAATATATAACATCTTCATGAATTATTCATATTCTTTATGAAAAAATTAAATGCTGGGTAGTGATCACAAATAGAATTCACTTTACCTCTTTCTTATTTTCAATAAAACAGTTATACTAATGGAATAAATGTCAGCGTAAAACTGAAGGAAAGTTATGGACATATGATGAAATGAATTAGCTACATATTTCTTTTGGCAGAACCTGTTTAATATATTCCCACTTAATTCGGCTGTTGGGAGATATAATCAATAATCATAAACTCTTTTACTGAAGTGTCAAAATAACTTTGTTAATTCTGAACTTTAAAATCGATGAAAATTTGGATATTTGTAAATCAAATTGCTTTTTTTTCAAAGTATTGGTCTTGATACCTCTAAGATGCCTTTTCCAAAAAATAAATGTGTTTAACGATGTGAATTGTACGACAAACCAGGCAAATTGTGATTGTTTTCATGCATCTAAAATTGAATTTATTCTATTACTTTTATAAGTTTTTTTGTTTACCCAACTTAAGGTCCGAAAAAGTAAAAAAAGAAACAGAAATACTAAGGAAACATTCAAAACTCATACTTTGAGATAAACTGAAAGCGTCATGACAAAAACGAAAGAAAAAAATTAAACCAAACAAGTTGACAAAACTCTACATATAACACTAAAGAGTGAGCAACACGAACTCAAACATAAAACTATGGATTGTTTTATGTGCTCCAAAAGAGTATGAAGAACCGGCTCTAATCGTAGAGCTATAAAAATTCACGAAGCACACATGTATCTCTTGCTTTGAACTTTTATTCAAACTGATAATATTGGTGGTGCTTATTTGACAAAGTAATTGATTAACTGATACAGATACAATTTTCTATTGGCTGCATGATTGATAACCCCATTTCGTTGTATATTCTTGTGAAACAATCACATTCTAGAGTATTGACTCTACCAATGCTATCCGCGCTTCAAACAAAATGTGAAAGTTACTTTCTTCCATTTCGAATGCATTTTACCACATGTATTCACTTCTATAATTAACCCCAAGGAAATCTAATATACGGTTCCTTTGAATGTTGCGATTTATCTTCACTTTTAGATGAGTCAAACAAGAATGTTCTAATTAAATTAAAGAAACCTATCTGATATAAGAAAAATCTTTAGAACAGAACCATCTGAACACTTACACATAACACAGTTTCAAAATCATATGATCAAAGTTAAGTGATTCAACTGCATATTAAATTCAACCTCTGCGTTAAATGCATATTAGATGCTTTAATATGATTAAGTAATACTGTTTTCGACGACCTTTATGTCTAGAATGTACTTGCATTTTTTTCAAATTTAATCTTTGACAAATTCTTTCCTTGTATGAAAATTATTTTGAAACCGTTTCAAATAGTTTTAAGCACGTTTGATATTTTATTGAAAATTTTAAACGAATTTAACAGTAGTCAAAGATAATTATAACGAAATTTGTCATACAAGTTTTTATTACATGTCTTCATCGGGTTTACTTCATTTGATATTACCTTATTTTTATATTTATAAATAAGACGACAGAGCAATCCAATTATTTTCAGTTAAATTTAAACCGGTTTCAGATATATAACAGGTGAAATAGTTTTACCGGTTGTTCGATGTCAGGTTACTTTGCCGTCGGCTAAATATACACGAATTTGAAGTATACATGGTAAATGTTGTTTCGGAACTCTTTAAATGTGTGTCGCTATTTGGAGAAAAGAAACCATGATTCAGTGAACAAGAATGTAAATCCATAACAATTTTGTTTATATGTTTATATATAACGCGCAACACATAAACAACCGAACGAAAGTGAGGAGCTAGTGCGGAGAACTAACTTTAAACTAAGGATTTTCTTACCCCAGGAGTAGATTACCTTAGCCGTATTTGGCACAACTTATGGGAATTTTGGGTCCTCAATGCTCTTCAACTTTGTATTTATTTGGCTTTTTAACTATTTTGATCTGAGCGTCACTGATGAGTCTTATGTTGACGAAACGCGCGTCTGGCGTATAAAATAATAATCCTGGTACTTTTGATAACTATTTACACTACTGGGTCGATGCCACTGCTGGTGGACGTTTCGTCCCCGAGGGTATCACCAGCCCAGTAGTCAGCACTTCGGTGTTGACATGAATATCAATTATATGGTCCTTTTTATAAATTTTCTGTTTACAAAACTTTGAATTTTCGAAAAAATAAGGATTTTCTTACCCCAGGAGTAGATTATCTTAGCCGTATTTGGCACAACTTTTGGGAATTTTGGGTCCTCAATTCTCTTCAACTTTGTATTTATTTGGCTTTTTAACTATTTTGATCTGAGCGTCACTGATGAGTCTTATGTTGACGAAACGCGCGTCTGGCGTATAAAATAATAATCCTGGTACTTTTGATAACTATATACACCACTGGGTCGATGCCACTGCTGGTGGACGTTTCGTCCCCAAGGGTATCACCAGCTCAGTAGTCAGCAATTCGGTGTTGACATGAATATCAATTATATGGTCATTTTTATAAATTTTCTGTTTACAAAACTTTGAATTTTCGAAAAAAAAATGGATTTTCTTACCCCAGGAGTAGATTACCTTAGCCGTATTTGGCACAACTTTTGGGAATGTTGGGTCCTCAATGCTCTTCAACTTTGTATTTGTTTGGCTTTTTAACTATTTTGATCTGAGCGTCACTGATGAGTCTTATGTAGACGAAACGCGCGTCTGGCGTATAAAATTATAATCCTGGTACTTTTGTTAACTATTTAATAAGATTGTATACACAAAAACTTTGGATTTTAGAGGTTTATTCTTTTAAAAGTCCTGATGGTCCCTGTGGGACATTTCCCGTTGTCTTTAATGTCACGCTTTTGCGGAAACAATTCAAATGTTTAATGCGTTAACATGGCGATACTTTGAATTTGAAATGTTTGAATTTAACCCTATGCAATACATCCGATTTTGACTATGAGAAATTTTGACAAGAACTTTTGCTGGCTATTTATACTATAAATCGAAAAAACTCCTTATCAGGAAGATCCTGCATAAAGACAATTTATTTTTATGTGTGCAGTTACAAAACATACTGAAACACCAAATTGTAGCCCCATTAATGTCCACTTAAAGCAGAAATCCAATATATAAAATTTCCTTTACACCTTTTTTCCTGGTTATAAAAGGCATAAAAGGCGTTTCTTCCACCCAATTTTACCTTTGTGCTTTAACATATAAAAGTTAACTTTTGCAAATTGCGGTGTTTTGAACAACCGTATGAGCTATCATGGTTGGCCTTTTGATGCTTATGAATGTTTAAACTTACCTGACTTCATAAAATAGGTCGTGCCTCTTTTACAAAAACTGTCCAAAATAGATTTATGCGGACTGACTGAAAGTTTTACGGTCACTATTGCGAGTTGGTCGTCGAATATTGTGTTGGTGTTTCTAAACACTGGATACATGATTTTCAGGTATTACATCTTCAGATAACAATATAGTCTGGTAGCTTTACCGACTGTGAAAATCTTTACTGAGCGTAAAAACATATGTTGGTTAATGCATGCTTACAATGGAGATGGATCCGGTCTCACATTTTGGAGTTCAAGCGATTCTCTTAGTTTTTGAAATGCCTCTTCCCAAATCAATGTACGATATTTGATTATCGGTAAACTATTGTCGCCTTAACAATAACGTGATTGTAAAGTTAGCATTTCATATTTTGTTTTCACAAATAGGAGTATAACTTAATGTAATGTTCAATAATTATTACATGATGTTTTGGATTTTGTATTTTCTAAACATACAACATATTTTGTAGAGCTTTTGATGAGTGAATATTGATTTCTATTCTAAACTTGTTTATCAAGCTATGACATTATATGACAAATTTTACTGTCGACAAAAATATTACGGATGATAAGCTTTTGAATGATATAAGATATAACGCTATTTTAGCTGGTCTCATTACTCTTTTCCTAGTTGTGCTTTAATAAAAAATGTTGAATCCTAAAAAATTGCATTATATTTTTTTTTTATTTTTTAACTTTATGTAATTTGAGAAAATAACATTTTGTTTTACAATAGATGACAGATGAAAGATATTTTCAATGATTTAAATTGCTGTTTGCATTTCGATCTAAATCTGCAACAGGTTACAACAGTATTTTTAATACTGAAAAAGCTTCCTGTACTATTCTACGAATTATTGTATTGCGATAATCAATTATTTTAAATGCTTTTGTTTTTAAATGAAGGTACATTAAACATCGTTAAAGTAGTTAAGATTGATATGTTTTAGAGTGCATTGCATCGCGTAAAGCATTCCCATTTTCTCTAAATTAGTTTTTGAATTATTAACGTTCCATAAGCAGATAAGTTATCTCTGTCTGCAATCTAAGATAATTCAAATTGTATAATAAACCAGAATCGTTTTGCACAGATGACGAAATATGTGTTACACTAACTATCCAACAATCCTTTTCCCCGAATAATTATTAGATTTTCATCGGATTTTTACGCAATCAAGCTACACAACGGGTGCAACGTGTGGGGCAGGATTTGTGTACTCTTACCGAGCACCAAAGATCACCCCTATTCTTGGTGGGGTTTGTTTTGCTTTTTCTTTAGTATTCTATTTTGCGTTTTGTGTTTTGTGTACTGTTGTTTGTCTATTTTTAAATTGTTTAAGTATCATTATTATTATTATTATTATTATAATACAGTATTCATAACAGCGCAATTTATAATATTAAAATTACCCTAAGCGCTTTACGACATATATCTATTCACATATACAAGTATTAAAAATAAAATATGAAAGCCCATGTTATATAAGCCTAATATCACCAGGTTAATTTCGCATTATGGGTTTGGTTGTCCCTTTGCTATCTTCGCTTACGATTTTGAATATTAACTATTACTAATTTAGTAGCATATTCCGGATGGGATTTTAAACAACTAGAAACAAATGATTGCATTTATAACTCAAAATTTACTATACAAGTGGCAGCACAGTATAGAAATACAAAAAAGTTTTGATATTTTTAAACCTTATTACTTTTAATCAAATGACGGGTAATTCATTTTAAAAGGGAGAAAAAAAATATTTCGTTCAGTTGCGTATTGAATAAGTAGAAAATACGTTTTTCATACTAAACGGTCACTGAAATCGTCATCAATAATTACACGCCGAACTTTTTAACAAACGACATAATCGTTACGCCTGGACGTCTTTTGTTTTTAACCTACACTACTTTTCATACCTTTTGCAACCATTTGTGTCGACCTATTGCAATGGAACAGACTAGCTTTGTTTAAGTTTGAAAAACAAAAGAAAATTTGCTTTCACATTTATTCTTACGTTCAGCCATTAAGATGATGTCCTTTTTGTTTATGTTGATTGGAGCACATCTAAACTTAAAATCATATGAAACGAGTGATTGGTGAAAAATAATGTTTATCCAATTCTTTAACCAATGCATGTATAAATCAGAAACTTAATCTTCTGTGCACGATTTTGTCATTTTTTATGCAAATATATCGTATAATCGTCAATTTATTTTCTCTCTGTCTGTTATGATTCAACAAATAAGGCAGCTCATTAAATGCCGTGTTTTGACTCCGAAGTTTACCGATTGTCACCTTATAGTAAACAATCAACAAATAAGCATGGGTATTGAGCACTTGTTTAAGATGTACACTCAGATACTACTTTATTTAAGTGACAGACCCATGCGTATTGCGATCACCGGATTTTTACGAGTAGGGTCACGCTAAGGTGACTTTGCATACGGAGCAAATGTCGGCGAATTGCTTCCTGGAAGCAAGTAATTGAAAAAAAGTAACTTCTTCTAAATTTGGAAAAATTCAAAAATTTTCTTCAGAAAAAAGAATATGTACATAAGTTTAATAATGTAAACTATCCATTTTGTTATAAAAAAACATATGCATCATGTTTTTTAATTTGAGGTTTCATATGACTTTAAATGTTTTAAATTGACAATTAAGGCGGGTGAGATTTCACAGATACGACACAAAATATGTTAGATGGTAACATTCAAGTTCTTCGTAGGGTTTTTACGGCAGTGCGTGCATATTGTCTATACCTCAATTGCATCTATAAATCAAGAATGGTTGAGTTGCATGTCTCCTTTGGAAGTTTTGTCACTTTGATCTGATTAACCGTTATATAATATTTGAGTCACAGATGACTGACCACGACTAAATGACACTTGTCCCAACAATAATCCTGTCACTTCTTCCTTAAATTTTTACTTGACCGAATACGACTTGTCTGTATAATTTTTTACAAGCAATAAAAACACATTTGTCCCAACCGAGTTCTTCTTTGCTTTTAATTTGGTGGGGCTCGTGTTTTTCACTCCTTAGTTTTCGTTGTATTGTTTTGTCTGTGTGTAATTGACTTTTAATTTTTGACATTCCTTTTATTATACTTTTACGTTTAGCGTTTCAAAATAATTAGTCATGTTTATCAAATTTTATCTGATATTAATTATGTAACGTGCCACTTATCTTTGTTCAAATCAAGTCTTTCTTATCGATTTAAGGACCGATATAGCGTTATCTTAAATAAGTTTTAAGCATGGATTTCTCTGAATATCTTTAAAATACCGGGACTGTATTCAAGCGAATGACTTGGTATATTCATTTACAGAAGAGTCTTCTGTGGTTTAACTATCTGTTTATAAACGGAAATTGTGAGTATGTATAATATATGTATTCATATTTTGGTTATAGGTTGTAAATCTACCCTCCCCACATGGTTTATGCAGTAGCAGAGAACTGGATTATATTGACAGATACTCACAAGGAGCTTGTAAACTGGACTGTCTGTCACATACAGCTGCCCAAATGTGTGGATGTAGACACATTTATATGCCATCAAAAGACGGTTTGTTTTAGCATTTTAGTACATTCAATCATTATGATATCAAAGAGAAGGGAACATTTGTTTCTCATACATTAACATGTCAGAAAATGAACCATATCATTTGAATTTAATTAATTCATTTCAAATATGGTTTGACATTTGATACGGATTCAGTAAACATGCACTTTGAGGCCACGTTTATGGTAGGGTAAAACCAAAGGTGCTTAAATATGCATTTATGCTATTGTTCACTGACCAAGGCAAGGTTTTGTGACATTGTTTCTGTTTGCTATGCGTACATTCTTTTGTATACTGTTTTTTATCCAAAGTTTTTAACAAATCTCAATTATTTCCGTCCGTTGTACGTGAGCTCGTCGTAAACTTTTATGGTGTTTTCTTTTCTCTAATCGCAAGGCTCACAAAATAAAACTCGACTACAGTCATTGTCTAAATGTCGGATATATCATCAATTAAAAATCTAGTCGCCATAACATCAAAAAAGAAACAGGTAAATAAACTCATTATTGATACCAGGATGGCTTAATATATGTGTTATTATGTAGATTTATGCTCACTCCTTTTTATTCTTATTTCCTCTGTTGCTATTTGCATATGCCTCATTTAATGTCAATCAAGTGACAACCACAGTGACAGTAGTCATATATAGTAAAAACATTTTGTTTGTACCTGTTTCAATGAAGTATACTACAAATCTGCTTTCAGTGTCAAATAATTCTTGATAATTTACCTTACAGTAAGAAGCCTAAGCTATTATTGAAACCGACAGTTTCCTGATCTTACTATTAAATCACAAAAAAGATAGAAAAAAAAAGATTTAATTGTTTATTATCCTTAGTAAAACTAAAAACTACTGTCACAGAATGTGTAGATAAAAGAAAACCATTCAAATGAATAAATAACATAACTCTTATAAAAAATTATTTCACTTGTAAGGTACAGATTTTAGCTGAAAGATCGATTGGACATGTATTAAAAAAGAGGGACGAAAGATACCAAAGGGACGGTCAAACTCATAAATCTAAAACAAACTGACAACGCCATGGCTAAAAATGAAAAAGACAAACAAACAACAGCACACACGACACAACATAGAAAACTAAAGAATAAACAACACGAACCCCACCAAAAAACAAGGGGTGATCTCAGGTGCTCCGGAAGGGTAAGCAGATCCTGCTCCACATGCGGCACCCGTCGTGTTGTCTAATTCGGTAGGTCACATTCAGGAAATGGAAGGGGATTGTAGTTACGACGTAAGGAACATATCCGATATCATTTGTGATACGGTTATTCCATAACGGCCAACCAACTCGTGATGGCGTCCGTAAAATTTACGAAGGGATGATTTTAACTTCACCATTTGGAACTCTTGGTTTAATAGCTTCCTTGTGAGCAGCAACCCTCTATCACGAAAATCATGATAGGAAATGCAAGCACGGGAATATCGTATCAATTGGGAGATATATACCCCGTATGCAGGTGCTGCTGCATAAATGACGTTTCAATATTATTTCGAAATTGAACATTATTTAGACTGTTACGTGCATCAGCAGTGGTACAAAACTCAAACACTAAAAATGAAATGTTGAAGAAAATTATATTTGTTTTAGGTTACCCTCCAGTTTGTACGATCAAGCAGTACTACGGCTGTTTAAAACAGATATTGGGTATGTGATATAATGAAGTATATGTATTACTGGTAAATCATTAAACCAGGGATATCATTACCATAAATTACCTAAAACCTTCACAAAATATTTCCATAGATATAAAGATTTGGTTTTGAAGTTTGGTAGTACCTGTAGAAAACTCATTTCAAACGGGATAGCACATCCTCATTTACAGAAACGTTGTTAACCGTGCCTGGACATTTAGAAATGATCCTGGTAAACTCATCCCTCCTTTAAATAAACTTATGTTAAAAGGTTACCAATTCAAAACTGTTTAATAAGATTATTGCATATTGTGTTCATTGGTATAAATATTGATGTTGTTATCAGTAAATTAAAAGCAAACTAAATATTACTAGTATGTTATATACATATACACATTCATGGATCTACAATCTGTCGATACCTGTATCTTGGCATTGCGCAAGGTGATGTTTTTCTCTGACTGTTTATGACGTCTTTAAACTAAATTCATTGGATGTGTACGGATTAGTAATTTAGTCTTAGATGCATATTTTTTTTTATTAGTTGTTATAGGCTTTGGACTAGCTGTCAGTTATCTGCGAGTACTCTCAGATCTGTCCCGAGTGTCCTTTTTTTGTTGGGATGTACAAGTACCCGGTCACGTCCACTTGTATTTTTGTCCATCTAATGAGTTCAGTCTTTTTCAACTGATTTTTATAGTTCGTTCTTATGTTGTACTGTTATACCACTGTCCCAGGTTAGGGGAGGGTTGGGACCCCGCTTACATATTTAACCCCGCAACATTATGTATATATGTGCCTGTCCCAAGTCAGGAGCCTGTAATTCAGTGGTTGTCGTTTGTTATTGTCTTACATTGTTTTTCGTTCATTTTTTCTGATATAAATAAGGCTGTTCGTTTCCTCGTTTGAATTGTTTTGCATTGTCCTTTCGGGCCTTTTATAGCTGACTATGCGGAATTGGCTTTGTTCATTGTTGAAGGCCGTACGGTGACCTATAGTTGTTAGTTTCTGTGTCATGTGGGTCTCTTGTGGATAGGTGTCTCATTGGCAATCATACAACATCTTCTTTTTTTTTATAGCGTGGCAAAACATTAAAATATAAGAAGTATTAATTTTTATTAATTTTTTTCACATTGCAACGGAGCATTATCATTTACGTGGCGGACATCCTCAAAACAATAAGTTAACTTGTTGCAAACTGGTGGCCATCTTGGATGACGGATCGACTACAAAGTAACAACACTTGGTTAGCATCTCATAAGAAACATTCATGCTATGTTTAGTTTCATTCCGTTCAATGTTCCTCTTAAAGAAGACATTTGTATGTATTTCCCAATGGGTCCTGTGTTAAACTAAGTCCCCCGCTGGCAGTCATCTTGGATGATGGATCGACTACAAAGTAACAACACTTGGTCAGCATCTCAATAGAAACATTCATGTAATGTTGGGTTTCATTCCAGTCAGTGGTTCTCTAAAAAGAGGCATTTGTATGTATTTCCATAATGTCCTATGTTAAATTTAGCAGTCGCTGCTGACCATCTTGGATAATGGATTGTCTACAAAGTAATAACACTTGGTAAGCACCTAAAAAGAAACATTCATGTTGTGTTTGGTTTCATTTCATTCAGTGGTTCACTAAAAGAAGACATTTGTATGTATTTTACATAGTGTCCTATGTTAAACTATGTCCCCCGCTGACGGCCATCTTGGATGATGGATTGGCTACAAAGTAAGATCACTTGGTCAGCATATCATAAGGAACATTCATGCCATGTTTATTTCCATTCCATTCAGTGGTTCAAAATGTAAAACGTTAACGACGACGACGATGGACGCCATGTGATTAGAAAAGGTCACTTGGCCCTTCGGGACAGGTGAGCTAAAAAGGGCAGGCAACTCACTTTATTTTATATCACATCAATTGAACTGACAGAACATAAAAATGTAACTAAGACAGCCTTTGGTATTGAACAAATAAAATTCAAAAATAAGATGTGGTATGATTACCAATGAGAAGACAATCTACCAAAGACCACATATCTCAGATAATAGTTAGATAATAGTAAGAATAGTTTAACATAATGCCCTTAACAATGAACTGAACCAAGACCCCAGTACAAACTATAAAAGGCCCCCGACATGACAAATGTAATAATTTAAACAACAACAAAAACAACGAAAAATAAAACAGTTTTATACCGTTGTTCAAAAGTTCGAAATCATCAAAGTATATTTATAATTATATAGTAGTTTATGTATTACTGAGAAATCACTGAAAATTACCCATAATTTCTCACCAAGAGCAAATCCATAATTCATTTGGCTTTCAAGCATGATACACATGTTTGCATTGACATATTTATTGTTATAGATTTGAGATAAAATATAAGTACTAATATGGTTCTTGATTCAGTTTATTTCACCGTTTTGCATTCCGATTAAGATAGTCCATTCATCCAAACAAAGATGTAAATAGTAAACACAATGGCAATGTGATAATTTTCTATTTTAATATATTAATGGTTTATCTAAACAAACAATTAACACTATTGACTTTCTTGTTGTTTAATTGTTCATTAGATAATGAATACATAGTGCATTCATGATGATACTTTGATGACATAGTTAGATATTTCAAGTACTAAAAACCAGAAATAGTATAACTTGAGTTTGTATGTACTTAAAATGTACTGCATTTAAATCTAAAAAGTCAAAAGTTGTTTTTATTTGGTTGTATACTATATGTTTTTTTTTTTTTTATTGCAAATGAGACAAACATGCTAAAAATCTCCGATGATGAGATAAATTTAGAGATGAAGTAAATTGTTTGATTGTCATTCCAGCTATGTCTCTCCAACCAAAGATTAGTTATCTGCATCGCTTTACTTCATATACAAAGATACAAAAGATAAGACGACATTCAAACTCATAGATCGAATGAATATAAACTTACAACGTTATGGCTAAAGACAAAGACAAACAGACAAACAATATTACACATGACACAACATATAAAACTAAAGAATAAGCATCACGCACCCCACCATATACCAATGGCGATCTCAGGTGTTACGGATGCTGCTTCACATGTGCCATCCGTCTTGTTGCTTTTGTGTAGTAAGGTACCTTTCGATATTTAGAAGCTTTCGTCTGTCTGTATTAACTAGGATAAAACAATACTATTTAGTCGTCTGATCTTTTTTTACCGAATGTGCCCTATTTTTGATTGTGATACTATGACTAAGTGCGGATGTTCATGGCGGCTGTTGCATGCATAGCAGGAGACACTATGTTGGTGTGTCTTATTTCTTTCATTTTTGAGTTTAATGAATAAACTCATCATAGATACCAGGACTACATTTTGTATATACGCAAGACGCGCGTTTCGTCTACAAAAGACTCATCAGTTAAAAAGGCCAAATAAATACCAAGTTGAAGAGCATTGAGGACCAAAATTCCTAAAAGTTTTGCCAAATCCAGCTAAGGTAATATACCCCAGCATGTGTTTGTTGGCTTTGGTGAATTGTTTTGGTGAATTTTCCTCGGAGTTCAGTATTTTTGTGATTTTACTTTTTAATTGATTGAACAGATTTTAACATTGATAAATTATTGTATGCAAAGCCATCAGTTACCATAGTTCATGAAAATTTGGCGGTATTTCATTACGCCATATGAATATGATCTTATACTAAACGATATGAAATCTTCAGAAGACGTGTAAGCAATGGTTCACTTACATTACATGCACCATTCATTGAAATTTTTACTGCAATTTGTTATTGACATATAGCAACATTGTAATATGCTCGTAAATGACATCAACGACACGACTATGTCGTGTGAAGCACAGTTGAATATAGTCTTACCTTTCCGTCTACTATCCCTGTTTAGCCGAGTTTGTTAAGTTTAAACTGTTGATTGTCCTATGAATATTTTATAGGGTGTCATATGACGTCTTGACTGTCCCTTTGGTATCTTTCGTCCCTCTTTTGTATCACAGCTGGAAAATGTTTTTCATTTTGAAAATATACTGATCAGCTAGAGGTGCTACATGTATATACAATTTTCGTGTAGAAAACTCAACGGTTTTAATTTTTAGTTGGATGTTTTGCAATTACATTCACAATAAAATTTTCAAATATTCATGAACTAATAAATAACAATGTTTTGTTGATGTGATTAAGTTATGTATTTCCAAAAAAACGTTAATGTCTAATTGTTCGTTTCTATGTTTGTTGCATTGCCGTTTGTTTTGTGTTACACTTCAGTGTTCTGTTGTTTTCCTCTTATGGTTGATGACGTTTACCTTGATTTTTGTATGAAATCCGAATTTATTTTTCACCAGGAATTCCGTAGTAAAGCAAAGGTTCAAATCGAGGTATAACAAAACGAACTCAAATGTAAAACGATGAAAAAGTACAAAAAATAATTTTTCATTGTAGATGATTTTCCAAGTATGTACGAAGAGAATTGTAATTGTCCTGTTCCTTGCACATTTAATGCATATCAAAACGACATATCATATGCTTCAACTTCAAGGTTTGCTGCAAATAAATTCCTTGCGGGGAATGTTACACAAGAACTGGGAGAAAAGTTGATGAATGCAAATGAGGTTACTTCCCGAATGGACGGGGATAAACTTGAGGAATTCAAAGATCTTTACACAAACTTTCATACAAAATTATCTGTTGTTGAAGATGAATTGTTTGGTAATTTAATGAACTTACTAGGAGAGGTAAAGATACGATTTTCAGAGGATTTCGACTTTTTAAGATCAGTTTGTTCTTGGAAAAAATGGTTGTTTGGGTATCAAGAATACATTGTGCAGAAGAATTTCATCCGTGCACGAGACGCATACGAAGAGCGTCATTTTCATATAATTTCCCTTGCGTATACTGAGTTTATATTAATGATTGAAAATAAAATAAGGTCATTAAATTCAACCGTCTTTGCTGACGAGGCTGTCCGCGATTTTCTTTATCATCAAACTATTAATATTTTATTGAATAGACAGGAAATAGTTCGAAGATCACTCATAAATTTTACAGAATTAATAACAGCTTATCGTGAGGGCGTAGGAATATTCAACTATACATATGACTCTGCACCAAAGTCGCATAACGATTACGCAGTTCCGGTGCATTTGATGAATGATTCTTTAACGCATAATAATTATGCCGTCAAATACACTGACAAGTTTGAAAGTTATTTGAATAGAACTTATGACATTTTAACATATTTAAAGGAATTAGCTGATAAGGCGTATGCAAACCGAAGTGTGACTGACGATGAAATGTTTTACGGGATAGAAGAATTTAGATGGTTAATGAGAAATTGGAGATACGCAAAAGCAGTTACTTATTACGAAGTAGTAGAACGACCATATCGTATATTACAAGACAGACATTCAGAGTTTGAACAGAAGTGTTTTTCTGCAGAAGCGGTAATGGAATCGATAGAAGAAACAATACATTCCCTAACAAACACAATTAGATCGGTTAATAACACTCTTTTTGCACCACTTCATCTGATTAGTTCTAATACTGATCGTTATTTTTCTAATTTCGTCGGTACAAAATATGATATTGGAACTCAGTTTTTATCGAGTCGAGTGAAAAATGGTAAACTTGATCTTACAAATTTATTGCAATTGATCTTAACGGATGATTCTGACATATCGTCGGAATTAGACCGAGTATTTTCGTATCATTTAGAAATATATGAAACAATAGTAAATGACCAAGACTCCTTTATTTATTACAATTTTTCCAACCATTCCGACTATTTACAAACATTTGAAGATATAAAAGAAATGATTACTAGTAATTATACAGGACTCAAAGCTTTGTTAACATTGTATGAAACAGTTGGTGAAGACGGGACAGCGTTCTTACAATCCGTAAAAAACTTGGAAGAATACTTTTCAGCTTACATGGGAATGATGAATATTAATAATGAATTTATTAAGTAAGTAGCATTAATAAAATTAACGGTACCAATTTTCTTGCACCAGATGCGCATTTCGACAATACATGTCTCTTCAGTGATGCTCGTAGCCAAAATATTTGAAATCCAAAGCTTATATAAAAGATGAAGAGCTATAATCCAAAAGGTCCAAAAAGTATAGCCAAATCCGTGAAAGGAATCAGAGCCAATTAAAATTTCAATATGATTTATGTAAATCGTTATATATAGGATGTTTCATTATTGATGTTGATTTATAAAGTTTCTGTGCACACAGTTCATATTTCTGGAGATACTGTTTGAAATTCATACATTCAAAGTAGTATAATATAAACGCAACTGTATTATACTGCTTTTTAATAGTTATAAATTGACATGGTGAAACAAATCCGGGTAAAAAACTAAATGCGGGAGAAACACATAAATAAAGGCAAAGGTAGTATAGGTGGCACGGTAGTATTTCCTGGCCCATAAGGGATAATGATAGCCTTTTTAGAATTTTCACCACTTTCTAACACTGCAAAAAAATCTACATTCACAGTTAACTGAAGTACTTTCATTTTACTATTCAGAAATGAATATGAATATGTATCATGACCGTTTACTTTTTTTGCTATTTTTATAAACCTAAGGTCACTAGTACTTTTAGGTCTTTTATGGTGCAAAGAATACAAAATTTAAAAAAATTCTCAAAAATTCATTTTCATCTGTATGTAAAATTATTTCATATTTTTCTACACCTGATTCATCCCTCAGTTTGGGAAAGTATATTCAGTTGATACTGTATTTTTTGTCCAATCACACTGTTTAGATACATTTACCTAAGTAGGGTACACAAAAGAGCAACCTAAATTCTGGAATGCAAATACTACCGTGCCACCTATACCGCTGGTCGTAAGTCATAAATCGATTGAGAGAAAACAAATCCGGGTTACAAACTAAAACTGAGGGAAACACATCAACTATAAGAGGAAAGCAACGAAACAGAAACACTGAAGTGAAATGAAATAAAAATCTAAAACGAAATTGCAACACACACAGAAACGAACTATAAGATAAAAAAAGGCAACAGTAGTATACCGCTGTTCAAAATTCATAAATCGATTGAGAAAAAAACCCCAATAAATCCGGGTTACAAACTAAAAAAAAAATGGTGGTTTGAACCTGGTTTCGTGGCATTCCAAACCTCCCGCTTTTATGGCAATAGTAAATATAACTTTTTAATAACAGCATTACATGATAGGACTACAATACACATAAATGGGAGAACATATAGGACAGAGAAACACACGAATAATAGCTTACAAAGGGAGTCAGGTTTTAAATTTAATACGCCGGACGTGCGTTTCGTACATCAATAAACTATAAGAGGAAGAAAAGGAACAATAGAAACACTTAATGGCAACAAAAACTAAAGCCAAAATACACATAAGCGGACTATTTGATAACAACTGCCATATTCCCGACTTAATGCAGGACATTTTAAGAAATTAAAAAAAAAAATGTCGGGTTGAACCTGGTTATATGGCAGCCAAACCTCCCGCTTATATGGTAATGTTAGTGTTCCGCTAAAATGAAGCATTACGTGACAGGAAAATTAAAATGACAATAATACCGAACTCCGAGGAAAATTCAAAACAAAAAATCACTAATTAAATGGCAAAATGAAAAGCTCAAACACATCAAACGACTTGATAACACATTTCATATTTATATCTATAGTTATATAATACTTTAAATGTAATAGCTGTTGTTGCTTATATATTTTACTGTCAAATGGTATGACTGTTGTAGAGGAAAAGAAAGTATTTCGGAATATACTGAAATCAAATAGTTTCCTGTCAGTTTCCTCGTCTTACGATAATATAAAAAAGAAGATGTGGTATGATTGCCAATGAGACAACTGTCCACAAGAGACCAACATGACACAGATATTAACAACTTTAGGTCACCGTTTTATAATGTTATATTGAAATAACTAGGATACTTCCGTTATTGTAAAAGAATGTAACAATGTTTTCTTATATGTCACGGAAATTTCTAATATAAGTACCGAAAGCGGTAAATTACAAGATTTGTACTTGATCGAGTAACACAACGGGCATATATCACTAAGTCTTTCAACCTTTGTACAGAATGTGAGCTGTCGTATTTCCCTTGAAGGAAACACTGAACATTTCTGACAGTTAAAGTGAAAAGAGATTACAATACAGAATTTACGCCTTTGATATGACCTATAATGAAACATGACATATTTGATGAAGACTGTAAAAGATTACATTGTAAGTTTTTTGAGGAACTTATGCACAATAAATTATGATAAATTTGAATAAATCGTGAAAAAATGGTCACTGTCACTTCACGCCAGATTTTCAGATTTTCTGGTTAAGGAAATTTTAGTTTCATTATGGAACCCTTTATATTTTCTTTTCTTAATATCTTTTAGGGAAAATTTTCTGCAACTAGATATTTTCTATAAACAAATGAGCTATGAGGAAATCACTCAACAGGAAGCTTATGATCCTTTTGCTCTTATATGTGAGTATTATAGATTCATTAACCAAGTTGATTTGTTATTAGTCAAGCAAAATTGATCATGGTGTGAAACAATTGTATGTAACCCACAAAAATTAAATTGAATGGCAAAATAAAGGCACAGAAATAAGGTCGATGCTTATATGTGCAGAACCTAATAATATACAAAAAAAAAAACCGAAATCCATCACAGATTAAAGCACAAGATGTATTATAGGTTGAGCTTTTAGTTTGAAACATGTGAGGACTTCTGTTGATTTTCATACGCTCAAAAGAACAATTGCAATGAGCTATATAAACTTATGTTAAATTACTGCGTCTAATTTGAATTCGGACGAATTTTATTAACATTGAGTAATTTATCCAGGAGAGCACATTTACAGCGTTTGGATACTCAAGTTCACAAAGCAGCAAATGAACATCACATATGACCAGGACAAAATCATGTTCACAAAAAAACCCAGACTATGTAATGGGCATGTTTTAATGACTGTCAAAACATTCATTTCAAACATGACTTTTTTGGAAAGTATATATCGAAACCAGTTCTGCAAGTTGACGTCAGTTCTGACAGCTCCGAATAATTCAGATTTATGCTAAAGTAACTTTTGGTCTGATTTGCTACATACTAAATATAAAAAGAAGATGTGTTATGATTGCCAATGAGACAACTGTCCACAATAGACCAAAATGACACAGACATTAACAACTATAAGTCACAGTACGGCCTTCAACAATGAGCAAAGCCCATACCGCATAGTCAGCCATAAAAGGCCTCGATATGACAATGTAAAACAATTCAAACGAGAAAACTAACGGCCTTATTTATATAAAAAAAAGTTTACTTGTGAACATGGAAATTTTAACATATATATAAAAAACGATAAAGATATTACGTTCTATTTTTTTGGTACACCAAAATACTTAATTATATATGTATAATATATTACTGCATAGCAATATAATATTTCGCACAGAAAATAACCAAAAATTAGCGTGCAATAAATTATAATATTGCACTAGTGCAATAATCTTAAAAAATTCATGACGTCATCAACGAAAAATCTTAGTTTAAATCAATTTTTACTTTTAAATATTATATTGCTATACAATAAAAGGGTTATTGCATGCATATTAGGGAATATTGTTCCTCGTAGAACATATATTGCATTCGCAAGCTCGTTCAATATAAAATTCTACTCGGGACAATATTCCCCAATATTCATGCAATATATTATTATAAGAAATCTTCGTTGTATTTTGCAGATACTTTTTTTTATTTTTGAGTAATATTCACAACTTGTTTTCCAGGTGATATTGGAGGATCTATGGGACTTTTTCTAGGAGCCAGTTTACTGTCCTGGTGTGAAATATTGGATCTTTTTATCACAAATTTTATATTACCAAGAAACCGGCCGCAAAAGTAAAATTGATGACAAAAAAGTGTAAAGTGGAATGTTTGTATCAACATATTGTCCAAATTTGTACAGACAAACGACTATTTGCTACAATCATTTCAGTCATATTAATCATATCTCATACTGTAAAACAAATTATTACTTTGTATGTCATTTGTTATATCGAAATCAGTATTTGATTGGTTAAGACTAGCCCACGTGATATTGATCCAAACTCCATATTTTCATCTGAGTATCACATTCGCCTCTGTACATTGGGACTTCCTTGTGTGATGTTGCGAGCCGTTAATGTATATAGAGTGGGGTGCTCATTTTCGCCGGGGACACAATTTCGCCGTTAAAGGATTTTGAGGTGTAAAAACTTCAAAGGATGGCTGAAATGGAAGAAATGTACCCGTAAATTATATTTTTATAACAAATATTTTTTTTTTTTTAAACTGAGACAAAATTGCGGCTCCTACCGAGAATGACCGAAAAACCGACAACGATTTTTGGACAATTTCCTGAATAAAAAACACGATTTCAAAGAAGTATTTCTAAGTAAATATTTGATTGAATGCCCTGATTTTGAATTCTTTATACCTTTGAAATGTCTGCTATTCATCTATAATGCAATTGATTTGATAAAAATTGTTAAAAGCTGCGGTTATTTGGTTTTAAATAGATGTGTAAAAACGGCGAATATGTGTCCCCCATTGACAAAACATCCGGAAATTTCAAACACCCTTTAATCTAACTTTTCAGATGATTTTCTTAAAACAAACCGGTTTTCAAGCTTAAGTATATTTTTCAATTGAAGTTATCTTCATATAGAAATATCAGTATACTTCAAAAACATTTAGACCTGAACATAAACTGTAGAAAACATGGAAAGATGTGGCGAAAATGAGCACCCCACTCTAGCTTTCTGGATATCGATAAATGGCGAGCGTTTTAAATATTTTGAAAATTAACTGTCGAGACTGGATAAAAATAGTACTCCACGAGATGTTGTGGTGGAATCTGTTTCTCCAATGATTTCTTTACAATATATGCAAACGTATTCTTTCTTTTCAAGTGATCTACAAAACAGTTTTTTTTTCTTTTTATGGGACATCATCAGTCATGGTCGTCCTTTTTCATGCCGCCACAATAGGACATTCAAAGGAAAACAAGAAAATTCGACGTCGTAATTGAATTATGACCAATGAAAAACTGAGATCAACGAACCACAATGTGACTAAATAAAAATAGTCAACATGTCAGGAAAAGGATAAATCGTGTAAGAATTAGAAAAATATCAAATAAATGTGTTTGAACCAGTTTGTTCAGTACAAAAAAGTGGTAAATTTCGAAAATTTTAGTATTGTCGCCTTCGAAGTTAAAAAATTCTACTGGTTTCCCCGCAAACATTCCTCAATTAGGCAAAACATGAAAGCGTCATTGATTTATTCATGCGAAAGATTATAAATCGTCATTAGATAAAACATTTATATTATCACAATGGGGACAGGAGTAAAACAAAAAGTAAAATCACAAAAATACTCCGAGGAAACTTCAAAACGGAAGGTCGCTAATCAAATGTCAAAATCAAATAATAAAGCAAATCAAACAAATGGACACAAACTGTCATATTCCTGAATTGGTTAGACTTGCAAATTTTTCCCTTGTTTTAATATAACCTTACAAGGGTTAAATCTAAAAGTTGCAAAATCCTTACAGTAGTTGAATATTAGAGAGTTTGTATAATTAAGATACAGTTTCATAATTTAAGAATTTCCATAAAATTAAAAAAAAGTTATTCCTCGCTACATGTTATTATTGAAGGTATTTTGATACAATATTACCAATTTTATATATTTGATCACTACATGATCAAACGATATCACTAGTGTATGTGGAACTGCAAGACAATAAATAGAAAGGTAAAATATGCCAAATAAACATTCAAATTATAGGGATAGCACATATTAATTTTACGAAGATGTTGATAGGTTGAAAATTAAGGTACGATCCCGGTGAACTTAAATATTCTTTAAATAGAAATAATATAAAGTTTGATTTTAATTTTCTGATAACAAAATCAATTTTAAAACAAATAAAACCCTTGTTTGAAAATATAATCACAGTGTTGAATTAGTTACCTTTTAGAATTAATTTATTTACATATGCCCACTAATGGCTCTACAGTCTATATATACCTATATCTTAATTGGTATTGCATCAGTTCATATTTTTCTCTGACTGATAATGACACTAAATCCACTGGATGTGTACCGAAAAAAGTAAAATCACTAAAATACTCAACTTAGAGGAAACTCAAATCGTAAAATCCCTAATCACATGGCAAATGCAAATGACAAAATGTAAAGCAAAATTATATCCGGGTGAAATCTGATCCGGAGGAAAAAATGTCACAGTAGTTGTTGTTATTTTTTTATCCGGAGGAAAATATTTCCCTGGGATATTTTTTCCTTTGCCGTGAAATTCTATCTTGGTAGTTAACTTATTGAATAGTTATTAGAAAAAACTTATCCTTTAAGAATACTATGAAATATTAATAGTGTATTGGAATAAAGCGAAAGTGTTAAAAAAAAAATGTATTATAGTTGGAAATAATTTCACAAATTTTCCTTGAAAAATTTTCCTGAAATATTCAAGTCAATACCATCCTTTTAAAAAGAAAATTATCATGAAACATAGGGAAGAAAACCAGAAGTAATTTCAAAGATCGTAATAGTGAAAATAATATCATGATTTAATAAGGTAAGTGAAATACATGTAAAAGTGAGATGTTTGCAGATCTCAGTACAAATATAAAGTAAGGTAGAAATATAGTTACATTACTATTGTTAACAGTAATAGAAGAATTTGATTATGATGATATTTTTAACTATATAAATAGTTTTGTCTGGGGACAGAGATGCAGTTGTTGATTATATGGAAATCAGATAAATCATAGCATAACAATATATTGGAACAAAAGCATGTTTAACAGCTGGATAGTTTTTACCTGTAAAATGTTATCTGTCTTATTAAATCAAGTTGTAAGTCATCTTTTTATATAAATGAATATATAAAAAATAAAATTCAAGGAAAAATTTCACTATAAAATAGATTCAGAAATATATTAATATCTTTAAAATATAAATTGCTCATAATTACCTAACTTTGATAAATTATGCAAATTTGGTCTGCCTTTGTGTAATATTTTATAATTATAGTCAGGTATATATTGATTGTAAGTAACTTACATAGTAGGTAATAGGACTCTATTTCACACGGTTCTGTGAATTATAGTACGGCAAATATATACCGGTACATACTATTCGCATAACACAGATAGATTTTCACTCCTCTGGAAAAAATCAACCTGTGAAATACCATGCCTGGAAAATAATTACCGGGACAAATTATCCTCAGGATAAAATATCACAGAAGAAGAAATAAACCGTTACACGAATGGACAAGAACTGTCATATTCCTAACTTGGTACAGGTATTTTCAATTGATATTTAAATCTTAGATGCATGATTTTTGTATTAGTTGTTTTTAACTTTGAACAAACTATCAGTAACTGCGTGTACTCTTAGGTCTGTACTCATTGTCTTATGTTTTGGGAAGGTATAAGTACCCTGCCACGTCCACTTTGTTTTTATCAGATGTATTTCTGCTTTGTGTCCATCTGACGGGTTAAGCTCTTTTAAGCTGAATTTAATAGCCCTTTTGTTGTTGTGATACATCTGTTCTGTTTTACCGCTATAATGACAACACTACGTGACAGGAATACACTAAAACTATGCACTTAGAAATACACAAATACATACTATAATAGTACATAACAACACGTAAACTGCCGATTAACAACGGACATATGTTTGTACGTATTATGTACATGTATATAAATACAAGGATTTAGTAATTTCCGAAACTGACAGACCAAGACACTTTCGCAAATTAAGGATCTACTATGTTTATGTTTGAGACTAAGAGCATCAATAATGATCTTAAATAACTTCACATGATTGTGTTCTATGATTGCAAATATAAGTAAGATTAAAGGTTCTGATTTATGTTGCCCTCCCTGAAAGATACGCTTATAGTCGTATTTTACACAACTTTTTGGAATTTTGAGTCTTCAATGCTCTTCAACTTTTTACTTGTTTGGCTTAATAAATATTTTGATATGAGCGTCACTGATGAGTCTTATGTAGATGAAATTCACGTCTGGTTTTTAAATAATAAGCATGGTACCTTTGATAACTATTAACAGATGGAATGAGAAAAATGATAGATAACTGATGAACATGGAATGGTCGTTAGAAAAAAAAGAATAGAAAATATATCTGCTGCAACTCGTATGAAAAATAATTAGAAGAAGAATTCTAATGAGACAGATCAACACCAAAGATCAAATGGCGTTTAAGTTTAAAACTGAAGGTCACCGCATGGCTTTCGACAAAAAGAATACCACATAGTCGGCTATAAAAAGTCCCATAAATACAAATGTAATTCAAACAAGAAAAAAGAACGGCCTGATTCATGTATAAAACAACGTTAAAAACCAACACAAGAAATATATACCTAGCAAACGACAACTACTAAATTATATGCATCTGACTAGGTACAGGAATATACAATATATGTGCAAAGTTAAACATGTTAGCTGATGCTTACCACATAACCTTGGACATTGGTTTAAAAGTACAAAATAAGAGATCAAACTATAAAATCTAATGAGTTTAACTCAACAGATCGTTACAAAGCACAAAAATCCTAACAAAAACACAACGAAACCATAATGCAAAGCCTTCTGCAATAAAAATAGCAAAATTTCTATATATACATATACGTCATGTAAGTGTGGTGCTTGCGAGTGCAATATATGTTCTATGAGGGACAATATCCCCCAATATTCATGCAATAACCCTTTTATTGAATAGCAATATAATATTGAAAGTAAAATTTGGTTTAAACTAAGCTTTTGTCGTTGATGACGTCATGAATTTTGAAGATTTATTGCACTAGTGCAATATTAGAATTTATTGCACGCTAACTTTTAGTTACTTTTTGTTGGAAATATCAGTCCGGAATGCGGTTCGATAAAATTGCCCCCTTGTTTATTTCGCTCTCCTGTCAACTCATGTATTTTCGCTACCTCCAATGGTAGACGCTACAACAATGGGTGTCGTCAAGAAAGGTACGATTAAAGGAATCAGCTAGGAATTAGACGATCACCATTGGTATAGGGGAGTTGTTTAATAGTTGTTGCTTTGGGATAAATGCATGTTTTGGATTAATTCATAATCAGGAATAGCTGAAAAGGAAAGAAACGTGTTGCTACGTGAACCCGGAAAGGCCGGAACGAATTTAAAAAAATAAATCTAGAGACGATCGTTCTGAGTGTGCCACCTACAGATTCAAACGTGTACACAGACACAGTATTCCCTATCTATGTAATGTGTTTTCATAATTATGTGAAATAGGGCAAAAAAGGGTAGCAGTTTTTTGTGTCCTGTTGTTAAGCATTTCCAGGGGAGATAATGTTATTTATCACGGTGTGTTCGATAGGTTTGTTACATTGTAACATTATATAATACACACTCATAAAGTGGATTAGAATAGCCTCCCACACTCAATTAACTGAATTTCAATTATTCTATTTACCGTAGTGCTATTATATAAGACTTCGGAGGTTCATATCACTTATATTCAACGTTTTTATATCGTGTTTTTTTAACTTTGATGTTGAACGGTTCATAGTAAAAAAAAACCCGATAAAACCGTTGAATGTAAATGACATAAACCTCAGAAGTCTTATAAATTGTCCTTTAATATAAGACCGGAGGTTCATATCATTTACATTCAACATTTTTTATCGAATTTTTAACTACTATCAATGTTGAACGGTTCAACGGTTCAACATTGGTAGTTATAAAAAATCCGATAAAAATTAACGGTTCAGCCTTACATTATAGTACTATCGTTTGTTAGTTCTTTATCCGAACTAAATGTTTTTTGTGGTGTTCATTACAAAAAAAATGGGGGGGGGGGGGGGGGGGGTAAAAACACAAAAATACCTTAACAATTCTACAATATCTGATTACAGAATGAAAGAGATATTTTGTATTCTAAAACTAATTTTTCTCGCATGTTTGTTAGATATGTTGAAAATACAGACAAATGTTTAGTACGTATATCCATCCCCTCTTTTTCAATTCATTGGTTCAAGATACAGCTCTGAAGAATATGCAATAACCTAACATTGATAATTTAGCTAAGAATAAATTCAGTTCATTTTTCTTACAAGTGAAGACCAATGAAATCATTTGATATGATTTGAAAACAGGATCTTTGCGGTTTCGTAGAAATAAATGATAATTCAATATTTTCAATTTATATTTTTCTTTATTTCATAGTCTAGTATACTGAATAACATGTTTATATTTTGTGATGCATCTGATGTATAAATTCATTGGCAGATCCGGGAAAGAGCTCTTAGTTCCGATCCGTTTGTACGGAGAACATGTGGTTGCAACCCCCTCTTTAATTGCCTGTTCGATTTTTTTTTGCAGTGCTGAAAAGGGAGATAGACAGCAGTTTTATCAAGAAGTTATGTAAAAGTTCTTCTATACATCTGACAGTCTGGAATTATTCCGAAGTACACATGTCGACCAGAGGCATGGAACAGAGAGGAGAGGTTTTAAAGTACCAGATGCTAATCTGAGATTCCAATTTGAGCTAAAGAAAGCAATATATAAAGATATGTAGGAGAAATAATCTATATGAATAAAGTAATGCCACAAAAGGGACTTGTTTTTTTATATACAGAATTTGTCAAACGTATCTATAACAGAGGAGATGTGAATGCATCCTTCATAAACTAGTAATACTGATGGTAATAATTTATATAATTTCTGAGATGATATAGCAGTGCCATTGGTTTCCCCTTTCTCCTTCTTCAAAGAACTTTATCATCTGAACTCTTCTTTTTTTTAAATTGGATCCCTGTTCAAGAACAGTTAAAAGAGCATATGCTTCATTTTCGTTATCTTTTAGAATAATCATTTTTTTTTTAAAATAAAACAGGTTGTACAATCTACATAAAATATGCCAGTCAACCGTAAATGTTATCACCCAAACAAGGTCTTTAGTATATTCATTTTTCAACTTACAAAATATGTCAAAGGTTTGAGCATCCCAAACATTACCATGTGACTTGAGATTTTGATTTGTCAATATCAAGCAAACTCGATATTTTCCATATCATCATAATAGTTCCGTTTTATTATTAAAACAACAAAGAACGTCTAGTAAGTACAATTTTAACCCAAGCCACTGCACTTTTAAGCAGTCTTAGCAACGGCTTGGTTGATTGTAAGTGTTCGGTGCAGAGACTGAAGACTTGAGACAATGACAACGAGGTAAGTATGTATAAAAACAACGTTTTCAAGAATATAGGCGCATTCCCCTTAGCTCAGTCATCGCCACCACCCCCACCCCTAATGTAAAATTCTGGATCCGCCACTGAATATTGGTTTGAACAGTGCGATGGAAGTCTTCAAATGTATATTTAAAAAAAGATAATGAAAGTCTTTACACTTGTTATTTACATACGGGAACGAAAATTTAACTTCAAATTGTGAAAAAGAGTGAGGGGTAAGATTCATTAAAAAAAATCGTCTGATCCAAAATTAGTTCGAAAAAATATTGTTGTCAGGCAAAATTTAAAACCAAAAAAAATATTATAAATTCTGATCTTCTAAAACCTTATAGTGTTAAGTTTTGAAAGCAAAACATATTTCATTGATGGAGGCGGACAATAAATGATCGCGCTCAGACTAAAAAACCACACCACCTTTGAAGTTAAATGATTAACTTACTTCCTTGTTGATGGATTGTTTCCTGGCTTGCTTTGGTAGAGTATTGTTGCATGTTTCACACTCGAGTAATATATATACGCATGTGTAGTACATGAAATATGAAGACAACGGTGTACTACTATAGAACTTGACTTGTAATAGTGAGCATGTATGAGAAAAATAGAGTGAGCCACCGTATACGGTAAAAATTAATATAAGGGAACTTTTATATTCTTGAATCTGTTTCTGAGTTGTGAAGAACTAACATACAACTAACAGTGGGACGGTTATTCAAGTAAAGTACTATAATATAATACAATCGAGTCTTTATGTGATAAACTATAATAAAATTGAGTCTATGTAAAACTGTTAAATAAGTAAAGACTCTTAATGTCTTGCAAATTTTCGACTGTAGGTAAAATTGAGAATGGAAATGGGGAATGTGTCAAAGAGACAACAACCCGACCATAGAAAAAATTAAAGCAGAAGGTCACCAACAGGTCTTCAATGTAGCGAGAAATTTCCGCACCCGGAGGCGTCCTTCAGCTGGCCCCTAAACAAATATATACTAGTTGAGTGATAATGAACTCCATTCTAATTTCAAAATTGTACACAAGATACTAAAATTAAAATAATACAAGACTAACAAAGGCCAGAGGCACCTGACTTGGGACAGGCGCAAAAATGCGGCGGGTTTAAACATGTTTGTGAGATCTCAACCCTCCCCCTATACCTCTAGCCAGTGTAGAAAAGTAAACGCATAACAATACGCACATTGAAATTCAGTCCAAGAGATGTCCGAGTCAGATGTCAGAAGATGTAACCAAAGAAAATATACAAAATGACAATAATACATAAATAACAACAGACTACTAGCAGTTAACTGACATGCCAGCTCCAGACTTCAATTAAACTGACTGAAAGATTATGATTTCATCATATGAACATCAGGTTCAATCATTCCCGTTAGGGGTTTAGTATCATACCATCATAACATATATGAGAAGAACATAACCCGTGTCATGCCAACAACTGGTTTTTGAATAAATGTGTTTAGTTCCGATGCAAAGACCATATAAGTGAATCAATATTAACGCCAAAATATGCAATCTTTAATGACCTAACAACAGTATCGTAACTATATCCTGAGTAAGTCTATTCAAAGGTTTTGTTAGTTTTTGAGGTGAATACTGACACATTTGTGCTTTATAAAGAATATTTCCATAAAAAATTGGATGTGAAATACCTGAACGTATAAGAAGTCTGCATGTTGAGCTATAGTTACGAATGATGTCCTTATACCGATGATAAAATTTAGTAAATGTTTTGACTAGTTTGTGATATAAAAACCCTGGTGTAATGATTTTTCAGTAATACATAAATTTCTCTCATTAAAATCTAAAACATTGTTACATACACGAGCGAATCGTACAAGTTGAGATATATAAACACCGTAAGATGGTGACAAGGGAACGTCACCATCTAAAAATGGATAATTAACGATAGAAAATGAAAAATCATCTCTTTTATCATAAATTTTAGTATTCAGCTTTCCGTTAGTGATATAGATATCAAGATCAAGGAAAGGGCAGTGGTCATTGTTAGTTTTAGCTTTATTTAAAGTAAGTTCAGCAGGATAAATTTCTTTAATATACATACTGAAGTCGTCATTATTGAGAGCCAAAATATCATCAAAATATCTAAAAGTATTATTAAAATTGTTTATCAGATGTTGTTTCGATGGGTCTTTGCTTATTTTTGTCATAAATTGTAACTCATAGCAATACAAAAACAGGTCCGCAATAAGTGGTGCGCAGTTAGTCAACTATTAAGTAAAGACAAATATATAAATAGTAAATTCAAATCTTATGAATGATCGTATGAATAATATTGGCGAACAAAAAAAGTATCACATTATGTCGTCAGACAATTGTAAGATGCTATATGATAGACTAAAAATGTATCGAAAATATAGCACAAAAGACATCATGAAATAACTCAGTGCAATCCCAATTTTAAGATGCAAACACATCAAAAGAAAAAACAAAATCACACCATATCTCCACATGACACAAAACAAAAACCAACTGCAATCAGCAAAGAAGACGCAAAGAGTCACAAGAAATAAAAAAAAATCCATTCGCGGGCAACTACCGACTTAATATACTTTATGTTCTACCTCGTTATGCTCGTCCGAACATAAATTATTTCTCATTCTATATATATAAAGAAACAACAAAGACTAATATGGCAGGAGGTACACACCAAACAGTTTTAATATAACATTTTTTCAAAATACATGTATACCGTGCAATCGAATATTAAAGTCCATACATCATGCGTCATTATATTATCTATATAATCATCTGAACTGTGCTCATACTAATATCTACAAAAACAAAATACAAAGAATTAAAAACCAATTGTTCAGAGAACAATTGAAGGTCTTTCCACCAGTAAATATCTATTTTGATATTAGAATATTAAAAATCAGTCTAAAATGTCAGTTCCTATGGCTTTATGATGTAAAGATATGAATTTTAAGCAAAGGTCATAATCTAGAACGTCAAATTTACCTATGACCTTGACCTCAATTTCAAGGTCACAAACAGAGGATCTCAAATCAAAAGACCATAGGTCTCTAATATGTATGGTTAATAAGTTATATCACTTTACGCATAATTTTAGATGTAATAGGGGCTAAATCTCCCAGTCAATGTCTACGCACCCTTTCAACCAAAATTACTATGTTACGACATGTCGCAACTAACAATTTAGTAAAAATAATTTGTCAATATCTTATAAGGTTTATGAAAATGATTGAAAATAAGCCAAAATCAAAATTTAGAATATGACCTTGACCTTTGACCTTGACCTAATTTTCATTTTTTTGGACCAAGGATCTCAAATCAAAAGACCCTAGGTCTCTATCACTTATGGTTTTCCAGTTTAAAATACATTTCAAAATTTCAAGTACAAGAGGGGAAATAACTCTCATATGGAATCTCGATACGGCTTCGGTCAAAATAAAAAAGAACATCCTGAGGATATAACGAGCAATTTGGAAAAATAAATTTGTCGGTTTCTTATACGGTTGCGAAGCCTTAGAGATAACAAGAAAAACAGTGTTCGGGGAGATAACTCTTATTTGGGAAAGTATTCGGTTAAAACGAGTTGGTTTCAAAAGCGTATAAACTGTTCGATATCATATTCCAAAAATCTAGGCGACATTTTGCGAAACAAAAAAACAGCGAAGGAAAAAAATTAGGCGGAAGAAAAAAAAAAAAAAATAATAATAATTAAAAACCAATTGTTTAGAGAACAATTGAAGGTCTTTCCATCAAAACAATGTATTTTGATATGAAAAGTTGTGAAACTAAGTTTAAAATGTCATTTCAATCGTCAAATGATAGCTCCTAGCAAGCTGATTCCAAAAATATATTGTTTCCATACATTTTTTTTAAATAAGGGAGATAATTTGTTACTTCCGGTTTGAAAAATGTTACTTCCGATTATATTTGAATATTTACTTGACACTGATTCCAAAAATATCTGGTTCTATATACTTTTATATCAATAAAGTACAAAAAAATAGCTATTTCCGGTTTACAAAAGGTCACTTCCGGTTGTTTTTTACAAGGTTAAATGGTTTGATACCTTTTTCTAAAAGTTGTATATCTTTATCATGTATACATATAGAATAAAAGCAAAGGTCAAAATCTAGAACGTCAAATTAAGCTATGACCTTGAGATCAATTTCAAGGTCATAAACCAAGGACCTCAAATCAAAAGACCATAGGTCTTTATTATATTTAGTTAATGAGTTATATCACCAAACGGGTATTTTTAAATACAAGAGGGGAGAAAACTCCCTTTTACATTCAACGTACGCTTGCAATCAAAATTTACATCTTACGACATGTCGCAACTAACAATTTAGTAAAAATAATTTGTTGATATCTTATACAGTCTTTGGATATAAGTGAAAATAAGCCAAATTCAAATATTAGAATATGACCTTGACCTTTGACCTTGACCTAATTTTCATTTTTTGGGACCAAGGACCTCAAATCAAAAGATCCTAGGTCTCTATCACTTATGATTTATAAGATAGAAATTCATATCACTTATATCAGATGCATAAGGGGAAATAACTCTCATATGGAGCGGTCATATCGCTTCGGTCAAAATAGGACAAATCATGCGAAGGATATAACGAGCAATTTTGTAAAATAAATTTGTCATAATCTTTTACGGTTGCGAAGGAGATGCGCTAACAAGGAAAACAGTGTTTGGGGAGATAACTCCTACAAAGAAAAGTATTCGTTTACGCAGGGTAAATTTCAAAAGCGCATAAACTGTTCGATATCATATACCAAATATCTAAGCGACATATTGCGAAACAAATGTTTATCGCAAGAACAAAATTAGGCGGAAGAAAAAAAAAAAAAAATTAAAAACCAATTGTTCAGAGAACAATTGAAGGTCTTTCCATCAAAACAATGTATTTTGATATGAAAAATTGTGAAACTAAGTTTAAAATGTCATTTCAATCGTCAAATGATAGCTCCTAGTAAGCTGATTCCAAAAATATATTGTTTCCATACATTTTTTTTTGAATAAGGGAGATAATTTGTTACTTCCGGTTTGAAAAATGTTACTTCCGATTATATTTGAATATTTACTTGACCCTTATTCCAAAAATATCTGGTTCTATATACTTTTATATTAATAAAGTACAAAAAAATAGCTACTTCCGGTTTACAAAAGGTCTATTCCGGTTGTTTTTTTCAAGGTTAAATGGTTTGATACCTTTTTCTAAAAGTTGTATATCTTTATCATGTAAACATATAGAATAAAAGCAAAGGTCAAAATGTAGAACGTCAAATTAAGCTATGACCTTGAGATCAATTTCAAGGTCATAAACCAAGGACCTCAAATCAAAAGACTCTAGGTCTTAATTATATTTAGTTAATGAGTTATATCACCAAACGCGTATATTTAAATACAAGAGGGGAGAAAACTCCCTTTTACATTCAACGTACGCTTGCAATCAAAATTTACATCTTACGACATGTCGCAACTAACAATTTAGTAAAAATAATTTGTTGATATCTTATACAGTCTTTGGATATAAGTGAAAATAAGCCAAATTCAAACATTAGAATATGACCTTGAACTTTGACCTTGACCTAATTTTCATTTTTTGGGACCAAGGACGTCAAATCAAAAGATCCTAGGTCTCTATCACTTATGATTTATAAGATAGAAATTCATATCACTTATATCAGATGCATAAGGGGAAATAACTCTCATATGGAGCGGTCATATCGCTTCGGTCAAAATAGGACAAATCATGCCAAGGATATAACGAGCAATTTTGTAAAATAAATTTGTCGTAATCTTTTACGGTTGCGAAGGAGATGCGCTAACAAGGAAAACAGTGTTTGGGGAGATAACTCCTACAAAGAAAAGTATTCGTTTACGCAGGGTAAATTTCAAAAGCGCATAAACTGTTCGATATCATATACAAAATATCTAAGCGACATATTGTGAAACAAACGTTTATCGCAAGAACAAAATTAGGCGGAAGAAAAAAAAAAAAAAAAAAAAATAATCAGAAGAAAAACAATAGGTCTTTCCACAGAAAAGTGGAAAGACCTAATAATCAGAAGAAAAACAATAGGTCTTTCCACAGAAAAGTGGAAAGACCTAATAATAATCAGAAGAAATCCAATAGGTCTTTCCACGGAAAAGTGGAAAGACCTAATTAGGATTTATACCAAGCATAATATAACAATCTAAATGTAATAAAGTTGTCGAACAAGTTTGGTGTGTGAAATCTCGATGAAATGAAAAGGGCGCGTAAAACAGTATATAAAGTCCGAAAACCGAATTACTCAGTATTCCGCGACAGAAATAGGACGAAATCTCAAAACGAAAAGAAATATAATTAAAAACCAATTGTTCAGAGAACAATTGAAGGTCTTTCCATCAAAACAATGTATTTTGATATGAAAAGTTGTGAAACTAAGTTTAAAATGTCATTTCAATCATCAAATGATAGCTCCTAGTAAGCTGATTCCAAAAATATATTGTTTCCATACATTTTTTTTAAATAAGGGAGATAATTTGTTACTTCCGGTTTGAAAAATGTTACTTCCGATTATATTTGAATATTTACTTGACACTAATTCCAAAAATATCTGGTTCTATATACTTTTATATTGATAAAGTACAAAAAAATAGCTACTTCCGGTTTACAAAAGGTCACTTCCGGTTGTTTTTTTCAAGGTTAAATGGTTTGATACCTTTTTCTAAAAGTTGTATATCTTTATCATGTATACATATAGAATAAAAGCAAAGGTCAAAATCTAGAACACCAAATTAAGCTATGACCTTGAGATCAATATTTCAAGGTCATAAACCAAGGACCTCAAATCAAAAGACCATAGGTCTTAATTATATTTAGTTAATGAGTTATATCACCAAACGCGTATTTTTAAATACAAGAGGGGAGAAAACTCCCTTTTACATTCAACGTACGCTTGCAATCAAAATTTACATCTTACGACATGTCGCAACTAACAATTTAGTAAAAATAATTTGTTGATATCTTATACAGTCTTTGGATATAAGTAAAAATAAGCCAAATTCAAATATTAGAATATGACCTTGACCTTTGACTTGACCTAATTTGTATTTTTTGGGACCAAGGACCTCAAATCAAAAGATCCTAGGTCTCTATCACTTATGATTTATAAGATAGAAATTCATATCACTTATATCAGATGCATAAGGGGAAATAACTCTCATATGGAGCGGTCATATCGCTTCGGTCAAAACAGGACAAATCATGCCAAGGATATAACGAGCAATTTTGTAAAATAAATTTGTCATAATCTTTAACGGTTGCGAAGGAGATGCGCTAACAAGGAAAACAGTGTTTGGGGAGATAACTCCTACAAAGAAAAGTATTCGTTTACGCAGGGTAAATTTCAAAAGCGCATAAACTGTTCGATATCATATACAAAATATCTAAGCGACATATTGCGAAACAAATGTTTATCGCAAGAACAAAATTAGGCGGAAGAAAAAAAAAAAAAAAATAATCAGAAGAAAAACAATAGGTCTTTCCACAGAAAAGTGGAAAGACCTAATTATGTTCTACCTCGCTATGCTCGTCCGAACATAAATTATTTTTCATTCTATATAAAGAAACAACAAAGACTAATATGGCAGGAGGTACACACCAAACAGTTCGACAAAACAAAGGAAATATGTGTAGATGAGTATAAATAAAATACAAAAATAGCAATTTACAAATTCAAATTATTGCTAACAGATAACCTGTTAAATAAATTTTCTTTTATGTAACCGTCTTTTGAAAGATCTGATTTCCATCGACCGTGTGCTTTTAATAATCTTTCTGGTATTCTATTATGAGCTGCCTGAGTCACGCCTCCACTTATCAAACTATGAAGGCCAAATTTACTTTTATCAAAACCTGCTTGACACAAAGCATCTAAAAGTAGCTCTCTTGCTCTAGTGTGTGATATAGGTTTGTTAATTTTGCATAACGCATAACTGTTTTTACTTTTTAAGAATGTAATTGCTCTAAATACATATTCGCTGGAAATCACGGAAATATTTGTTAATTTTAAATATCTCTCTAACGTTGTCACTGGACACAAGTCCGTGTTGGTTCTAGCGACACAATTAGTGTTACCCTGTCTATACACATCAGTTTTACTACTTTCTATAATAATTTCTAGATGAGATTTCTGAAAAGTTAAATTTGATGCTTTAATATTTGCAAGCTCACTGAAACGCATAAAACCGGCGTATCCCAACAGCATCAAACAACATATTCTTAAATTCTTAATGTTATTCAAATCTTCATAATTATTGAAAACTTTTTGTAAAATTTCAGCTGTAATTGGTTCTTTTTTATTAACGGGCTTTGATAAAATTCTGGTTCCTCCTTCTAAAATCAACTGCAAAAATGTTTCAGAAAACACTGAATTGTACAAGTTAAGCTCATGCTCCCATTTAATTGCGTAATAAGCATTTTGTAAAACTGAAGAAGATACTTCCAGCTGAATTAAATATGATAAATAAAGTGCAATGTTAGCAACTGACGATGGTAACGCACATAAGTCATAATTTGTACACCATAAACTTTTATAGCGTTTTTACTTTTGCTGGACATAACAATACAGGGTAATTTATCAGCGAGGTTGCGTAAACAGGGATTTTCAAAAGAATTCAGATCCTTCCAGTGAGAAAAATTAAACCGAACCTGAAAGGAAAAGAAAGCAATTAAAAAAAATTATATACCTATTATATTGCGCCAATTATCGTATCTTGTAAGGGTCTCCGTCACGGAGTTGTCAAATCTCATCACAGTAGATATAGTCCCATCACGGGAAAATAAACGAAATCCCATCACGGGAACATAAACAAAATCCCATCACAGGAATATTATATTCAGCTATAAACACCCATAACAGGTTAAGAATATCAATACCCATCACGGGTTATTACAATGACTGAAATAAACTCCCATCACGTGAAAATTAATACTAGTATATAATTGCCGTCAGCTCCTGAAATCTAACCTCAAGACGAGAATGTTAAATGATAATTTCTCAGCGACGAAAATACTGTTAATATCGGAACCTCTTTGAAAAAACTTCTTGGGTTTTGCGTACTCGATTACATCTTTCACGAAGTATTTAAATCTTTGATCATTAAATGACCACAATAAAGGCCAAAAAAGGTGACGATGTCCATTTCGGTATGACTAAAGTGCCTTGACCTTTACAGGTAAACAGGTGTGAAATTGATCTACTAATTAATTTTACAGGTGGTACAATCCAACAGTTAAATTCTGACCAATTTTGTGCGAAAGCGTCTACTTCACTGGTCCCGGGGCACCAATAAGGAGAATAAAAATTTGACAACTTTCGGTTATTGCTGTCTGCAAATAGGTCGCACGTGTATGGGCCCCATGCTTAATTAAAATAATTAAAATATAAATCGGATACAAACCAATCATCAAAGTAAAAATTTTTACTGTAAATATCAGCAATTTGATTTTGATTTCTAGGTATCCATTCTACTTCTAGGGAAATGCTGAATTTTAAACAAAAATTGAAAATGTCAATTGCAATATCTTGTAATTCAGAGTTCATGCTGTCTGCCTTTATAATTCTTACTACGTTCTGATTGTCAGTGTAAACTTTAACTAAACGATTGCTGAAACGTTGAACCAAAGAAGATAAAGTAATAAAGACGGCCTTTAATTCTCTATAAGTCGAACTTTTAGATGCTTCTATGTTAGACCACATCTTATGGACTACTTGATGAACTGTCTCTACTATAAAACCAGCACATGCATAACTGCTAGCGTCTGTATACACTATTCTGTCGGGTAGATAGGTTTGTTGGAATAGATTTTTTCTAGGTAAAGTATGACAATTATTCAACCAAAAATTAATTTCCTGCTGTGCTTTTAATGTTAAAATTATTCTTTCTTCCCAAAAACGAGAAGTAGCAACCAACATCATCATATTTCTACTCATGATCCTACAAATATTACCTAAACTAGGCATGAAAGAAATAATTTTCCCTGTAATTCTGGCTAAGTGTCTTGCTGACAGCGAATTACTGGAAAGTTTATCTATGTCTTTTTTAAAACGAAAAATTTTATCTATAGGAAGATCCAAAGTTGAAATATGCAAATCCCATTCGAAACCCAGCCAAGTTAATTTTTGAGTAGGCTTCCAAACGCTTTTTTCTTGGTTAACGAAAAAACCTGCGGATTTAAGATCTAACTGCAAGATATTAGATAAAAACTTAACAAGATTGTGCATTAGACTCTACTCCCCAACCATCATCAAGGTATAATATAACTCTAAGACCCTGCGAACGCCAATGCTTGACGACAGGACGTAAAACTTTTGAAAACACATGTGCTGCTGTAGATAACCCAAATGGGAGAGCTGAAAATTTAAAGTATTTAGTTGTGTTCTGAAATTTCCAGGAAAATCCTAAATATGTCTGATGGTCTTTATGAACGCTCACGTGATGATACCCGCTAGTTAAATCAAATCCAATCATGTATCCGTCTTTAATTGTGTATTGTAAAGCCTCCGCTACACCCTCGAACTTAAATTTCCTTTTTTCTATAAATTGATTGACGTGCCTTAAATCTAAGATCAACCTTTCTTTACCTGAGGCGTTAACTGATACGGTAAGGGTAAGTGGATTGATAACAAAAGGAATGTGATCTTTGCATTCGATAGCTGCCCCCGTTTCTAAAAGCTTACCAATAGCACGCTCCACGAATACTGAATGTTTAAAAGCAGAAGTATTATTGCTCAATATAACTGACGAAGGATTTTCATAGAAAGGTATTAAATAACCGCTAGAAATTACGTTGAGAACAAAATTGTTTGCTTTTAAGATATCTTTCCAAAATGAAAAGTTTTCGTTAAGACTACCAACATAAAATGAGGTTTTTTCTTTAAGTGAATTTTCATACTAATCTTGCTTGGTAAATTATAAAACTGGTACTTAACTGCTTCACTGCTGCTGCTTCTCTGGGCGGTATCTGCCTGCTTTCCTAGGACATTGATAGGCCCAATGACCTTCCTCGTTGCAGTAGAAACAGCGGGTTGCTCCTTTCTTTCCTAGATGCCTTTTCCACCAGCCGTACTCCTGCTCCTAGATGAGTCTTCTGAATATGTTGAGCTAGGGCGACGAAAAAGATCAGACGTAGCCTTTTCGTCGACTGGGTTCTTGTAATAAGGGTTGGTCGGTCGGCTTTTGTGTACTTGTCCCTCCTCTTCATTTTCGCTCTGTATTCTGCCTGCTTTAGCCTAGTTGCCTCTTCTGTATTTTCGGTTAACGGGTCGTCCATAAACTCCTCAATTACGTCCCAACTATATTTGTCGGCAATACGGAGTAGCTTGTTCCTTTCTTTTAAAGCTGCTTCTGCTTGCTCCAAGGCTTTAACTGCTGCACCGACAGAACCACGCTCTAGAAAATCTGTCGCTCTGCTAAGTTCATTTATACGAGCAGTATTGAACTCGTGCTGCCTTCCATTGCCCTCGAATTTAAACTTTGGAGCGATTGATGGTAAACGAGAACTCTTTTCCAGGGGACTATTGCCAATCTTTAAGTCAATTTGTGCGAAAAGTTCTTTCTTGTGTCTAACTAAAGCGGTATCTAATTGACGGGAAAACAAAGAAAGGGCGTCTTCAGGAGGAAATCCTACATGATTACCTGGGTCTGTTTGATTTGGCGGTTCACTATCTCGGTTGGTAACTTCGCGTGGGTCTTCCTCGTCACTCATGTTGAACTAAAGTTGTCGAACAAGTTTGGTGTGTGAAATCTCGATGAAATGAAAAGGGCGCGTAAAACAGTATATAAAGTCCGAAAACCGAATTACTCAGTATTTCGCGACAGAAATAGGACGAAATCTCAAAACGAAAAGAAATATAAGTATGATCGAACACAAGCAAAGCCAAAATATGACACCAAAAAAATAAGACGCAAACTAAATTACAAGAAATTGCAAGATCAATAAATGATGTATTAAAATTATTAAATATTCGAAAGAAACCAAAGATATAGATTTAGGAATTCGATATACCAGATAAAAGATAACCCAAATTCATTGAAATCACTCGTAATATTTCCAATGACTCCAGATTACCTTCGTTATACAAATGAAGATAAATTGTAAGACAAACTAAATAATAATCATAATAAAAAACAACAAATAGTAAGTTTGAATTTTTGGCAATTTTTTGTCATGGATTTATTAGGACAGTACAACTATTTATCAACCGGCCTATGAATTTGCATTCATCGACAATGTCTCATTAATGTCCAAGATTAAAACATTGAAGGGCAACCATCATATGTTTTCTCCAAATGGCAACTGGGCTACCAGACGCCAACTGTAATAAATTCAGCCATTCAGTAATCAATATATTCAGTTTATATTCTGTCCAATCCATGACGCTTCTTTAACGATATCTGAAAATATACAACAGAGAGCAGAAAATATTCTCAAGGGTGGGATAGGGTGGGTTTTGTGTTCCTTCAGTTCAAATCACGTAATGAACAAATCACGAAAAGCATGCAATTTTATACCAAATAAAAGCGGGAAAACCGCTTATGAAATTATGTAGGTAAATGAAAGACGCTCAAGTCCTTCAAAATTAAAGAAAAGATAACTCAAGTTTAGCAGACGATAATCTTAATTTATTAAATTGATTTAATGCTTAATGATTAAATCTTATTATTAAATATTCGAAAGAAACCAAAGATATAGATTTAGGAATTCGATATACCAGATAAAAGATAACCCAAATTCATTGAAATCACTCGTAATATTTCCAATGACTCCAGATTACCTTCGTTATACAAATGAAGATAAATTGTAAGACAAACTAAATAATAATCATAATAAAAAACAACAAATAGTAAGTTTGAATTTTTGGCAATTTTTTGTCATGGATTTATTAGGACAGTACAACTATTTATCAACCGGCCTATGAATTTGCATTTATCGACAATGTCTCATTAATGTCCAAGATTAAAACATTGAAGGGCAACCATCATATGTTTTCTCCAAATGGCAACTGGGCTACCAGACGCCAACTGTAATAAATTCAGCCAAATGCTAACAAACTTGTTTGTAAGCATCGCCAACAAAATTTATCAATCCATGACAAAAAATTTTAACACACAAAACAAATGAAAAAACCTAGGTTTTGAACAAACATATCAAGTTAAACAGAGTTCAAAAACTAAACATCAGTTCAATGAAGTATATCAACTATACTGTACAACAGTTCAACGAAGTATATCAACTATACTATACAACAGTTCAACGAAGTATATCAACTATACTTACAACAGTTCAACGAAGTATATCAACTATACTATACAACAGTTCAACGAAGTATATCAACTATACTATACAACAGTTCAACGAAGTATATCAACTATACTTACAACAGTTCAACGAAGTATATCAACTATACTATACAACAGTTCAACGAAGTAATCAACTTTACTGTACAACAGTATAAACAACTTGCACAACAACAAAAAATTATTCACTATGTATTTACAACTAACAACAAAATTGTTGTATCTTCAACAGAGCTTTCAACTTGATACATGCTTTTAACAACTGAATAAATTATTCAACTGACATACAACTTCATGAGTACATGCACGATGGCTTACAACTTAAAACAGTTTAAAGTTCATCTGGATATAAAAATCTGTTTGGATACTTAATGAACAACTCTAATGCTGACTGAATAGCATTAATAAATATGTCATTGCCAATATAAGACAGATGTACGCCATCATCAGCAAAAAGAGTTGGATGGATATCATCAAAATCAGTATGTTTAATAGCCTTGCCCCCAACTTTGTGTAGGTAAGATCTAACACCCCTATTTACACGGGCTCTAGACCGTTCTACTGCCTTTTTGTTCATGGCATTCCTCCAAATTCGCCTTGGCAAAATGTATGACCAAATAACAGTTGTGTTTGGTAACGATGACATTAACTGACGTAAAGTGTCCTTAATATTATATAAAAGTTTACCATTTTGAATGTTACATAAATCATTACCACCGCAATGAATAAGAATTATTGAAGGTGGCGGTCTCCAATTCAACAATGCAGTTATAATAGAAGGAACCATGTCCCATAACATTCCTGAATGACCTATCCACACAATACTGTAACCAAGTTTTTCCAGACCCAGATCAATACCAGTTGCTCTAGTTTGAGTGTGTTCAGATGCCTTTTTTACCAAAGATGAACCAATGATCCAAATGTCATTTTTTGCTGAAAGCAAAATTAAATAATAGGAATTCTAATGTAGCGCTGAAATGATGACGACATCCAGCGACCCATGGAATTAATCTGATTTTCAGTTTTACCAGACATAAAGGCTGACGTCGCTGCTCCTATTCTAAACGAATGCGTATTAAATCTAGATGTGTTTAAACTCAAAAACTTGAGTCCTTTGTTTAAAACAGTCTGAAACTGAAATCTTGTCAATGATTTCCCATTTATATGGCAAAAAAGAGGACCATCATTTCCAGGTCTAATTTGCAAAAAGGCTTTCAAACTTTGTAGAGGACAAATCTCATTTGATTCATTTTTTTCCACAACTAAAGTAGTGGATCTCCCTTTTTGATCAGTTTTTGAAAATTTTATCGTAACAAACAGCTGATTTTTTACATGGTCAATATAAACATCCCGCCTATGTAAAATATGCTCTAGCATAACATTCGTTGTAATGGCAAATTCACTCACACGTAAAAAAGCAGCAAAAGCTAAGTTAAATGCTGTTTGAAACAATATTGTTTCATATCTTGAAGAGCACACGTGCCTCAAAGCCACATTTAATCTAATCAAAATATCAATAGTCAAAGGTTCCCGAAGATCTTTATACTTGTAAAGTCTATCACAACCACCCAAAAGTTTCTGAATGATAAAAGATTTAGTTAAATCTTCATTCCCTTGAATTTTTAATTTGTAACTTATTCCAGATATATATGATCTAATTGTAGATGATGAATAATGATTTAGTGACAAAAAACCAATATAACGAATAATTTGTCTGTTACTTGGTGGCCAACTAAGGGGAATAGAATATTCCACCCTGAACATATTGAACGAATGCAATGCATTTTCATAAACATTTCTGGTACTTTGAGAAATTGAATAATTCAACAATTTTGAAGCTTCTACATCAAAAGATCTAAGAGTTCTTGTGGAATTGTCTGTGGCGTCGGGTCGGCGTTGCTCGTTACTTCTCTGAACTTCTTCATCTGTCCACGAGATAAAGCATCAGCAATAAAATTGTCTTTTGAAAAAATATGCAACGCTTTAAATTGAAAATTGAATAATAATGTCCACAAAACTATTTTTCTCAACAAAAACATAACCCTGTCATTTTTTGAAGATTTTGAATTTAAAATTGCAACAACAGCCATATTATCACAATGAAAAATTATCTTCTTATTCGTAAACCTTTCTTTCCATAAATAGATGGCCAAAGCAATAGGTATAATTTCCAAATAAGTAATGTCACTTAATAAAACTTTGCCCCAATTATATGGCCATTGTAAAATAGCCCATGACCCATTTAAATAAGCTGCACAACCCAGTGAATGACCACCTGCACTGTCTGTATACAAATGTTAATCAGCATTTGAAACCCAGTCTAAATCTTCGATATATGTATAGCCATTAAATTCTTTAAGAAAATATTGCCACATTTGCAAATCATCTCGTATTCCTTTGGTCAATCTTATAAAATGATGAGGTTTTTTAACATTTTTAAAAAAGCCATATAAACGCCTCAAAAATGCTCTACCAGAGGGAAGAGCCCTTGCACAAAAAGCCAACGAACCCGTTAAAGACTGCATTTCTTTCAGAGTAATTTTTCTTTTTTCCAATACCCAATTTATCTGATCTTTAAGTTTTTCAATTTTATCATCTGGTATTCTAACCAACATCTCATCTGAATCAATTAACAAACCTAAATACTCTAGTTTTGTGCAAGGATCTTCAGTTTTTTCATTTGCTATAGGAACTTCCAAGCTTGAACAAACATTTGAAAATGCAGTCATAAGAAAAAGACAGTCATCTTTATAAGCTTCTCCAACAAATATAAAATCATCAAGATAATGATCCAAATTTTCAGAATGCGTTTTATTTTTAACTGACCAATGTAAAAAGGTTGAAAATTTTTCAAATGTAGCACAACTAATAGAACATCCCATGGGCATTGTTTTTTGGATATAGTAAAGACCATTTAGTTTGATGCCAAGTAAATCAAAATCACCAGGATAACATTTAAGTAAAGGAAATGCGGATTTAATATCCATTTTTGCCATTAAAGCCGATTTCCCCATTTGTTTAACAATTTTGACTGCATTGTCAAATGATGAATAAGTGACCTTGGTAAACTGAGTATCAATAAAATCATTGATACTTTCATTTGGTGGGTAAGACAAATGAGTTATCAATCTAAGTCCACCAGTTTTCTTAGGAACTAAACCAATAGGAGAGCACCGAAGATTTGAAATAGGTTTATGTTTGAATGGGCCTGCCATTCGACCTAATGATATCTCATTATTTAACTTCTTTTGAGCTTCAATAGGGTTTTTCAAAACAGACAACAAATTTCTATATTCACATGAATGTCTAGGACCTTCGTAATGAATTTTAAAACCATATTTAAATCCATTCAAAAGTTCAACAGCGCTTTGCTTATCATGATATAGTTCCAGAAGCTTAGATAGTTCATTTACATTAACCGGAGACTTTCCTAAGGCCCAAATATTAAACTGGTCTGGATGTAGTTCTGAAAAATTATAAATTATCTCTTGTTAAAACCACCTTTTGGGTTTTGTCTATTATCAGAGTTGTTTACGAAAGGTGTAATGTTATTTCTCTTAAACCTAGATGGACCAGTATTACCTTCATTGTCCATATAGCGACGACATCGTAAAGCAGGATGATTAAAACCACATTTGAGACATGCATGTCTGTATTGGCAATTGCGTTTATTGCAAAAACCTTTAAAATTAAAATCATAACATTTATAACCAACATTAGCCTGCTGTTGTTTTTGAGAATTGTTAGTTAAAATACGCAACCACAAAAAACCGTCTATGGATGACCATTTTTTTGTATGATCCCTTGATACTCTCAAACGAAATTGTTGGTCATAAGAATACAATTTTGCAACAGGGTGATCAGTCGCTGCACCCCTTATTATGGACATATATGAGAAAAGTTCACTTGCTTTTCCAGGATGCCTTTCAATAAGGACCTGGGCATAAGCAATAAAACAATCAGTCCAATTCTCAACAGAAGTAATAGTAAGGTTATTCTTAACTTTGTTTTGTATTACCAGCATACCGTCATTAATGCCAATGGTGTTTTCATTTGTTTGACTGTTGAAATTGTTGCGATGCATAAGGGACAAATCAATATATTCAAAATTCCAAATCTTATCCTTAAGCTTTTGACTTATAAATACATCAACCTCATTAAAACCAGGCATCATTAGAGGTTCATCAAAAACATCAATAACCTCACCTAAGGCAGCTAATTGAGGTTCATTCTCCTGCAATTCTACATCTGGTTGCAAGGCAACTAATTGAGGTTCATCAACCCTCCGTCTTCTTACTACAGGGGCATCTTCATCAACCTCAACTTGGGGACGCCTTCTCTCATTCCTAACTGGTGGTTGCTGTTGTTCCATAGGAGCCGTTCTAATACGAAGTTCTCGACCTCCTACAACCGGGTCCTACCGACGACGTCTGCCTCTACCCCTTGGCATTGTTATACACTATTATAATTATAAAAACAGATTAGATACATACATCAAGTATTAAAAGACTTAATCATATTTCAAAATATAATTTCAGGTTCTTAATAATCATTCAATTTAGATAAATTAAATACCACATATAACCCACTACGTTGTCTTCAATAACATTAATACATTTGAATGCATTAAACAACTGAAGTTTGTAAGTAAACACAATTAAAACAAGTGCAATGTTCTTTTTAACCAAATAAAACGTCGTTATAAACAGCAAGTTAAATTACCAAGCTGATTTAATTATCCGCAAATTAATAACTTATAAAAGATGAACGTGTATCAAATTAAACATTAGCGGACATGTAAATGTTAATACGGCTTACACTACAAACATGTAATTACCTGTTTAAAGAATATCGCTCATACATTACAATCAAAACAAATATATCACCTGTATCAAAGCATTTTAATTTAAAAGCTATTTAAATGCTATTCAATGATTAATATATGTGTGCACAAATGTAACTATTAAATAATAGTCTACATGTACTTCGTATAAATGCTATCCAAGTACGCGATACATTGAAATAAGAATCAAACTATTGCAATAACAACTTTCAAATAAAATAAAATTATTCTTAACAAAATACAGAAATAAAATCATTCAGAAAATTCAACTGCAATAACTTTATCTATTTATCAATAAAACATATGTACTTATCTTATGTCTGAATCAGCCTATCCTTTTGTGTTCCTTCAGTTCAAATCACGCAATGAACAAATCACGAAAAGCATGCAATTTTATACCAAATAAAAGCGGGAAAACCGCTTATGAAATTATGTAGGTAAATGAAAGACGCTCAAGTCCTTCAAAATTAAAGAAAAGATAACTCAAGTTTAGCAGACGATAATCTTAATTTATTAAATTGATTTAATGCTTAATGATTAAATCTTAATAATTCCGAACGACAATTGGTTTACACAAACAAAAGGAATACAACGATATAAATCTATGCTACCCAAAAATCTCAACTTCACAATGGTCAACCAATCCGGGCTACTGTATAACTAAGGTGTAACAAAATGTGTTACAAAACTTTTTAAAATAATACAGAAATTATGACTGTCGGTGTAATTGTAATTATTTAAGAAAAAAAAAACATGTCAAACTTGCAAATATTATTTTTTTTTTTTAAGTTTTAATCACTTAAAAGTCATGTGATGTTACATATATAGGACGGGTGTGTTCGATGCTTAAATGAATTAACAAAACCCCGTCATATAACATCCAACTTTAAAATTACGTCCAAATGTCAAATTAAGTTCTACCACTTTGGGAATGGTCTTAAAAGATTGACAATTCATTTTTCAATTTTTGTAATTTTCCCCAGATTTGTTCTATGTCGGGCAAACAAAAGTAGCAGTTTATAAGGAGACCCCCTAAATGACGTAACAGCTTGACTTATGGTCGTTTTAAAAACGATTGTTTGCAAGTTGCATTGTTAACAATTGTACAATATGAAAATTAAACAACGTGAATGAAAATATTTATAATGACTTTACGGCAAATAACTTTTGTGACATCTTGACAACCGTATACAAAGTTTGTTTCACTTTTCTACCTTCTAAACACAAGAGGTCGAATTCTTTTGTTCTATTTAAACCTCATATCGGACTGATATTATATTGTTATGCAATAATACCACTTACTTGTTATTATGAAATAGGTTTTGCAAATTTGATTACCGCATACTAGTAGTTCTCCCAGCAAATATTCCGTCAGTGGGTAAAATACAAATTATTCTGTTTATCCTGTTGACATAATTAATAGTAAAATAACAATAATACCAATCTTTATGGAGATAGTAAGATAATAAAAATACTCCGAGGAAAATTCAAAACGGAATGTCCATAATCAAATATCAAAATTTCAAACACATTAAACGAACATCCTGACTTTGTACTGGCTTTTATTTTTATGTAGACATATTCTTATTATAGAGAATGAGCTTTTATGATACCAACGGCCAACGCTCATCGAAATCAACAAATAACGAACACTGACGCCAAAAGAAATTATAGTGTTAAAGGACTGTAGTTTTGAATTGTCGAGAAGCCTCTAAGTAAAGAAACTTTGTAAGGGAAAGAAATGAACATGTGTGCATCTTACAAGAGGCTCTTTCAAATGAGTCCACTATTTAAAATGATTTCAATATAGGCTGGCTTAATCAACAGAAATGAAAATTTGCCGTCCCATATTTGTCCTGGTATCATTTCTTGGCCCTGTATTGGGCCAATACTAGATGCTATCACGGAAAGATGCCAGGGCCAATTTGGAACATGACAGGTTATAAGCTGTAAAACGATGACAGAAAATCCTACTTTATATTGATCACCAAATAATATCATATATGAAATTTGAAAAATAAACTTCACTTAACAATATGAAATCACAACGTTAGAATATAATCAATGATAAGTAAATATTTTTTTTCAGCAAAATATAACTATTTTCTTAAATAAATCGATATTATTTTCATTATACATTACGAAAAACTTTGAAACTGTATGAAAAGCTGTGATGTTAAAAAAAAGTATTAACCGAAATACCAATCTTCAAGGCAGGAACACCACAGGGTTTTTGTATATGTTCCGTTGGTTGATATAGTCGATGGTTTGATTTTGACAGGTTTTATTGACCTTCCATTCCCTCTTTTTTCCTACCTTGGAGATTGGTATTTCGGTTAATACTTTTTTTTAACATTACAGCTTTTAATTGAGAACTAGTACTCCGACCTATGTAAAAACATCAGATATCGACACGGAAAGGCGCAAGTTAAGTTGGTTCCAGTACAATTGTATACAACAGTTACAAAGGATATCAGTAACATTCAGACAATTCGAATATGGTAACAGTTCTGGTAATTATTGTATCCAACGAAAACTTCAAGACTATGGATAACTGACGACCACTTGGTGAAGGTTCATTTACGTTGTTTAAATGTATAAAATTGATATAGAATAGCAGATTTAAAAAAAAACTGTACACAGGGTGCTCTTAAAGGTGTAATACCTTTATTGAATTTCCCTATTAGTCTTTGTTAAATTTTCGCTTTTCAAAAAATTGCGGATAATTTATCTTTGACTCAAAAAAAGAATTACTAAGCATGAGTTTAGTTTACTCCTGTCCAGTACTATAGACAAAATTGTACATAACATTTCATTGCATATACGAAAATAACCATCACTGGAAGTTAACCACTCAACTTTTCACCTCTTTTATTTATCTGTGTATAAGCTTTAGTAACCATGTGACCTCAAGTTTCCAAAATATTTTATATAAATACCAAATAAAAAATAATGGTGCTTTGAAAGATATATGTGTTTTTGTTTATCCTACAACTGTCAAATTCAACATAATATTATTTTCAACCATTTTTTTTATGTGACGTACACTGATTTGGCTGTATTGTAAGGCGTAATAGTGTCATTTGCCATTAAATATTGTCCCTCAAGTGGACCGACTTTACTGCAAAAAATATGAAATAGTGTCCACCACAGGACAAGGTTTCATAGTACTTGCTATCAAGTTGTATCCCAAAAGGGAAGTTATACAAAGGTCTGTATAAAAAGTTTGATTGTTATATTATAGTTCGTTTGTCTGTGTGTTACATTTAAGTGTTGTGTTTCTGTTTGGTCGTAGTTCTCTTATATTTAATGTGTTTCCCTCAGTTTTAGCCCGGATTAATTTTGTTCTCAATCGATTTATGAATTTCGAACAGCGGTATACTACTGTTGCCTTTATTTATTATACTTGAATTTTAATAAAGTATGCACGATTGAATAAAAATTAATTAATTTACAAATGCAAATAACAAAATAATGGGTTGAAGTGAATATAGACTATAGAGACATTAAAGTTCAAAGAAATACCCAGCTAATGTTAATGACAATGAAAGAAGAACAATAAGAAGGATGTGAAATATAAAATCAAATGTGAAGAACTCGATTATATTTTTTTGTGAGAAGAAGGCAAAAGAAAATATAGAACTTTGCTATTAGATAATGTCTGTTGCCATGAAATATTGTCCCCTAAGTGGACAGCATTTTACAGCAACAAATAATTGTTATCAAATTATCCTCCAAGGACAATTATACTGAACAACATGTGTTACTTGTTTGAATTAAAATTAATATACTTGTATATAATACATATATCTAGTAAAAATAAGAAGATAAGGATAGTATGAGTACCAATGAGACAACTCTCTGTCAAAGTATCAATGTATTAAAGTTCGCAACTATAGGTTATAATACGTTCAGTAATAACAAAGCAATGGATATCATTTAATACTTTAATCATATAAAAAAGTCCTGTGAAAAAATGTCGACCTGGACAGAATCATAGTATTAAATAATTTCCTGGGTCCTAGACACTTTTTCATACCTGAGGATATATTTTCGTAGAAATTTGTGTCAGGGACACATTTAAATAGGTAAATAGTGTCTATGGACAGTATTTACTATAAAATAATGTTCAGTGGACACTAATTAATGAGGTTGACATTATTAAATCCTACAGTATTACACCTAAAGGACACGTATTTAGGTAGAGCTATCAAGTACAACATATAATGAGGTTTTGTTTTGACATGATGACATGAAATGACTGTCCCTTAATATTGGCCTATTCTAAATACTCTTAATTGAGCAATAATTATTATTAAAGACAAAATCGGTATGCATTAAGCTATAGATGAACTGCATCTGAATATCGACAAATGATATGTAGCTTTAATGCTTCCAGGGATGAAGTCAATTTAAAACTTAAAAATGTCTATAAAGTATTGTAGCGAATATAACTATGGAAAAAGCGGCAATAATTTTTCATTTTTCTTTTAAAATTTCGTTTTTTTTCCAAAAATGCGTCCACAGTTTTGGATCTATTAACTAACAGTTTTTATATAAAGATATTCTATTAAATGACACCGTAAACACAGAGAAATGTATGTATGTGTATATGTATGTGGTTTCGTTAATATCTAGTTCAGGAGTTATGTTAAGGACCCAACCATAATTGGATTGTTGAAAGAAAGAAATCAATCAATATGTCTGTATGTTAACTTAAAAGACCTTTCATCTTCTTTGAACTTCTATGATTTTTGTTTTTACATGTGTCCGATAGAACTCCGGCCAATGTAAATAATAAGACAGAGATTGACACGGAAAGGCGCAAGTTAAGTTGGTTCCAATACAATTGTACACAACTGTTGCAAAAAATAACAGTAACATTCAGAAGATTTTAATATAGTAAATAGTCAGGTAATTATAGTATCCAACACTTGTTTAATGTATTTACATGGTTAAAATGTATGAAATTTATATAGAATATCAGATTTCAAAAAACCTGTACACAGTTCGCTCTTAAAGGTGTATTACCATCATTGAAGTTCCCTATTTGTCTTTGTTAAATTTGCGCTTTTCAAAAAATTGTGCAGAATTTTAATTTTGTTTTAAATAAGAAATTACTAAGCATCAGTTTAGTTTTATCCTGTCCAGTACTATAGAAAAAATTACATATAACATTTCATTGCAAATACGAAAATAACCATCACTGGAAGTTAACCAATCAAATGTTCACCTTTTGTTATCTGTGTAAAAGCTTTAGTAACCATGTGACCTCAAGTTTCCAAAATAGTCTATACAAATACCAAATAAAAAAATAATAGTGCTTTGAAACACCCAAGATATGTGTTTATTACCGAGACATTTTTTGCAAGGACATTTAGGATTAATTTCCCAAAGTTGTCAAATGTAAGAGAATATTTATTGTCGACCCTTTTTCTGATGTAACGTACTATGATTTGGTGATATTGTAAGACATTGGTATTAGATAATGTCCATCGTCATGAAATATTATCCCCTAAGTTGACAGATGTTTACTGAAAAAGGTTATGCAAAAGATACGAAATAGTGTCCACCCCAGGACAAGTTTTCATAGTAGTTGCTATTTAATTGTGCCCCCATGGGAAGTTATACAAAGGTATTTGTAAAAAGTTTTGCTATACTTTGATTTTAATAAAATATGAACGATTGAACAGAAATTGATTAATTTACAAATGCAAACAAACAAATAATGGATGGAAGTGAATATAGATTATAGAGACATTAAAGTTCTAATAAATACCCAACTAATGCTAATGACAATGAATAATAAGAAGGAAGTGAGTAAAGTATAAAATCAAATGTGAAGAACTTTATTACATTTTTTGTGAGAAGAAGGCAAAAGAAAATATAGAGTTTTGCTATTAGATAATTGCCATGAAATATAGTCCCCAAAGGGGACATCATTTTACAGCAGCAGTTATGTAATATGGTCCATCCACATGACAATGTTTTGTAATAATTGTTATCAAATTATCCTCCAAGGACAAATATACTGAACAACATATGTTACTTTAAATTTTAATTATTATACATGTATATATTTAATAAAAAACATAAAATAAGAAGATAAGGATAGTATGAGTACCAATGAGACAACTCTCTGTCAAAGTATCAATGTATTAAAGTTCGCAACTATAGGTTAAAATACGTTCAGTAATAACAAAACAATGGATATCATTTAATACTTTAATCATATAAAAAAGTCCTGTGAAAAAATGTCGACCTGGACAGAATCATAGTATTAAATAATTTCCAGGTTTCTAGACACTTTTACATACCTGAGGACATATTTTCATAGAAAATTGTGTTTGGGACACATTTAAATAGGGAAATAGTGTCCATGGACAGTATTTACTATGAAATAATGTCCAGTTGACATTAATTAATGAGGAACATTATCAAATCTTACAGTATTACACCTATAGCAAAGTACATGTATTTATGTGAAGTAATCTAGTACAACATAGAATGAGGTTTTGTTTTGACATGAAATGACTTTCCCTTAATATGGCCAATTAAAAATACACGTGATTGAGCGTTGAACTGCATCTTAATATCGAAAAATGATATGAAGCTTTAATTCTTTCAGAGATGAAGTCAATTTAAAACTTAAAAATGTCTATAAATGTATAGTACTGAATCTAACTATGGAAATAGTTACTTAAGGTACCAGGATTAAGAAAATCCTTAGTTTTTCGAAGAATTCCAAGTTTTGTAATAGGAAATTAAAACAAAAATGACTATATAATCGATATTCATATCAACACCGAAGTGCTGACTAATTTGGGGGTGGGGTGGGGGGATACCATCGGGGACGAAACGTCCACCAGCAGTTGCATCGACCCAGTGGTGTAAATAGTTTTTCTTCTTCTTCTTCTTTAGTTCAGAAAACCATCAACATACTGATGTTTAATTTCCGGCGTATGCCTGGTAAAAAATTTGAAATTTATGTATTCATAAATATAGTTTAACATAGATGTATTCCATATTTTTGTATATATTTGTTATATTATTTTTTTTTACAATTTTTCTTTGTTTTTAGATTTTTCGTTTTTATTTAGATTTTTTAAATATTAGATTTTTTATTTTTTATTTTTAATTTAAGATAAAAACATGATTGCCTGATTACTTCAGGTGTGGATATGTATCAAGGAGCACATCGTGCGTGAGTGCATCCTTGAAGGTTTCTGTGGTAGTGTTTTTTGTTATGACTGAGGATAATTTGTTCCAGTCTTTAATTGTTTGACAAAAGAAAGAAAATTTGTAGCTGTCCTTGTTACATTGGATTTGTCTGTAATCATCTTTGTTGGTGGATCTTGTGATGGACTGACTCTTTTGTATGGAACGCCATGACTGCCTTATGTTAATGATCAGCATTATATTCAGTGCTTACAACATTATATGCAGTGCTCACACCATTATATGCAGTGCTCACAACATTATATAAAGTGCTCACAACATTATATTAAGTGCTCACAACATTATATTAAGTGCTCACAACATTATATGCAGTGCTCACATCATTATATGCAGTGCTCACATCATTATATGCAGTGCTCGCAACATTATATGCAGTGCTCACAACGTTATATTAAGTGCTCACAACATTATACTAAGTGCTCACAACATTATATTAAGTGCTCACAACATTATATACAGTGCTCACAACATTATATGCATTGCTCACAGCATTATATGCAGTGCTCACAACATTATATTAAGTGCTCACAACATTATATTAAGTGCTCACAAATTTATACGCAGTGGTCCAAACATTATATGCAGTGGTCACAACATTATATGAAGTGGTCAAAACAGTATATGAAGTGCTCACAACATTATATGAAGTGATCACAACATTATACGTTTTTTGTTGTATGATGAGATTGATGTATGATGAGATCGTTCGGTACACTTCGTTTTTTAGCGGAAATTACCGAATCCATAATTGGTAAATTACGGTAAACTAATGCCCAGCAAACAAATTTCAACAGTTATTATTATATATGTTATCATTAAGGCAGTATACAATATTTAAAACTGATTGAAATAAGTAAATTAAGAAGTATGATCAATTTAACACAAATTTATTCCACACCAGGGCAGTTATAACTTATTTTGAGGATCAGTTTCACCATATTCACAACTTAATATGTATATAAAATTATATTTAAGTCTTTATTAAATTGCTTCGCCGAACGCAGTTGGATACGACCGCAGAGGTCCAACCCTGAACCGTTCGGACAAAAATGGACACACTATTCACGCTTGATTCAGGTCTGAATTTGGAATGTAATTAAATATTTGACACATAATAAATTAAAATTTGATTGATTTCTATTAACTTAAACAAAAGTTATTATCCGGAAAACATCTGTCTTCGGCGACGCTGACGACGACGACGTGATAGCAATATACGACCATTTTTTTTTTCATTTTTTCTTGCAGTCGTATTGAAACATGTAGATTTATACACATATATTGTGCATTTCTGAATAAATATATTCAGATTACTCGGGATTGTAAATAAGATATGTTATGACCCAGTATTTTTCAAGGAGAACCAAATATCTGTCAGAAGTATACTGTTGATTGCATTTTTTTTTTATCAATGTTGGTCAGCAATTGCAAATAGAATTTTACTTAAACATTTACGATTTTCAATCATATTTTAAAAAGGCATGTCACAGCAATGTTTGGTGCAAAATAACAAGTTTGTGAATTTAAATTTTTTCTATGATAAAAGTCAAATTAGTTTCGACAATTGTCCATTTCCCCCCGTGAGTGATCCATATCCATGAGAAAGAAGCCCCACAGAAACAATCAAGATCCGTCGTCAAAAGTGACTTTCCAGATAACGAAAAAAATATTCAGATATGAAATTTTCAACCTTTTACATTGATCCTAACATGGGATATGGAAAAAAAATAAGTAGCAAAAATAACAGAAATCCCCAGACTATAGACAAGCTTGTATGTGAGAAGAATTAGAACGCCAATAACAACAACGAGAAGAATTCACAGTAAAACAATACTATAAGTTTTCCACTAATATAATTATATTACAATTATATATTGACATAATAACGAGAATCGTGTTTTTTTTTGTGCTTCTGTTACAAAATAAATTGTGTGGACTTAAAATGAAATCAAAGAAGTGCTCAGCAACAAATAGCATTCCTCTTTTATGTGTTGTTGCTATCATCTGGACCTAAACACAAATTTGAATCTTTTTTCGAGGTCCATTGTTATCAAAGAAGTGCGATCTAAAAGATATTATTCTTCTACGACTTGTAGTTGATTATATTTTGTATCTTTATGTACCTTAACCAGAATTAATTTAGGTCAAATAGTTATCAAAGGTACCAGGATTATAATTTAGAACGCCAGATGCTCGTTTCGTCTACATAAGACTCATCAGTGACGCTCATATCAAAATATTTATAAATCCAAACAAGTACAAAGATGAAGAGCATTGAAAATTACTCTTTTTTCATGGACAATCGTTACTATCCAATAATAGTTAATCATTCTTTTTTACTCACAGTTTGTTTCAATCTTGCAAAACTTAGATGCATGTTTATTTTTATTAGTTATTAGTGGCTTTGAACTAGCTGCCAGTAACTGCGAGTACTCTCAGATCAGTACTTATAGTGTCTTTTTGTTGTTGGGATATACAAGTACCCGCCCACGTCCACTCTATTTTCTTGTTAGATGTATTTATATTTGTGCCCATCTGATGAGTTAAGCCTTTTAGAACTGATTTTCATAGTTCGTTCTTATGTTGTTCTATTACGCCACTGACCCAGGTTAGTGGAAGGGTTGGTATCCCGCTAACATGTTAAAACCCGCCGCACATTCTGTATATATGTGGCTGTCCCAAATCAGGAGGAGCCTTTATTTCAGTGGTTGTCGTTTGTCAATGTGTTATATACATGTTAGTTTTTCGATCGTTTGTTTGTACATAAATTAGGAATGTTTTACGTTTATCATTTCGGGGCCTTCTATAGCTGACTATGCGGTATGGGCTTTGCTCATTGTTGAAGGCCGTACTGTGGCCGTTTAGTTATTAATTTCTGTGATGTCATTTTGTCTCTTGTGGAAAGTTGTTTCATTGGCAAGCATACCACTTTTATATTAACAGTGCAAACTGACGAACAAATGTAGTAAACGTTTTATTCATCCCCACAAACTCAGTTTTCATAAGAGATGATAACTTTAAATGAAGATGTTAAACTGGGTCTTGAAAGGGTAAATTTTTCTTATGAAAGTTTATATTTCTATATAAGACTGCTGATCATACTTAGAAGACAAACTACTTGGCGTGCTAAAAAGCTTGTAAAAAAATGGAATAATTGATGTAAAGTTATGTTAAACACCTACAATGAAATGCTTTAAACTGCATTTTCCATGTCTGTTAGATACTTATTCATGTAAAAATGCCAAATTCTGAAAATCGATGCCAAAAATGACTCTATCATGACATATATAAGCTAGCGTTATATGGCACTTATGTGTTATAGAAAGCTGACTGTTTTATATAAAAGGTAATTAAGCTTTTTAAAACTGAGTACGGACTATAAAGTGGCACCTTGCTTAAGTTCTTCAGTAGGAAATGAACTCGAGGAATATATCATACAAATTTTCCTTCGATATTTCATTAAATAAACATTTTATTATTTAACTTACATTTTGCCATTCGTATTTCTTACGACGAACAGAACTACTTCAATCATTCACATCTTAGTTTCATCTTTTCCTTACTTATTTCAATCAGTTTTAAATATTGTATACTGCCTTATGATAACATGACTTTAATTACTGTTTAAATTTGTTTGCTGGGCATTACCGTAATTTACCAATTATGGATTCGGTAATTTCCGCTAAAAAACGAAGTTTACCGAATGATCTCATCATACATCAATCTCATCATACAACAAAAAACGTATAATGTTGTGACTACTTCATATAATGTTGTGAGCACTTCATTTAATGTTTTGACCACTTCATATAATGTTGTGACCACTGCATATAATGTTTGGACCACTACGTATAATGTTGTGAGCACTTAATATAAGGTTGTGAGCACTTAATATAATGTTGTGAGCACTTATTATAATGTTGTGAGCACTGCATATAATACTGTGAGCACTGCATATAATTCTGTGAGCACTGCATATAATGGTGTGAGCACTGCATATAATGTTGTGAGCACTGCATATAAATATTAACATAAGGCAGTCATGGCGTTCCATACTTTTGTAATAAATTTTGTGAAGGAATGGCAATATTTTCGTTTGTAATTTTGTGAAAATTTATTTAGTCGTCAAAGGTACTAGGATTATAATTTAATACGCCAGACGCGCGTTTCGTCTACACAAGACTCATCAGTGACGCGCAGATCAAAATAATTATAAAGCCAAACAAGTACAAAATTGAAGAGCATTGAGCACCCAAATTCTAAAAAGTTGTGCCAAAAACGCTAAGGTAATCTATTTCTGGGTTAAAAAAAGTCCTTAGTTTTTCGAAAAATTTAAAGTTTTGTAACAGGAAAGTTATAAAAAATGACCATATAATTGATATTCATGTCGACACCGAAGTGCTGACTATTGGGATTACATGTTCGTGAAAGGCTACCAACAGCAGCACGGACACTTCTAGCGTATATTTCCATACCTTCATCATTAAGATGAACTTTATCTTTTAATAATAAATCTGGGGTGTTCTTCCACAACCCCCTATGATGCCAGAAAGTCGCATTGTCTCTTTCTTTTACTAAATGACTAAGTTCTTTGTTTACAATGTAAACCTTGTTGTTATAATAAGCTTCCGGTCTTTCGGAATACCTCGGGAGAAGTTGACCAATAACCACGTGGTTAACATGATAGCAATTTATTATGTAATCGACAAAAACACTGATATCTCTTGCTATTTTCACGGGCTCATTTTCAGAGGACAAATCGTTGCCTCACACCTGAAGAAAAACCGAATGTGGCATATATTCTTCAATTATATGCATATATTGTTGCTTTTGAACACATTTATTACCGGGGCGAAGAGTCCCTCCCCCAAAACCAAAAAATTCCACCTGGATGTCGGTTCCGCCTAAACCTAAATTTAACCAACCTCGATCACAGTTTTCATGAGTAAAAGTTTCTAAACGACAAATATAAGAATTACCAAAAATTAAGGCACGCCGGACCATGGTTCAAAAGCAACAAACAATTCAAAAATAAATAATAATAAATTAAAAATTAAGTTATTAAAAATATATAAAATAATAGTTAAGGTTCGCTTTTACCTTCTAATCTGTGGATTCTTCGATGAATGCCTTTCTACAGTTTATTCGGTTTTTCAGATAAATTCAAAACGATCTTTTCTTTCTCCCAAAACAAAGGCGAATGACCGCATGTCCAAGCACATGTAGAAATTTGATATTAATTACCGATTTTAAGAACTGACCAATCAGATAATGTAATTAGATGATCATGCATTGAACATGATGTAGTCCTTGACCTCATGTTGATATACTTAAACAAAGAAATGCCTTCTACACACATGGCATTAATAAAATCAATATTATCGGAAATTCCAGCCAAAAAATCTTTTATTTACAATAAATGTTAATAATTGATATTCATGTCGACACCGAAGTGCTGACTATTGGGATAGTGATACCCTCGGGGACGAAACATCCACCAGCAGTGGCATCGACCCAGTGGTGTAAATAGTTATCAAAGGTACCATGACTATAATTTAATACGCCATAGGCGCGTTTCGTCTACACAAGAATTATCAGTGACGCTTAGATCAAAATAATTATAAAGCCAAACAAGTACAAAGATGAAGAGCATTGGGGACCCAAAATTCCAAAAATCGGCAATAATTTTTCATTTTTCTTTTTAAATTTGAAATACGTTCACAGAATTGGATCTAACAACTAACAGTTTTTATGTAAAGATATCCTAGTAAATGACATAGTAAACAAAGAGAAATGTGACACATGTAATCAACCCGTGTAGTTTTACATTAAAAATGTCAGGTAACGGCCTCTGTTTGCTCGTATAAGTAGTTCCATTAGCTTTTGAAAAATATTCTGTAATATTATTTACACGACTGAAGTGATTGATTTTAACTTACATGAACTGTAAATTAAAATTACAAAATGTATTTAACTACTGTCCTTCGTTATGTAATAACAAAGATATCGGCTTCCGGTAATAAAACTACCCTTAAGGGTGAACATTATTGTTGCATTCAATTGCTCTCGATATCTAAAAATCAAGATACTTAAGCAAAATATTTTAGTATGAGCTATTAGGAATTATCGATCATTTATTTCTTTGGATGTGTTGTCTTAATAATGAAAATTACAGAACCTGTCCATTTAATAATTAAAATATGTGAATACTATGTAATTGGTATATGATAACCTTTTGAATTATATCGTTGTTCAAACAAAATAAGACCACTGGTTATGGATTTTTCAATCCTTAGGTATGATTTGGAAATAATGGTTTGAATCTCTGAATGATGCAATATCAAATAATGCTGTCAATTTTGCAATGATTTTAGCATATATCAATTTATCAAACAAATAAAGGTTGTACGGTTTTATTCATTTGAAGCCATTTCTGTACTACTAACTTTTAGTTTTTTGTTTTGATCCCTGAGTGTTGATATTAAATTTCTTTGAATCTTTAAAAAAATCCATGTGTATAAAAGTATTTAAAGCTACCTGACTATTAAGTAATGTTATTTGACGATACCAGATGTTTATAAAGCTACATGGAACATTACCTCCTAGTTTTACTTGAATATTTAATGCTTAAAACTCGGAGAAAAATTATTTGAATAACAAAGTAAAAAATATATATATAACTAACGAAGTTATTACAACGTCAAATATGTTGCTATTTTGAAATACAACACGAAAATTTAATATAATTTGGAATCAACTTCATTTAAACGTATTTTCTAGAACTAGGTGGTATATGTATTTTGATAAAACAGTATTTTTAATCATAAAGTTTTATATAACTTATACATTTTGAAGGTTTGTGATGTTTGTTTGATACGTTTTCTAGTTCAGAAGAAACTCTCAATTTTACTAAAACCATGTCTATTCCACTCATTTTATCGACATTCGAGTAACATCTATATGTGAAAATGTAGACATCTAAGGATAAAGACAAACTGAAAAGCTTGCTAGGTTGCTTATTCTTACCCTTCAGCCCCCCCCCCCCCACAAGAAAAAAGAAGCAAATATGATAAATCAATCAGAAGTAACGAAATTTTAACAACTGTTCCTAGCATTTAATGGTTTATGTAAAGTGGATGAACCAACCGCATTATGACTAATCATGAACATGTATTGACACGAACGAACATACAAAAATATCATATCTAATCGCTCCTTTCAACCCTTTAAAGTGACGTAATTACATTTCAAGACAATCTCTAACTGACTATACATGTATCAAACTCGTAAGCCATTCTTTAATCAGTCGATAGGAGAGATAAAAGAACCTTGTCAAAATCTGTAAGTAACATCTTATTTGTTATTATTATTTCATAAGTGAGATGTATGTTTGAAAGTTCCATTTCTAATGATATTTTATTAGATTTGTTTTACTCCTCATTGATTTATTACGTTTGTCGAAAGTATCGCAATCGTCGTTTATTATTGGACACTACTAAATATCTATAATAGATAAAGATTACACAATGCTTGTTTTATTTCATCTAATACAAACACAGCTATAAGAACTTTAACTCATATGAAGTAAAGTGTTGGACAGCCAACTATGTTGTCAGTGAAAATGAAGGAAAACAAGGAAAACGATGGTACGGAGAGTAGTGAAAAAATAATTAAAAAAATTAAATATCTGAAAGAATTTGGAAATCAAACCAGTTTCCATGGATTTCGCTATGTATCAGAACACTCTCAATTGACAATACGAAGGTACGTGTAATTTTATTTCTTATTGAAATGTAGTTATATAAACGTTTTGGGGTTTTTAATTCTCAAATATAATCAAGGATCTTCAAACGTATTCGAACACCACCGAACAAACAGTATTCACCAATACAAATATCACTTTGCACTTCTTTTTATAAAATTTATCTACCCCAGAAAAGTTCAAATCATATTTGAAAGCCAAGGATAAATAAAGATAAAAAACACGAGGAGCTTTATACCAAAAACGACACTAAAGGTGTAAGTTAATTCAAACTGATGTCAACATTGCCTGCACAGTTGGGTCCTTAGTTCCAAAATTATTTCTAAACTTATTATCAGAAAATTTAAGAAAGGTAAATGAGAAATCACGTCTGTTTTGAAGATAAAATACGTATCTGGTGCAACAATAAAAAAACCAGCTTTACGTTAAACGAAACAAACAATATATGAAACTGTAGAAAAACAAGACAGTAATATGCAATACAATCGATAAAACCAAAATGAGAAAGCAGCTGCTATAAATTCTACAATCGGAAAGAGGCTTTAGTTATTAAAGCTAAATGACTAAAAGTTTAAAAGAACACACAACACAGTTTGTCTAGCGATCAGCTTAGCATGGATCACTGTATAAAAGCTTTTAGAACTCCTTATACAAGAACATGCTATAAACAAGTATCCTACTGATGAGCTGCACGAAAGAGAGGAATATGTAAAAAACTGAAGTTTAAATTCCGTTAAAAAACATTTGTTCAGTTGCCTAGCTCAAAAGATCGACACAAAGGACAAAACAATCAGTATAAAAACCAATAAACACAAAACACTGAGACAACAGTTCTCTTAGTTAAAAGACACTTACAACTAAAACATAACCATGTTCTCCCAGATTCATTGGATTCATATTACTAAATCTTACTTTTCTATGCAGTGGTGTATAAAATGTTATTTTATTTACATATTATCCTCTTTGTATCTGATTTCCACATTTGCAATGATGTTATGCATACCGAATTTAAAAGACCATATGCTGACTTCCTTTACATATTTGTATTTTTTCAGATTATTGTGGTTTTTACTTATTTTGGCGTGTTTTGGAGGTCTTCTTTTTCAAATCGTTGACAGAGTTGCATATTACTATGGATGGCCTGTTACAGTCAACGTTGTTGTAAATTATAACAACACTCTTCAATTTCCTGCTGTTACAATATGTAACCAAAACGCCTTCAAGTAAGTAAAATGGTGAAAACTAATCATGAATGCCTTAGATTTACTCTTTTGTGGTAAAGTATACAGACTTCGGAAGCATGAATTATAAACCGTTATCTTCAATGCGATTTAACGTTACTCTCTTTCTATCAATGCAAAGTTGTTTCTTTGCATCTTGCATTATAGACTGAAAAAGTAAAAGAAGAAAACCCCATAATGCGTCGCTATATTCAAATTTGATAATTTACTGATACATATTTTGCAAGAAGCTAGGTAAGATATGCTTTCAATAATATTGACTAAAAATCTTAAATATTTCACCTTACAAATGTCCAAAATTGCGGTATTTAAGGCTTTTTTTTTTAATAAAGTTAAATTAAAGAGAAAATGTATTTGGACCGATTTAGTGTCTGAAAATAATACTAAATTCTTAAAAAAAATAATGTTTCATAAATAAGAAATGATAAATAAAATGATTTTGTTTTATTAGAGCATCCTTAGCTGCAGAAAATGGCTGGTATGAACTGATAGATCAAATGTTTTCTTCGCATCGAACACAAGGTATTGAGAAATATATACGGAATAGCATGTATGAAAATATCAGTTTGGAAACATTATACCTTAACACTGCACACGAAAGGGAAGATTTTATTTTCAGGTATGTTTGAAATCGGATAGGTAAACAATAAATGAAATAAATGACTGACAGTTGTTCAAAGATTTCATATTTTGAGAAAATAATGAATATTAAGAGTTCATTTCTTCTTCAATTGTTCAATAATCTAAAACTCTTTTTGTTATAATGTATATAAAATCGTTTATTGTAATCTGTAGATAATTATTACACATATGTTGTATTGGATATGCTGGCAAAATGGGATTAGCATTAATTTAATCCTTCAGTAAGTAAGTTATGTTTATCGCCAGTACTATTTATCTCGTTTAGTACAAAGTAAAACAACAAAAGTACAGAACTCCAAAGAAAATTAAATTGCAAAATCAAAAGCTCAAGCAATGAATTATCTTTGTTTCAAATAAAGAAATACTTGGCATGAGTAAAGTTTTATCTTGTCCAGTTCTATAGAAAAATTTTCACATAACATTTCATTGCATATAAGAAAATAACCATCATTGGAAGTTAACCAATCAAATTTCTCCCCTTATTCTATGTGTGCACAAGGTTTAGTCACCATGTAACCTCAAGATTACCACATTTTCTATAGAAATCACAAATAAAAAATAATGGTGTTTAGAAATACCCAAGACATATCTTTATGACACAGAAATAGTTTTACTGCAATATAAGGTAGGATTAATTACCTACAACGGTCAAATTCAAGGGAATATTTTTTTAGACCTACTTTCGTATACAACCGGATGTGATATACCATGATTGCTGGTATTACACCTGAACAGCGCCTTTTTGAATTGATTTTTGGATTACACTATACACTATAATACTATAAAGACACACAGTAGTATATCGCTTTTTAATAGTCATAAACCGTTAAAGCGAAAACATGTTCGGGTCACAATTCAAAAATTAGGGAGACACGTAAAACCATAAGGGCAAAACAACGGAACAACAGAAATACTGACTGCTACAAAAACATACGGTAACATACATGAAAACGGATTATTTGATAACAACTGCCGTATTCATGAGTTGATTAGAGCATTTTAAGAACAAATGTGGATTGAACCTTGTATCACGGCTAGCAAAATTTAATATGTCTATTGTTGGGAGAATTTTTCTTTCAAAAGTACATAAAATACATATGCAAATCAACGCCACAATAATTTTAAACAGGAAAGGAAGGTTCTACAATTCTAGTATAATCTACGATTTAAACCATTTGTCATTCAGTTTGTGAAACAAATTTCCTTGAAATATCCGACAAAGGGCTCCTTTAGATTTATAAATAAAGATATTGGAGTCCTTTTTTACAAACAACACATTTCTGGTCCTTCTTTATATCAACAAAGAATGCGAGATATGTTTTTAAATACATGTTACAAGTTGCGTAATATTTTGTGTCAATGTTTTTCAGATGTTCTTGGAAAGGAATACCCTGCAAGCAAGATGACTTCGATAAAATATTGACAGATCACGGAGTATGTTTTTCATGGAGTAGTAAAGATAATGACTATGTGTCCTCTCCAGGTAAACAATTAAGCCGCAGCATGTTTCAAAATTGTTAGTTACGTTTTTTTTTAGCTAAAATTCTTTTGTATAAAGGAAGTTTTGCGATTAATGTTCGCTGCGTTTCTCAATATTTTATTGAAGACGCGCTTTGAATTAGATCTTGACATGTTTGAAATGACTTTTTAGTTTTTTTTGTTATTTATTTATTGTTTCCCTTATTGTGTTTAATATTTTGGCATGTTTGCCAACCTTACAACTCTTCGCCAAAGAACACATGAGAAAGACGTTAGCAATTGTATAGCACCGTACTGCTTTTAACAACGAGTAGAACCCTTGCTGCATAGTTAGCTATATAAGGCTCTTAATTGACACATGCAAAACAATTCAAATGAGAAAACTAACAAGATCGATGTTATAAACAATAAAATTATTTTAAAATTTATTTTTAATCAATGATCCTCCTTTGCAATCATGTTCCTATCTAATTAATTCCGAAAGAAAATAAAAAAAAAACCACATGGATTTAATATCAACACAAATACATGGCAACAAATCTGTTCTATAAATAAAACTAGGAAAATTACATGACACCTATAGAGGTTGCATTTCTGTGAATATCTACAATGTAATTCCCATACAACTCCTTTTACTATGAAGTTTAGAAAAAAATTATATCCTAGAATGGAAAGTTTGTATGCACTAATTTTTTTCAAAGGTCAAAATATAGGGCTGTGCGGCATATTTTCAACATTTATATGACCTGAACTTCTGAGATGTGAAACATACACTAACATTATTTACTACCCGAATCTTTACTTTAGGGTTCCCATAATTAGCATTCAGACCAAAATGCATTTTCCTATTAACTTGTAACATTCTTAAGGTATGTCTCTACGATATGAAACCCCTAGAGATCATATCTGGGAACCAGTACGTAAACATGATTAGTTATCTATGAATAGTACACATCTACCCAAAAGAGGCGTGGTTTGAGAAACAGCTGTATGTTAATATGCAACCTATTTTAACACGTAAATTTACATTACATATTTATAATCCATGACAACCAGGTTTCATATTTTGGACGAAGATGTTTTTTTAAACAGTATATTTCTTATATTTGACGTGTATAAGTTTTAATGTGTATTTGACCTTTTAGTTTATTTTCCTGTGAGAACTACATACGTGGAAGGAAATATATGTTTGTTCATTTGATAAACAATAAGTTTATTTGATTGGATAATACACACATTTCATTTTTCGCGTTTAAGATAAAATGCAAACTTTATTTATTGACCCATTACAATATAAATTTCGAAGTCTAAAACGTTTGTTTCAGGCGTTGAAAATGGATTAAAATTAAAACTGAATGTAGAACAGTACGAATATATGCCAGGACCTCACAATGCAGCCGGTATTAAAATTCTGATTCACGATAGATTGGAGATACCAATGGTGCATGCCTTGGGACAGGCCATGTCAACAGGGGCAAATGTTTTTACAAGTGTGCAGTTGATGAAGGTATTTTCCCATTTAGTTACTGTGTGAAATGCTTTTCAGTTACTATATAATATTTTTGCAATAAGATATTTTTTAAATACATAACAAAGAAACACATAATTTGATTGAAATATTGACTGTTCCCGTTGAAACAGGTATGTATTATCAGGTTGTCTGCATATTGATATTGCAAAATATCAGCTGCGAGGCACATTATTTAGCTTTTTGTCGAGTAAACGCTGTGATCGAGTTCAAAAAGGTTAGATATTGTGTAGACCAGCAGATATTATACAATATAAATATACAGACAATAGATTTCCTGGGTTGAATTTGGTATTTTGCATAACAGAAATTAAACAAATGTTTTGTTTGTTTCCCAGCAAACAGCAATACGACTTTGTAAGTTCCGATCAAACTAATCAACGTCGGTTCATCTTTATTATGTATTTGATGTGTCTTGGTCAAAGGTGTAAGGGCCAAGTAAATGTTTTGGACCTAAAAAATCCATGATTCGTAATTTTATTAAGATCTGAGATCACTGATACAACCAGTTGACCGATAACCAAGAACATATGAAATACTACTTCACCGTTGTGATACGATCCATGACAATTTTATATTTCCCTAACAAAAGTCTTTATTGAGTTTTATAAATTTATCATTGAAGTTAGATCTTCTCATTCGTGAGTGATATAAATTGATCATTGTAGTTAGATCTTTTATTATTGATTTTATCGGTTCTCACTTTCATTCCATTTGAAAGTTTGAAAAAAAGAAAGGAAAACAACACGTTAAATAATTTCTTTTTTCTGGATTAACCTTCATCAGGAACGCTCAAAGCCAAACATGTGAAATCCGAAGATGTATTAGTACCGAAAAATAACTGAAATAAATAGCCAAATCCATCTAAAGCCAACTTTGCCTGAGGGAGTTGAAACCTAAGTTTCTATATAACTTCAAAATTTATAAACGGACAATTTTAGTAAAGATTGTTAAATCATGTTAGTACCGAAGTTCGTGACTACTGAGCTGATGATACCCCGGGGACTGACAGTCCACCAGCAGAGGGATAACGAAACGTTATATAATTTCTATATTTGAATTGAGTTACTGCATTTTATTCATTTTGTGATTTTGGCACTGCTTATGATTTAAACAATAAATACATTTTAGTGATAGAAGTCATTGTTTGTCTATTAGTTTTTGGCTTTAAACTAGCTTTCTCAGTTCTATGAAAGAAGTTCTTTGTTTCCTTTGTCTCTTTGTTGTTTGTTTTTGGGCTAAGTGTCAATTGAATGAGTCCCATTAATGTGTATTGCTTTTTGTGTAGTTGTACCACTGTCAGAGGTTTGGTGATGAGTTAAGCATCAACTAAACATGTTAAGTCCCAAAACAAATAATGTGCCTGTTTTTAGTCATTTTTCTCAATTGATTGGTCTATTGATAGTTGCCGCAATGGGTTAACATTCTGCTGTTGTTTTTTCTATGGTCGGGTTGTTGTCTCTTTGTCACATTCCACATTTTCATTCTCAATTTCATTTTATCTTATATTTATACTGTATGATTATGATTGGCAATAAACCAATAAAAAAATTACAAAATATATCAAATACTACAGATCACCGTATGACCTTTACCAATGAGCTAATTAAATAAATATAATTGTTGTTAAAGGCATCGATATAGCAAAATATAAATTTTGGTTAGTGGCTTTGCTCTAATTTGTAAAAGATATTGCGGGATGGATTTTTTAAAACTGTTTATTAGAGGATTATGGATACATGTGTATTATCTATAAATATAGTAAAACATGTATAGCGACTTCACATCTATATACAACTTTCCAATTTAAAATGTGAATGTGTTCAAGCTTTATTAAAAACTTTTCATCATATAACTTTTTTGACGGAAAATGTGTTCTGATTTCGCCATTTCTCATACCATATACATATAAACGGCATAGAAATTATTTAATTCGAGAAGGTAATATTTTCTTTATCTGGTAACGTCAACACGAAAACATATTTTGAGAAAATCTAGTCATGTCAAATTCCTGAAATAATATTTCTGAAACGCTGGATGGTTTACATCATGTTTATTCAGGCTATTAATTGAATCACAAAATAATGATTAATCAGTTTGAATAATGATTTTGCCTCATTTACATATTAATTTAAAAGCAGTCGTTGGCATGATACTGGTTACAATTTATGGTAGTATGATCCTAGACTCCAAAATGGGAAATATTGTGCTTGATTTTCATATGATGACGACATAATCTTCGAACTAGTTTTATCAAGGTCTCCTTTTTCGGACTTCTTTCGAAGTGATTTTTACACATTTTTGTTTAGGGGCCATCTGGGAACCGCCTTCATGTGCAGTAGTTTCTCGCTGGGTTGACGACCTATTGGTGGCCTTGAGCTGTTTTCTGCACTTTGGTCTTGTTGTTGTCTCTTTGACACATATTCCGTTTCCATGCTTAGTTTTATTGAATAGAGTAAATATTTTTTTTGTTCTAATTGTTTTTTAAATCACAATTTAGATAATAGTTTTGACAACCTGAGTGTTCTTGATGTGTAAATTATCAAATCTGCACACACTGGCGAAGTAAACTAGTATAGATTAGAAACCATTTTAAGATTGAAACGTTTAATAAATAAGATACGGAATACCAACTTATTTTGCGAATACCTCTGTTCTATCTATCATATTTTGAAACTATTTATATTCAACTTATTTTCATCTTGCGATAATAAATCGCTCTCGAAAATAGGATTGAGTATAGATATTGAAGAAGATAAAAACAACATATAAATGTACTTTTCGATTTATTAATCATTTACAATCATTTACAAATGTTTACAATCTATCATACAAGAACTGAAATATAAATGGTATCATTTTAAAGTTTTCCAAAATAGTATATACATTAACTCGTTTCTGTGTATATATATTATCGATCGTTTATGATAATTATATTTACGAAGTTCATTCATTTTACATGGTATACTTTCTTATTTGGCATGTAATTTTTTGAAATGCTACAATATTTGAATTCATGCAGGTTGTAAATCTACCTTCTCCACATGGTGTATGCAGTAGCAGAGAACTAAACTTTATAGACAGATACTCTCAGGGAGATTGTAAACTGGACTGTCTCTCACATACAGCTGCAAAAATGTGTGGATGCAGACATATTTATATGCCGTCAAAAAACGGTCTGTATTTACATTTCAGTTTTTATATCAATGGTAAAAAGTAACATATCAAAAATGCGAAACGCAAATTCCATTACCTTTTATGGGAAGACACCATTGCTGGTGGAATTTATCTTCGAAGGTATCATGAATTCAGTATTCAATGCTTTGAATACTGACATGATTTATAACATAATTTGCTTTAATTGCCTGTTCATAAAGAAAGTATTCATACACTGAGGTTCCAACTCTCTCAGTCAAAACTGGCCTTACATTGATTTAAAATTACAAACAAATTTAATCCTCACAATTCTTAGACTGGTAAGTTTCCAATGTATATCTGATGATTTACTAATGTAATCAACATTAAAACAAAAAATTAAAACATTTCTGCAAAGGGATAACTGCTAGCTATAGCACACACAAACTTTAATGACATCGTTAATAGAAGTAGTTAATTCGTCAACAATTGAATTCGTGTATATGAAACAGACATAAGACAGGATATTTTGCGAATAAGAGCAGCTATAATCGCAGAGGGATTAAGCTTTGAGTTGCCTTTAAATGTGGCAAACTTTCCTATTTAATAGATTGTGCTTTGAATTAAACAATTTCTTTTCTATATGTTAAATTGGAAACTGGTATGCAATTCCTTTGGGTCATACAAGTTTTCACGTGTTGCGGTTATCAAACATCATTGGCTTTCAAATATCAACTTTGACTTTGAAAGTTCTTGACTCACGGTAATATAGAAAAGCGTTTCGAACCTGAGACTTCTATGAAACAGTGTTTTGTTAGTCTCAGTTTGAAGGAATAATATTGTTTTAGAAAGCGTTTTTCAAATATTTATAACATTCACTTACCATTATTATGATTATAACGAACAAAAAAAAAAGATCTATAAACTTCCTTTGACAATCAACTAGATAAAAAATACTAGATAACATGGATTTCTGATATCTTTTACGAACTTTTCATTTTTGTTGTTTTGTTATTAAAAGTTCTTTCTGTTTTAAAAAAAATTTAGAGTCTATTGACTCGATGACAGATTTTTTTAAAACTTTTAACAGCTAGATCAAACGTCATATGAAAATATCTCCAGAATATTTTAGCAGAACATGTATGATTAGTATTGTAATATTTATAACTTTAAGAAAGACAACAAATGGAAGTTTTTAACGACCTTGACTGGCTATACAGCCGTTGCACGGTCGAGTTAAGAAAGAATTATGGTATATCGGCATTTTTTATTGTACAATCACAGTACAAAATCAGTCTAGTTATTTGCCCAAATCTGCAAATTTGGAGACAGATTTGTAATTTATTGGTTTTACTGTTCATTTATATATAAAAAACTTGGTGATTTATTATATTATTCAAAAAATTTAAACAGATATCATTTTTGGCTTTTTTTAGAATCATTTTCTCAAGTGAGCCATTTGAGGGGGAGATAACTTTTTAAGTAAAAAAAATTATACTGGACTAATAGGGATTTTTTCTACTTTTACTTGTAGTAGGAAAAGTTTAGTTACATTATGTTGTCTTTTTTATTTTCTTAAAACATACAATAAAACCTATCTTTTCAAAATTAATTTCAATATTCAGTCTCATAGATTTTTTTTTATGCACACACATATTTTTTTTCATGAACAATCTAACCTAATTTAGGCAATTTTCAACGACTCATAGCTTGAAAAATAGTAGGTGACCTTTACCTTTTATTATATTTTTGAAAAAAAGCATAGTAAAATCTTAATTTTGGCAAATAATGAGATTTTTTTTCTTTAAAAAGTCTTTACTAATGATCTAACTAAATGTTATATTTTAAAGATTCAGAAAATATTTCGCTAAGAAAACAATTCTTATCCTAAGTCGCATGATTTTTTTTTATTACTTGTTATTTGCTCTGCACTACCTGTCAGTTCTCTCAGGTCTTTTTGTTTATTGTAGGGATATTATAAAAATCCCTGCCCCATCCAGTCTGTCTTTTTTCTGCTGTGTATTCATCTGATAAGATAAACCCTTGTCACCTGATAAAAAAATGTTTTGTAATATGTTGTACTGTAAAACACTTGCCACATTAATTGGTTTAAAGTCTTAAGCTTGAAATAGTCATTTCGGAGCGTTTTATAGTTGTCAGTGACTTAAGTTGCTGACTTTTATAGTCTCTTGTGTAGATCATTGAAATTAGGCCACATCTTATTGTTATAGCTCAATCAAGCTTGTACAGCCATCCAGGTGAAATTTAATGCAATTAAAAAAAAATTATTGTAGCTTATCGTACGTTATATTTAAATATATCACAGCAGATTAATTTAACTATTTTCAAAACAATGATGTTCGAGATATGTTCAGTCTTAGATGCATGTTTATTTTAGTTGTTAGTGGCTTTTAACAAGCTATCAGTAACTGTGAGTACTCTATGATCAGTAGTCAGTGTCTTTTTGTTTTTTTGGACATACAATTACACGGCTACGTCCACTCTGTGTATTTGTTAGATGTATTTCTATTAGTATCCATCTAATGAGTTAATAAAACAAAAGATGTTATGTGATTGTCAATGGGCTAACTCTCCACAAGAGACTGAATGACACAGATATTAACAACCATAGGTCACCGTAAGCTTTTGGCAACTGTAAAGTTCGTTCTTATGTTGTACTGTTACACCACTGTTCCAGGTGAGGGAAGGATCGGAATCCCGCCAACTTGTTTAACCCCACAACATTCTGTGTATCTGTGCCTCGTTCGAGTCAGGAGCTTGTAATTCATTGGTTCTCGTTTTTTGTTTTGTCACCTATTCATGTCTCGTTAAAATTTTGTACATAATTTTGACCGTTAGTTTTCTTGTTTGAATTGACTTTTTTTCATTTCGGGGACTTTTATATGTGACTATGCGGTATGAACTTTTACTCATTCTTTAAGGCCTTACGGTCGACCAGTAATTGTTAAATTTTGTGTCAATTGGTCTCTTGTGAATAATTGTCTCATTGGCAATTATACCACATATTCTTTGTTCTCTCTTCTGTTTTAGATATATGATGTTACAAGAAAAGGAGAATTGTGTCTTAGAAATTGTATTGAGATTTTTGGATTGGTTAAGGATTCATTTTTATTAAAACATCATAAAATCAATTATTTTTTACCAATATCTATTCGTATCTAAGCGTTTATGACTAGAGTTTTGAAGCCTACACAGTTTTGTTAAACAACAAAATTATGTTATCTTTCAAACTGCCATTTGATAGCATATAACAGGAAACATCTCACATGAAGCACGAAACAATAAAATAAATGAAGTAGGTCATCGCATATAGTAAATAAAAGACAAAATAACGAAAATTTTGACGTTGTAGGTTACCCACCAGTTTGTACAATTGGACAATACTACAGCTGTTTAAAACAGATATTAGGTATGTTGTATATAGAAATGAGGTGATTATAGACTTTAAAGTCCAGATTATAGTCTTTGAAGGCTGGCTGATATGTGAATAATGTACTTAAATATGTTGAATTATTATGTAATATCAGGTTCGTATTTGTCTATTATCTAAATTAAAACTACCAAGAATAATATTCACGATTCTAAGACTATGACTGCAAAATTGACGTAAAATTTCTACTTACATAACAATTGTAATATAAATATGTCAGAAAATTAACTATAAAAACCAAAGGGGTACTCCTATTAAACAATACCATTATAAATGTACACAGTTAAACAATTCCGGTTATCTTTGCACGTCCTGAAAAACCCTATTGTCACAATGTGAAGAGAACGGAAAAGGAAATAGGAACAAGAAAATGTGAAAATAAAAATTAAAAAGATTGATTTTTGTACCATGCAAATTGAATTTGAATTTCAGACAACCATGATTGTTTGAATATAAGTATTTTGAGTTGAATAATTCTACAAATTTTGATTGATTTATGAATCAATTTTGAACACATAACAATATAGTATTTTCTAATTTTGGACGGGGTACTGATGTAGAAATGGCAAAATAATTTTGAAAAAAACATTACTTTTTTTATTTGAATAACCAGAAATGATTTATAATAAGTATGTGATCCGCCAAATAATGTGGGGGTACCCAATTGTTGTCAAAGACACCAGGTTTATAATTTGATACCCCAGACGCGCATTTAGTTTACATATGATTCATAAGTGACACTCAGATCAAATCGGTTAGAGAGCTATCCGAGCACTGAGGACTCACAATTCCAATAGGTTGTGTCAAATACGGCTAAGGTAATATATGTCTAAGATTAAAAAATCGTCAGTATTTCGAACAATTCCTACTTTTGTAAACAGTAAATTTAAAAAAAATTGACATACCGAAGTGCTGACTACTGGGCTAGTGATACCGTCTACCGTTTACATATTCAGTTTTGAATCCATACTGAATCATTTGAAAAAGGGGTTGATCTAAAATTTAAACCACCAAACATTCTGTAATGAGGAGAACTTAAATTGCAAAGATCCAAGTGTCACTAATGAGTTTTTGTAGACATAACGCACGTCCAGCATACGCAATGTAAATCGTCGTTTCTTGTTTATATTAATGGACACAATGATTACTAAGGTTTACTACTTACAACTACCGTGATGAGTTGTATATCACTTTATACCTAAATCGATGGGCGTAGTTATACATAAACGCATAAGACAAGAATATAAATTGGATTACATTTTCCGCAAGTCTTTGCAAAAGATTATAATTTTTGTCGGTATAGAAGTCAGATTACCGTTCGCGACCTATGCAAAACACGCCGCTAACGGACGTTGTGAATTGTAACATAAGGCAGATACTGCATGTTTATAGATCGTTGTTTGATCAATTCGGATTCTTCTTGGTGTGTTTTAAGACAAGAAAATTTCTTGAAGTATGTCTTAAATATGATATAAAGTAAATTGAACGTTTATGTTACAGATGACGTTCCAAGTCGGTATGAAGAAGATTGTAATTGCCCAGTTCCGTGTAAATCTAATGCATATCACAGCGAAATTTCATATGCATCAAATTCAAAATTTGCTGGAAAGAAGTTTATTTCAAAGAATTTTACAGAGATACTGATCAACAAGTTAAAGGATGCAAATGAAGTTACTTCCCGAATGGATGGCGATAAATTTCAAAAATTCAAAGACCTTTACACAAACTTTCATACAAAATTATCTGTTCTTGAAATTAAATTGTTACAAGATTTAACGAGTTTATTAAGCGTGTTAAAGGTGCGATTGTCAGCTAGTTTTAACCATTTACGATCTGTATGTACATGGAAGAAATGGTTGTATAGATATCAAGAGTATGTCGTTCTCAAGAACTTCATTCGACCGCGTGATGCCTTTGAAGAATCCAATATCCATATCATTTCGCTTGCATTCAACGAATATGTTTTAACGATAGAAAGTAACCTTAGATCGTTGAATTCCACTGTCTTCCTTGACACGTCTGTACGCGAATTTCTTTATCAACAAACTGTTGATAAATTATTAAATAGACAAGAAATAGTCAGACGATCTCAAATAAATTTTGCTCAACTAGGAACGGCGTATCGTGAAGGCGTGGGAATATTCAACTATACATACGACTATGCACCAAGGTCACATAATGATTACGCAGTTCCAGTTTATTTGTTGAAAGAATCCTTATCACATAATAAGTATGCCGTAAAATTTACTAACCGGCTTGAATACTGTTTAAATAGTACATATGACATTTTAACCTATTTTAAAGAACTAGTTGACAAAACATATGCAAGCAGAAATCTGACCGAAGAAGACATCATTCAAGGGAGCGACGATTTTCGATCTGTAATGGGAAGTTTTAGTTTTTCAAAAGCAGTTACATATTATGAAGTCATAGAAAGACCATATCGTATATTACAACAAAGATATTTAGAGTTTGAAAAGATATGTTTCTCAGCAGAAACAGACATACACACGATCGAAGAAGCTGTAGATTCCTTAACAGAAACCATTATTTCGTTTAATAACACATATTTTGAACCACTTCATCTTATTAGTTCTGTAATTGATCGTTATTTGTCTAATTTTGACGGCGAAAAATTGGTGATTGGAAAACAGTTTTTATCAGGTCAGATGAAAAACTGTGAAAGAGATCTTAGAAACTTATTACAATTGATATTGAAAGACGATTCCGACATATCTTCGGAATTGAATAAAGTTTTTTCATCTCATTTGGAAATATATAAAACAATAGTAAATGATCGAGATTCCTTCATTTATTACAATTTTTCAAAACATTACGATTATTTAAAAACATTTGAAGATGTTAAAGAAATAATAGATAGTAATTATACAGAACTTCAAGCTATGATAACATTGTATGAGACAGTTGGTGAAGACGGAACAGCGTTCCTGCAATCTTTCACATACCTAAAAGAATATTTTTCGGCATACAATGAAATGATGGACATTAATAATGAATTTATCAAGTAAGTAACATTGAAAATATAAACGTTATTGTTTTAACATAGATTATTATTATACTCTTATAATTATAAATTTATTGTAAACATTAATTACTTCGGTGTTTCGTTCCCAGAAATAGATTATAATAACTGTATTTAATAAAACCTTTTGGAATTTTGATCTTCAAAGATCTTCGTACTTTGTTTGTCCTTTCTAACGTTTTGTTATCAATAAGATGATATGAAATGTGCAGCAATTAAATCCAAAAAAAAACCTATCCAAAAAAAAAAATCCTTAAGAGAACATAGATACTTCAAGGTAGGATTCTATTTACCGCTTCAATAATGTAGTATATATAAACGAATGTAAGATAGCTAATTGAGACTAGACAATTTTAAACAGTATCAAACCGACATTTGATATAATAGCGACAAAAAGTATTCTCATAATAAACACTTTCACCGATCGTATTTTTATAAAAAAATAATCTTGGGTATAAGAAGAGGTTTAAATGGACAGAAATTATTGTCAAAAAAGCTGGAAAAGTCATATCACAACAATACCGAAACCCCCACGAAAAATCAAAACGGAAAGTCCGTTTTTATATTTCAAAATAAAAATCAATAAAAAACTCAAAAAACGGATGGATAACAACAGTCAAGTTACCGACTTGGTACATTTTATTACGTACTAAACGGTGGATGGACACTAGATTTATAGCTAGAAAAGAGAGTTCCAGGACGTAAGAACCATGTATAATCTGATATTAACATACCTCAGTCAGATGATTGATATCCTGCGGACGGCTACATTCATGTACCAGGTCAAAATCTTCAATAATACCTACAAGATTGTTGCAATAGGTTTTCACGTTAGCATAGTACTGCCACTTAGAAAGTTGTTACTTTGTATACAAATTTTAACAATCAGATTATGTTCAAGATATTCATCTTAAATTGTCCTAAGATTAGTATTAGTATCATTATTAATACTACATAACGGTAAAAGGAAACACAGATTAATTGATGTATCGTTTACAGACATGTTTAATGTTAAAAGTAGTTCTCATATTTTTTTTTAATTATATTTCAGGGAAAATTTTATGCAACTTGATTTATATTATAAACAAATGAGCTATGAGGAAATTACACAACAGAAGGCATACGATTCATTTGCTCTTATCTGTAAGTATCCAATCAAGGTCCTAAAACGACAGTTAACATAAAAATGAAGATGTGGTATGATTCACAATGAGACAACTGTCAATTAAAGACCAGAACGCACATTTTATAAATAAAATCTAATTACAATTTAAAAGTGAGAAATATATCCTTAAAAGTCTTTGATCAAATCCGTTCAATAAAATGTTCATTATTTGAAGTATAAGGTTATCACAACTTATATTGCACTGTAGTTTAAGTTTTTTTTTTTTTTTTTTTTTTGGGGGGGGGGGGGAGAAAACGCTTCAAGAACATGTGATGGATGCTGTAGTAGTTTACCGATGTTGAACAATCGTAGCTTCATTTTGAATATATTATCAAATGGTATAAGACTGCTGATTCCGTTTTAATAGCCGACTTTTCCTGTATTGTATATAGTCACAAGTATGGGCCTAAGACAAAACGATCCGTTTATATTCCATTGCTTGATTAAAGTAAATAAAGTTTACTGTTCATCTACCTTCGTAATATTAAAGTTTGAAAAATATATCTATCAAAAATATTAATTTATCAAAAATATTAAATCAATCAAATTTCTCCTCCATTCTGTAAAAAGATACACCATGTACTGTCTTAAGAAACGTTCCATTTATACTGCAATAATTGATATAATGAATATTAGATGACCTGTTGCTCAACACAGTCTCTATTCGTCTTCCTAGCTCGATTATCATTGTAATCCTAAATCACTTGGGGTGGTATTAATGATAGTAGGATTATTGAAAATAAAATTTGTTTATTTAGTCCAAGCTGAGCTTTAATGCCAGTTTTTAGTCTTTACGATTCATCTTAAATCAGTACTCTGTGTCATGTTGTAGTATGGTTTTGTCATCGGTACTTATTTGATGCGTCAATGCCAATATAAAGGATTTGTTCTGTTTGTATGTTGTTGTTACAAATCGTCCAAGATAATGTTGAATGTTGAACACTTTGTCATGTGTCTCTCCAAAGACAGTGGTCTTTAATTCAGTGTACTTGGTTGTCGTTAGTTCACTCTGCAATATTTGTTTTTTCGTTTTTTTGTTTTGCTTTCAAAATAAACCGCTACTTTTCAAGCTTGAATTGTATTTCTTTTTACAATGTCATACCTATATTGCTCAAATTGCTGCAAATGAAATAGTTTTGGTCAGTGTTGAAGACCAAACGGTAATGTATACTTAATTTGATCAACATCATTTAGACATTTCGGAAAGTTGTATCACTGTTACATCTTAATTTTATTATGATTTATTTACATAACGTTGACTCAAAAGTGAACAGCTACACATGTATAAGCTAAATTGAACATTTGTGTTGTACAATTATAGAAGATTAGTTAAGTGGTAGTTCACATCAGTATTTTCCATTATAGGTAATATCCAATATCTCTTTTTTCCAGGTGATATTGGAGGATCTATGGGACTTTTTCTGGGAGCCAGTTTACTGTCTTGGTGTGAAATATTGGATTTGTTTATCATAAATTTTATGTTACCAAGAAATAGGCCTCAATAATGAAGCAATCTATTTATACCTCTCTCAAAAACAATAGAACTAATGTCGTCGTACCTAGCGCTGCATTTGTCATGATTCTATTGTAAGCTCTTGATCATTGAAAGAAAACAAAATCTACATGATATCAAAGTAGTCAATGTATGTTATATCGGGTTTTCTAATTTGGTTTAAATATTTATCAAAGGTACAAGGATTATAATTTATTACGCCAGACGCGCGTTTCGTCTACATAAAGCCTCATCAGTGACGCTCAATTCAAAATATTTATAAAACCAAACAAGTACAAAGTTAAAGACTATTGAGGATATAAAATTCGAAAAGTTGTTCCAAATACGGCTAAGGTAATCTATGCCTGGGATAAGAAATTCCTTAGTTTTTCAAAAAGTTCAAAATTTTGTATACAGGAAATTTATGAAAATGACCACATTATTGATATTCATGTCAACACCGAAGTGTTGACTACTGGAATGGTGATTAAAACTATTTATTTGTTTTTAATTTGACCTTGAATAAATTATTTTGGCTCAATGTAAAAAACAAACGTTTGTCTCAGAAAAAATCCATTTAATTCATCAATTCAGCAATAATCTTGACGATGTTTTTTTTTCTTTCAGAAAATGAATTTAATTGTCTCACATAATAAAGTCATGTTTGATATAAAGGGCTTGACTACAATATTGCCTATGAATTAAAATCATGTAGCAACTCAATTTTATTTATTTGAACTGTTAATATTAAGACCAATAGATAATTACTCACTGAAATATTACATGATGTACATGAATATATTCAATTAAAACATTATACATCTCCAACCATGTAATCTTACTGTTGTCATATACTGTTTAAAACTCGATTTATTATAATTTCCAAAAGTTTTACATCACTTTTGAATTAACAACTCTTGGTGTCGAACCAAAGCCTGTGAAAACAGTGTTATCGCACATACTCTTGAATACTGAAGTACAAATTATTGGGAAGTAATAAATAGTAAAACCTATATAACAGCCATTTTACTGGTATGCTCATTTATGGGCATTATGTTTGATGGTGTGTCAGTCAGTCTGTTCGTCAGTTGAACATAGAAAATTATTGTTTATATGTACTTTTATGTATAAAATACATGGTTACAAAATACAAAAAAAAAAAATAACACGTTTACACCTTATTTCATTTTAATATTCTGTCATGGTTGTAATAACATCATTTCAAACACAAACGCAATCCCAATTTAATATTCTTAAACGTGTCGATAAATGAAACAAATCTTTTATTTGCTAGAAATTTACTTGTAAAAATATGTGCATTACACAAAATACATCGCTTTTTGTAAAGTTATCCATGTTTATGATGCACAGCGTCTATTTTGTTTTTTTGTGTGTTTATAAAATGACCATAAACCCACTTAATTATGGTATGGTATTTCTGACCTGATACTAAGTACTTTGTATTGCTTAATTCTTTAGAATTTAATACCAGTTCCCTGTAACCATCAAAATTGTGTGGCCACGCATATTCTTCAATTTTCTTTATATTGCACATATATGATGATATTTATGTATTATTGGTAAAAAAGTAAAAAAAAAAAAAAAAAAAAATACGGTTGCCATGGTAAGTTAACCTTAACAATTTCCTTCCATGTTTGCCATGCAAAAAGGCAGAACATGGCATTTTTGTGTGCTAATTTTTTATATGTTGTGTTTCTTTGTATATATTCATCTTATGTTCTTTCAATAGACTTGGTCTGATTATTCAATAAATAGATTGTTACATCTCTTTAGTTTTGAATAAAACTACACCAAAATGACTGAATTTCAAGTTTTTGCCAAACATAAAAACTATTAAAAATGGTGGTTTTTCATTTAAATGTTAAGAAAATGCACATGGGTTAAGCTATTTTTTTCAGTTTTGAAATTTAACAGTATACTAACTAATACATTTGTAAAGTTTCAGCTTGGGGAAAAATATATTTACCTTTTTTTATTATTAAAATATGCAATGTTTCTGGTTCTTTCGGGAGTATTCCCAGGTTAATCCTCATTAGAGGCCAACCTTTAGGTATTTATTTTGATTCTTGTGTACTGATGTTGGAGGTGTCAGTTGATATTCTTCAGTTTAAATGCTGTAATATGCTAATGTTATTATTTTTGTAAATCTATGTGTTGAGTGTTCTTGTACTTGTTTGCACTGTATTCCTGTCACACAATGTTGTCATGCAAGAGGTATTGTGAACATTGCCATATAATCAGGAGATATGGCTAATCATAAAACCAGGTTAAAACAATCATTTCTTTCCTAAAATGTTTCAGTGCCAAGTCAGGAATAAGGCAGTTGTTATCCACAGTCCGTTAATATGTTTACTCTCGTTTGCCACTGTTTTTTGTCAGTGTTTCTGTTGTTCCGTTGTTTTTTCTTTTGGCTGATGTGTTACTCCGATTGAAGTTTGTTACCCAGGTTTGTGTTTGCTTAATCGAATTATGACTATTGAACAGCGGTATAATTATCACTGTTGACTTTTTAAGGATTCAAAAGAAAACGTCCAAGGATATGTTTTCCAGTTTTCTTTCCACTGGTTCACTGCCAGTTGAGATATAAAGCTAGTGATCTAATAAATTACTTATTCTAAAGTCTAAAGTCATTTGTCACACAGTTCACGTGTGCCTGTGGGGACCCGATAGAAGATTGTTTTGATTTCTTTCATGTTTGCCAAATTTATATTCATTACATATATGAGTTTGTTTCCAAAAATGACAGATCTACAATACAAATAAATAGAAGTACATACAGGAAACACACAAAAAAAACCAACAATAAAACATAACGACAAGCTAATTAAAGATACCAGGCTTACAATTTAATACACCAGACGCGTGTTTCGTCTACATAAGGTTCATCAGTGACGCTTAGTTAAAAAAAAAGAAAAAAAGAAAAGAAAGGCATTCAAAGATTTTAGCATTGATGACAAAATAAAATCCAAAAAGTGTGTCAAATACGGCTAAGGTTATATGCCTGGGATAGGAAAACCTTGGTATTTATAAAAATTAATTCTTTAGCAAACAGTTTTTTTTTTTAATGACTATAGGTGTAATACCACCAAATCATGGTATGTCACATCCGGTTGCATACGAAAGTAGGCCTAAAAAATATTCCCTTGAATTTGACATTTGTAGAAAATTAACCCTGCATTTCAATGCACTTAAATTTTTCTGAGTCGTAAATATGTATGTTGGATGTCTGAAAGCATCATTCTTTTTTTATTTGATGGTCTTATAAAATATTTTGGAACGTTAAGGTTACACAGTTACCAAAGCAGGTAACCAGTAAATAATTGTGTAAAAATTGGGTTGTTTACTTCCGGTGATGATTATTTTCTTATATGCAATGAAATGTAGTGTGAAATTTTTACTGTATCACTGGAAAGGATTAAACTTTACACATGCAAAGTATTTCTTTGGTTGAAATAAAGGTAAATACTCTACAATTTTTTTAAAAGTGCCAATTTAACAAAGACTAATAGGGAAAAATCAATGGTGGTATTACACCTATTTAGGGAAACTACATGTGCACTCGTGACCTTATTGTATTTTCATTTTTAAAAGTTATTAATAAACCAGTTCATACATTGTAAACATGGACTATTCCAAATGGATTTAGACACAGAAAGCATGTTTGAGGTAAAATTGCCTTGAAATGGGGGTTTACGGGTGTTTTCTAAGTCAAATGAGTGGACAGACAAAGCTGTATTTAGTTTACTGTGTTAAATTTTAAATTACCCTTACATTTTTGTTTATACAACATGTGATTTTTTTATTTCAGTGTTAACCATGTTCTGAAGAGCATTCTGTTGAAAAATCTTATATGTGAATTGGTCTGCCGATGACACTTCAGCATTAAAGTAAGTATCAACTATCATCATGTTTTTTTTTTTTTTTTTGGCCGCAACAGTTTACAATTTGCCATTGTGCCGTCTACATTTTGCACAGACAATAAATCATCTAAACACTTATTTGCCCTGGATTTATACACATCAGAATCCAGTCTCACATACTTAAACTTTATAATTCTTTCCAATTATTTTTTGTACCAGCATTCCAAGGGACATAACCCTTTTTAAAAACATTTTGAGGTATATTTTTATTACTCTTTCTCCTCATTTTCTAATGTAAAATACAAGAAAGTGTTCTCTTTGTGTAAATCTATTAGAAATATACTGTTATGAGTAAATAGAAATACTTTGATACCAGTAACAATAAATGATTGACTGAAAGGGAACCGTTATTCGTCACACTAGGCGAACAGACGAAAAACTCCAGTTACACATAAGGGCTTATAGAAACTTCCGTGTAGACTGTTAACATTTATAGAGACAGTTCTTTCAGCCAAAACACTTTAATTATTGATTTAACATTACATTTATTTCATTTTTGTGGGGAAATAATCACATTTGTTTTAATTTTTAGACAAAAGATATCAAGTTTTGATGAAAAAGGAAGGAAGGAGGAAAAATGGACCAAAACAGACCAAAACAGACCTTCAAATGAACTCTAAAAGGTGCAATAAAATTGTTTATTGTCTTAAAGTTGTCTTTTGTATTTTATTTAATTGTTTGAATGCATAGATCATGAGTTTATGATCAGATATTAGTCAACACTGCATTTTATGATGATACACTGAAATCAGTATTTTTCGAAGAAATTAAACTGAAATTGCCGTAGGATATAGCCTTACAATATAGTGATGTTCTCTGAAACTATAGCTCTGACTGAGACAAAACTTGACAGTTATGCTTGAAATAACTTGCAATTGGAGGGGAAAAAATACATAAAGTTTATTTGACATTTAGGTGTTCTTTAGGTGTAATACCACCAAATCATGGTATGTCACATCCGGTTGCATACGAAAGTAGGCCTAAAAAAATATTCCCTTGAATTTGACATTTGTAGAAAATTAACCCTGCTTTTCAATGCACTTAAATTTTTCTGAGTCGTAAATATGTATGTTGGATGTCTGAAAGCATCATTCTTTTTTTATTTGATGGTCTTATAAAATATTTTGGAACGTTAAGGTTACACAGTTACCAAAGGAGGTAACCAGTAAATAATTGTGTAAAAATTGGGTTGTTTACTTCCGGTGATGATTATTTTCTTATATGCAATGAAATGTAGTGTGAAATTTTTACTGTATCACTGGAAAGGATTAAACTTTACACATGCAAAGTATTTCTTTGGTTGAAATAAAGGTAAATACTCTGCAATTTTTTTAAAAGTGCCAATTTAACAAAGACTAATAGGGGAAAATCAATGCTGGTATTACACCTATATAGTTGATCATGATATACATGTTTAAAACGAAGTGGTGACTAACTACAGAATAAAAACGAGTACTAGGTGAAACAACCTAAAATCAGCACACACAAACAGCATAGCTGATGGCGAACAACATATAGATCGACGCACAAAAGTGACGGCACGATTTTTTAAATTTGTTTCTCCAAAACATAGGATAGTGTCCAAGATTATGTTTGTAATACTTATATGACATGTATAAATAACAATGAAAATTACAATATTTATATATATAAAATTGTGATAGTTATTAGATAATTATTATCATTATATAGCTATATAGAAATTCTTCTAAATAAAACTGTAAACCAAAAACATCGTGTAATTGTAGTTGACCAAAATCTTATAAATGAAATGGGTGATTAATAATCTTTACCCTAACACACGAATAAAACAGAAAAATCGAGATTTACAACTTTAAACAACATAGCATTTGAGAATATAGGCCAGGGTTGCTTTTATGTAAAAAATAATGGTAACACAGATATTTACGTATGTCTTAAAATGATTTCAAGAGAATTGAAGATTCTTTATATAAAAACTGATGTAATAAAATGTATGTTTTGAAATCAGTATGTTGCCACAATGAACCATTCTCCAGTCTTCATTAAAATCTAACATCTGACACACACAGAAAACTATGTATATATATTTTTAACATTTCATTTTCTATTTTCTATAATTCCTTCTGTAATGAGAAAAATAATGAAATTAACTAGCTTCGTAATAATTAGGATAATATACTGAATTACATTGTATTTCAAAATACTAAGTAAGGGACAATAATTTATATTATTCCATATTGTTTAAACTTTAATAGATTTTTCTATATGAATTGGATTTAAAATAAATATAGATTCTACCACTGCATCGAGTGTAATACGATATTTGTCTACTCGAGACAGTTAAAATTGATAATTTAACTGTCGAGAGTGGATAAATATCATATTACACGAGATTTGGTGGTGGAATCTGTTTCTCTAATGCTTTTCTAACATTATGCAGGCATTCTTTTCGAATGATCTGCAAAAGATGTGTTCTTTCTATGTGACGTCGTCAGGCATGGTCGCCTTTTTTCATGCCGTCACAATAGGAAATTCAGAGGAAAGCAAGAAAATTCGACGTCACAATCGGATTTTAACCAATGAAGTTCTGAGTTAAAACGAACCACACTTTGATTTTTTTTTATACAATGGGTGCAGAAAGGGATAAAGTGACGAAGAATTGGAGAAACAGGTTTATTTCTTATGCAGCACAAATACTGCAATCTAATTGGCTGACTCTCCCGGTGTAAAAAAAAAACACCCGTGTTCACCCAGGGATGAGTAAAAGTTTGCCAATATTTAAAAAAAACAAAAAAACAATTTCGCCAATATAAAGAAAAAAAAAATCAGAAAAAGAAGAAAAAATTGCTAAACTCAAAAGAACACAAAAATTTCTATTTTTTGCCTAACATAAAGTAAAAAAGTGCAGCAGAATGGACATTGAAAAAATATTACACTGGCAATTTCTCATTACCATTTTTACAATTGTACATCCTGGTTTCAAAATGAGCAAAAGCATTGTTCATAAGAAATAAATTCGTTATCTTGGTGTAGTAAGGGCTGCGCCTCAGGGTGTATGAATTTTCAACAACGATGTAAATTTCTGTACACCCCTGATTACACCAAGATAACTTATAATATTCACCTGCGGAAAAAAGTATATAACGTCGCGTGCTTTCGCGTGCTTTTACGTTTATACTTTTGGGGGAAAAAAGCGTTTGATGTGTAATTAGATTTTGTAAATATTTTTCATTAAATAAATTACTCTTGATATATGGAATAAAACACTTACTGTCTTTTGTCTCGGTAAATATTTAGTTTAGTAGACTTTTAGAAAACTGTTATTCACTTCGGCCGTTGTCCTCGGTGAATATCACTTTTTCAAAAGTAAATGAAACCTCACATTTACCTCATCAAAGACAGTTATTGTATATTATAAATATATTATTATAAGTATATTTAATGCAGTGAGTTGTTGAATTTGAGTAAATATCACTTTTTTTTGTGCTTTACCATTACTTTTAATGTGGTATACAGTTTGACATTATTATCTTGAGTAGTGAACTTGTAAGGGTTCACTGATGAATATCTATCATAGTACATATCCACTAAAACATTCAAGAAGCGGGTGTGGAGATTACCTCCCCTGACTCGCTCTAACAATAAATGATGTCAAAATTATCAGAAGTATATTATATACCGTAAGATTATTCAATCCATTTTGTATAAGAGAAGATTTTGATAGGCATTAACTTTTGTCTTATTTATATTAATAATTTACGTATTATTTGGTATTTGAACGATTAAACATTTCGAATTTAAAACTTGCTTTGCTAGATCTAATCCATAAATGAAATGCTTGTAATGGCAATCATACATTAATCATAAACTTTGATCTGACAATAAAACCACATGAATACAACAAATAATAGATCATTCGACCCCTAATCACTTAGTAATATTCTAAGTTTGTAAGTGAATAATCATCCCGTTCTTCATGATATGGTATTATACATATAATAAGTACTTTTGTGAACATCAAGCAGTTCAAACATAACAAAAGTAAGTGCCGTTAATCTACTCCAATGACTTATTTCGATTTTAATAAGATAAGTACGGCAATTCTTTTGAATTGAAGCGCTGTAGGTGGAGGTAAATATTTGCAGTTCCAATAAATAACCGCACTTTTAAATTGGTGTAAAAGAACGGAGCAAACTGAATAAGTCACATGCTTAAATTATTTACCATAACGTATCAAGATAGTTTTGGATAAATGTAAATGATAGTTTACTTATACATGTATAACTTAAACGTATGAAAAGAATATGGCTTATAGCACATTTTAGCACCGTTTGTGCACGTGTCCTTGTGATGATTTTCGGTTACAGAAGCCTGAATTGTCTCGTAAAACGCTTATATTCTTACGTAATAGTTCTATGACGTCGGGTAGCTCATTTATATATTTAAATATATATAAAAGCATGTAACATGGGGGTTACGATTGGAACAGCTCAAACAATATACCACGGGTGTGTAACAACTCAAAGCGTTTAAAGGACTTCATGTCAGAATTTGAAATAAACTGTCTACAAAATTATTGCTGCTTATAACTCAAACAAGGTTAGAGATAAAAAGAAACTTTTAATTACAAAAATGTTCAGCAGAATATGATCTATTAAGATGTTCTAAGTACTTAGCAACGACATAGAAAACATTTTTTTCAAATTTTTTTGAATACAGAAGGCTATGAAAATGATAATTATGACAAAAGTCATGTTTAATACTTGAAATGACATTAGTGTTCCTAGAAACGATAGTGTATATAAGTCCTCAACAAACACTTATGTTTTTACTTCAACTTTTAAAGGCAATGTAAAGTAGAAATGACATTTTCTTTTACTAAAAAGTCTGTCAAAGAAAGGAAAAAGGAAGGACCTAGCAATTGACTTTGAATTTGTTTGTGCTTTTCTCTATCATGAATGTTCTCGTTTGTGTTTGTGTAGTATTTCTGAAATTAATTGTCGTCATAATAACGATAAATATTGTCATGAATGTAAGGCTCACTATTATACTAGGTTCAACCCTCAATTGTCTTTAAATATCCTGTACCAAGTCAGCAAATTTGGCAATTGTAATGAAATGATTCTTTTTTAAATAAGCTGGCGAGCGATTGGTTTTGTTGCACCTCAGAGTTCCGTCGTTCCTTTATTACATTTTTTTGTATTCTCGCATAGTTGATTGACTTTACTCCTCGGTTTTAGTTTTTAACCCGGATTTGTTTTCTCTCAATTGATTCATGCCTTTCTGGATTCTTTTTTCCCTAAACAAAAGGCATAATCAAATGTTTTCCAATAGTAGGTGAAGTTTTGTTATACCCCGGTAATTTTCAATTAACAGTGTTCTTCGAGTACTTAAGTACGTACGGTGAATCTAAATTATGTTGGTTCTTTTCGATTTAGTTAAATGTGGTTAAATATTGATGTTAACATTAGAGCGAAGGATATATAAAATATTTTTAATTGTTCCAGGTTCTTCTGCACGTTTGAATCGCGTTTGCTTATTGCTTTCATGACTCCTATCTTTGTAAAATGTTCCGGTTCCTAAATTCCTTTGTCAATGACTTGTTTAAATAACTGTTGTCTGGTTTTGCCAAGGTTGAAACAATTCAATCATACATGTTTTCCTTTGGGAAACTTATATCTACAAAATATGAGGAAAAACTACTTTGATCTCTTAAATTGATCATCACTTTTTAAACAATTTGTTGATTTTTGTTGGTTGCTACGATTCTACTTACAAGTCGATAAAAATGTTAGATATTGGGATTGTCCATTATCTGTTGGTATGAAATTTGCTGACTAATAGCTTGTTACAATCCCATTTAACAACGCAGTCTCCTTTTATCCAATTTAAATACTGTTGCGACATGATCTTTCTTTTCATCAACATCTTGCAGTTGTATATATATTTTTCTGCACGATTTTAGAAGCACAGGAGCCTCTTGTGATTTTCCATTTTGGACCTTTCAGTTTCAATTGGTTTTTTTTTTAGAATTGGAATATCCCTACTCTCACTATTCCTTGCTTTTTGTCAACATATCCTTTTTGTAATAACATTGTGGTAGTGTCGTTTTCAATGAGGCTCTTATATTGCGTTTTGTTTATATATGGATGCTTTTAGAGTTGTACTTTTTTTTGTTTTATTTGCGAGTTTTGTTCTTGTTCGTATATCAATTGCTGTTACTGTTACATGTAATGTTGTCCTCTTAGTATTATATTAATATTGTTATAAAAGCGATCTTTGGCTAGCCACAAGACCAGCTTCAACCCACCATTTTTTTCTCAATGTCGTGCACCAAGTCAGGAAAATAGCAGTTGTTATCTAATAGTTCGTTTCTGTGTGTGTTACATTGTCGTTTGATTTTTTTGTTGCGGTTGTGTGTTTCTGTTGATTTGATGATTTCCTCTTATAGTTGATATGTTTTCCCAGGTTTTAGTTTGTAATCCGGATTTATTTTCTCTCAATCGATTTCTGACAGCGGTATACTATTGTTGCCTTTATTTGCAGATGTATATGCTGAAACATATAGTCGATGTTATGTTTAAAAACTAGACTTTTCGTAATGACCGTAGCATAGTCAAAGAGGGACGAAAGATACCAAAGGGACAGTCAAACTCATAAATCCAAAACAAACTGACAACGCCTTGCCTAAAAGAAAAAGAAAAAAAAGAAAAAAACAATAGCACACATGACACAACATAGAAAACTAAAGAATAAATAACACGAACCCCAACAAAAACTAGAGGTGATCTCAGGTGCTCCGGAAGGGTAAGCAGATCCTGCTCCACATGTGGCACCCGTCGTGTTGCTTATGTGATTACAAATCCGGTAGTTAGTCTAATTCGGTAGGTCACATTCATGAAAGAGAAAGGGGTTGTAGTTTCGACTTAAGGAACATATCCGATATCATTTGTGAAACGATCATTCCATAACGGTCAACCAATCTGTGATGAAGGTAACCAAGCATGACGAAAAAAATGTCCGTTTTTCATTTGATTCCTGACCTGCAGATAGTTCCATTTTAAACACAAGGTTCTGATGTATCTAATCTCGTTAATTATTCCTTGTAGCTGAATATTGCCATTGAAATCTCATCAAAGTATTATATTTGGTGTTCTTGATAACTTTGTATTAAATCGAATATTATGTTTAAACATTCATGTTGGTCAACATTCATGTTGGCCTCGTGTGGATATAGTTGTCTCCTTGGCAATCATTACACATCTTCTTTTGTATATCGTTTCAAATTGAGTCTTTAGAATGTTTATTTTAACAATGATTATATTATAAAATTTATAAAACTTAAGTAGAATTATTAAAGCCCCAAGGCCCTAAATGGACGATTTTGTTCATTGTTGTAACTATAAGTATGACTGTTTCCCCTATGGTAACAAGATAAAGAATCATTGACTGAAGTTTATTACTATGATTTCTCTACAATACATGTTAGCTATGTGTTATAAGTTCGATAAACGTTCAGTATAATGGTTTGAGGCCTTGAACTGAAATGCATAATTAATAATTTTAATAATTTGTACTAATTGTCCCCATACAAGATTTTGTTACATCAATTAATCGGAGAAGCATGACATGGTATAATTTCTAAATTCAAGATGAAAACAGTGATGGATTTTTCTCCTGAATATAACGATAAACTTTTTATAGTACAAAATGTAAATAGTGTTAGTAAAAATGACATTACAGAGAAGAAAATAAGTCACGATTTGCAAGCTGGGAATCGTCTGAAGAAAGTTTTAACTGAGTTTAGTAACAGTACAACTATTCACGGATGTCGTTTCATTGGTGAATCCAATTCTTCATCACTGAAAAGGTAACTTCTTTTTTTTTTAATATTCATTTGCAATTATATATTAGAAGTCATACCTACATTCAAGAGATAGTTAAATACATTTATTTTACTAACATTTGATGTTTACGAAAAGTTTGCTTTCATTTTTGTCAAGTTTTTCTTGTCAAGTATTCTATATGTACTGTTTCTGGTTTTTTGTTGGCGTCCCAAAAAAGTCTGTCTCTAAATACCAACGATTATATATATCCTGTAATTGAAAAAGTATGCATGTATCTTGAATATTCAATATTATCTATCTACTTGTCATTATCTCTTGACATTAAGGAACTTACTTTAATTCAACTCCCACATTTATTTCATTTTTTGCACTATTTGATAGATGATGATCTGTATATACACAAAGACATAAACTAATACATGTTGATTTCCCCTTTTAGCAACAAAGATGTGATTTTGATTTTGTTTTATTGAACATGAAGCTATGTAGTTTTCTTTCCTTTTTGTTAGTCACCAAAGGAATTACCACCTATGGTCTTTACTTCAATACTGAAACATAGGCGATAATTCTGGTACCTTTTCACGATGTATGTTTTATTTTCGCACTAGTCTATCTTTTACCTACACACAGTCTTAACCATGTATACATACCCCCCCCCCCCCCCCCCTGCTATTTCCGTTTAACCGAAACCTCTATTTCTCCTTTATAAGGACCTAAATATAATAACAAAATCCATTCAAGGTCAACCATGCCAGAGGGAGTCATAACCTTAGTTACCTAATATTTTAAAAACATACATTCGCTTTTCTGGTGTTACCCTTAGTAAACGGAAATGATTTTTGTCTCATAGCCATGTACATACCTGTTTTTGTACATACATGTATTGTATTGCAATTTATTGTAGAATCGTATGGTTATGTCTGATGTTGTTATTCTTTGGACTGCTAGTGTTCCAGATTGTTGACCGTATGTTGTACTACTATAGCTGGCCAATGACGGTTAACATGAAAATGAATTTTAACAGAACATTAAAGTTTCCTGCAATTACTCTGTGTAACCAGAATGCATTCAAGTAAGTAATTATCATGTATGTCTTGGTTAGTGTTGCTTTTTCTTATACACATATATAAAGATTGGTCCCCTTTTTCAAACATAAGGATCCTTTAAATCAACACTGTAAAAAAGGAGATCTAATATAATTATCCATCAAAGTTCAAATGAAGTAGATATGAGTAATTAAGGTAATCGTACGAGCTTCAATAAGGAGAAAACCCCATATATAGTTGGCTATTAAATGGCCAGATATAAAAATATGAAACAATTCAAATGAGAAAACTAACAGCGTAATTTATAACAAAAGGATTTAAGAAAAAAAAGTATAACCGACACAAATAAACGGCAACCTAGAGGCTCCTTGCTTAGGACAGGCACATTGTATAGGTGTAATATATTATCTTTTGTTTTGAAAGAAAAACGCGTGTTCTCTTTGCTTGTTGTAAAAAACCATTAAATACAATTTACCTAAAATAATTTTGACCGATTTGCTTTTGGTGTTTATTTCTTTATACATTTGTATGTGTTGATAATAGTACCAAGCGTTCTCAAAGAAAGACATACCAAGTGCCATGAAATGATTGAAAACTGTTGTCAAATAGTAATGAAATATAAACGTTTACACTTTAATAAAAGACAGGGGCGTAGCTAGTGTCACGTACTCGGGGTAGTGACTTCTGGGTATCGTACCAAAGTTTACCCCTGGATATTAGAAGCTGCACCGTTTCTTATATTTTTATCTTTAATTTGTTAACTTTTGCCTCTGACACACAATAACAATTTGTGGGACGTGTTGCTGTCTTTGAACAGACCTTGTGTTAAGCAACAACCAGTGCTAACCTGTGCACTATTCCAAACCTTGCTAATGTCTACCTATGCGCTACTATCCTGTGCACTATCTGGCTTATTCAGCCTGTGCACTGCCTAACCAGTGCACGTATTTCCGCACAGTCGCCTATGCACCTATTACCCGGTGCGTAAATACAACTTTAATACTCCTGCAACCTTATTCAGGTACGCAGATAGATTCTTATTCAGATTCTATTAATTCTTTTATAAAGTGTAAATAATTACCTTTTCCCTTCTTTAAGGCGTCTGGATTATCCATCAAGCGACCCTTGTTCTGACAGCACATCAGCTTATATACTAAGGTTTTGGACCATACCATTTAATTTGGACGATACCATATGTCTTATTCATATGAGTGTTTATAATTACCTAACCCTTAATGCTAAAACGTTTGAAAGACGGCCCTTATGTTTACGACTACCGATCGGAATATTTCCGGGTATGCTAACCACGACCGGTCCGTTACTGATTCTAAATATTATAAATATCCATAGCAATGTAAACAAAACAAAATCGAAAGTAGACAACTGTTCAACTTTCAAACATAACGAGTTCGTATAACAATGTTTCAGCTTAATAAAAGAAATAAGATGAACCCTAGTAAAATAAAACTGATGAACCATGTTCATCACATTACCCACGCCTCCAGGAAATGCGTCCCCGCATTTATCGAAATCAATTGAGCACATCTACATCAAGTGGACATTTTTCAGTCCCAAACTCTATCCGGGTATTGCCTCGAGCCATGCCATTTAAAAACCACAATTATAACCGTTACTTCTTCAGTAGCTAACCACTAGAACAACTCGTAGATGTATGATCTACCCGACATGACAAGATTCCCACTCAACTGTATACTATTGTCTTTACACTGGAGGAAACGTTAAACATGGACATCAACTTAAACACGTCAACTTTATCCTAAGAATCCTCAAGACGTTTTACTTTTTGATATTTAAACATGCATGCTGACAGATTTTAGAGCCACCAATTTTTAAACTTTAAAACCAACAAGCCAAATGTTACATTTGAAAACCACTGAAAATATCAAAGCCAAAACCGGTATGAAATAATTTTGCCTAACAACCGGCCACTTATGGACCACTCAAAGAGCTTGTTGAGAGGGATCTTTAACGTGCACAAAGCGTGGTACTCCTTGAACACGGGACCTCGGATTTAACGTCCCCATCCGACGGACATAATATTAAAATATACAACAAAATAACATTTAGATAGTGATTCCTTCACTTTTCCATTACTATTTTTTTTTATATTTATATACATGATAGGAATATATATACAACAATGAGATCCAAATTATCGAACAAAATCATGAAGCCATGCCGGCTGCTTGGTAACCCTGCGTGGACGCCCTGCGTAGCCTGACTCATCCCTTGAATCACTTTGATCAACAATGTTGTCAGCACTATCAAGCTCCTCATTGAAAATTTCGGGCAACACACTTTCCGGCTCAAAAGCATCATCTTGAATTTCGAGTTCATTCATCTCTGTTTCTCCTCTCAGATGTTGGCCCTTGCACAACCTCATTCTATCGACATGTATAACCTGTGGTCGACCGCGTCTACCACAATTAATGAGATAATTCACATCCGAGTATTCTTTGAGTACTCGAAAAGGACCACGCCAGTAAGATGTGAATTTGGGAGAATGACCAGCTTTTCGAATTGGAAAGAATACATATACTTGGTCGTCTCTCCTAAATTTGCTCCAGTTTAACTGTTTGTCATAATACTTTTTCTGACGCACCATTTCCTGTCCTACGTGTTTTCTAACAAAGTGGTGAGCTTCTTCCATTCGTTCTTGAAGTTCCCATGCCCATCTGTTTTGTGGAATTTTCTTTAAATAATCAGGTACCTCGTACATAAGGTCCACAGGTGTAGCAACTTCGCGACCTAACATCATGCGATTAGGCGTACATCCTGTGGTCTCATGTTGAGCTGATCTATATGCCATCATAACGTAGGGCAGTAAACAATCCCAATTCGAATGGTGTTCGTCAACATAAGCAGTCAACATTTTGGCCAATGTGCCATTAAATCTCTCTACCATTCCGTCACACTGCGGATGGTAGGGCGTGGTTCTAGTCTTGTCTATCTGTAATAAGTGACACATTTCCTGAAATAATTCGCTCTCAAACTGCGAGCCTTGGTCAGAGTGAACTACAGTAGGCACGCCGAAACGCGTAATAACCTCTGCTACTAATATATTGGCTACAGTTGATGCAAGCATGTTAGGCATTGGAAAGCTTTCCGTCCATTTGCTGTAATAATCGCTAATGACTAGGATATACTTGTGCCCTCTCTCGGTTTCGGGTAGTTCTCCCAATATATCCATAGCAATTCTTTCCATTGGGTAACCCGATTTTTGCAACTGCATAGGAGCCCTTTGTCGTTTATTCGGACCTTTTCTCTTGGCACAAATTTCACAACCGGCTATATAGGCTACTATGTCATGTCGTACACCAGGCCAGTAGAACCTATCTTTGATTCTAGATTGCGTTTTCTTGATGCCAAGGTGGCCTGACGTCTTGTTATCATGGCACTGCTGAAGTATTCGACGTCTTTCTGTAAGGGGCACTATCACTCTACTTTTGTTGTTGTCTCTGTGCACTTTGCAAAGTACTCCATCCTGAATCTTCAGATCATCAAACTGCGACCATAAGCTTTTAATAACATAATTGTACTCTCCTAGATTTTTCAAGTTAGGCTTGTGCCCATCTTGTACCCATTGTCTTACAATTTGCAAATTTTTGTCATTGTCTTGAAGATGTTTGAGGGATATTTCTGTGTCGTCCTCCTTGTCTCTTTCACATTCATCGGGCTTTGATGACACTGTCTGTACAAGTTGTTGTGCCTTCCAATCAGAGCTATATCCACACTGTCTACAAGGTATCCTACTTAACGCGTCTGCATTCTGGTGCTGACTTCCTGGCCTGTGTTTAATTTTCATGTCATATGTACTCAACACTTCAAGCCATCTTGCTAATTGTCCTTCTGCGTTTTTGAAGTTTAACAACCATTGCAATGAGCTGTGGTCCGTTCGAACGATGAATGCTCGGCCATACAGAAAATGACGAAAACTTTTGACGAAGTGTACTACTGATAAGAGTTCCTTTCTAGTGACACAATATTTCCGTTCTGTTTTTGATAATGTTCTGCTTCCAAAAGCAATGACTCTCTCTTTACCATCAATTTCCTGTGATAGCACAGCTCCGATAGCGTTATTACTTGCGTCAGTGTCTACGATGAATGGTCTAGATAAGTCTGGATGTGCAAGAATGGGTGCTTTAGTTAGTTTTCCTTTCAAGGCTTGAAAAGCTTCCTGACATTCTTCTGTCCATAAGTACTTTCGTCCTTTTTCTGTTAGTTGATGGAGACATTTGGCGATTTTTGCAAAATGTTCTATGTACCTCCGGTAATATCCACAGAGACCCAAGAATGAACGTAATTCGCTCGCATCAACTGGAATGGGCCAATCCTTTATGCTCTTTATCTTTTCTGGATCCGTGGCTACACCTTCCTCAGTGACGACATGTCCAAGAAAGTTAACTTTCTTTGAAAATAGTGTGCACTTCTTGGGTTTGAGCTTAAGGCCAGCTCCCTTTAGTCGATCAAAAACCGATCGCAGATTTTCGAGCATTTCCTCAAACGATTTTCCAACCACAATTATATCGTCTAGATAAACTAGACATATACTCCACTGTAGTCCCGCTAATACCCTTTCCATCAATCTTTCAAAGGTTGCCGGCGCGCAGGCCAGGCCAAATGGCATCTGTCTAAATTGAAACAGTCCCCTTCGGCTGGCAAATGCAGTTTTCGGGCGATCTTTCTCTGCCATTTCTACCTGCCAGTATCCCGAACAAAGGTCTAAAGTAGAGAACCATTTATTTCCGGACAATTGCTCCAATGGATATGCGTCTTTTTCTGTTAAATCGTTGACCTTGCGATAATCAACACAAAAGCGTGTAGTACCATCCTTTTTCTTTACCAGTACTATCCCAGACGACCATGGACCGTCGGCTGGCTCAATTACTCCGCGTTCAAGCATGTCATCGATATGTCTATCGACTTCCTCTCGCATATGAATGGGGGTGCGGCGAGGCGGTTGTTTTACTGGTGCATTATTTCCTGTATCTATGGTGTGGCGTACCAAATTAGTTCTACCTAAGTCCCTGTCGGATGCTGCAAAAAGATCTTTGTATTCATTGAGAAGATTTTCAACTCCACGTTTTTGCTCCTGGCTAAGATTTCCGCTGCAATTACTCAGTAATTTTTGCAACTCAATTCTTAGGTTCTGATCCTTATGTATCTCCGTAATATTTTTGTCGTCGCTTATCACGTCCTGGATAGGGCTTATATTTCCCACAATTGTCCCAGCTCTTATTATCTTCACTACATTCGATACATTCATAAAGCGCAGTGGTACGGTTTCTGAGGCTTTAACTAAAGTTCTTGCCATTAAGGCACTGTCCTTTGCTACAAATTTGTCACAGGGTTCAATGATTCCTAAGCCTACTTCATTCTTTGTTGACGGATATTCGTTAATGTGACCCCGGACCAAAGCTTCTGTACCTGGCTGTATGTGTGAGCCAAAATTTGTTCCTGTGAAAAAAGTTCCAGTGTAATTTCACATGAAATTTGTTCTGGGAGAACTTTTTTCACAGACAATTTCCATATAATTTGTTCCATCTCTATGAAATAAGTTCCACAGTCTACCTGGTGGAATAAGTTCTGGGTTGGTGAAATTTGTTCCTTACCTAGTGAAATAAGTTCCATGTTTGTGAGATTTGTTCCTTACCTGGTGGAATAAGTTCTGGATTTGTGAAACTTGTTCCTTACCTGGTGAAATAAGTTCCTCGTCTATGAAATATGTTCCACTGGTTAAACAAGTTATCTTATATACTGAGCACTTGTCATCAGTGAGTCATTATAAAAACATGTATTATATTGATAATGTAATAAATAATAAGTGTAAACATTCAATTTGGATCCTGTTGAGTAAATCAAAAGTCTAATAACATTCTCAATTAATAATACTAAAAATGACACTTATGAACCAGGAAAGAGTAGAATAAGAAATAAAAATAAAAGTAATTTTGAAAAAAAAGTATTATAGTTAAAGTTGAACATTTGTACTAATTTGAAAAGGACAATGTAACTGATCAATTATTTTAAAGGCATAAAGAAACAAAAGACACACTCTTTTAAAACTGTGCAATGACCACAGCTAGGTACATGTATGATTAGAACACACATGACAGATCAACAGGAAACAAGGAGGTTGAATACTACATAAATGATAAAATATACATAGAAGATACACATAATGATTATACATTATCATCGCTTTTATTTCTTATCTTCATCCTACAGTCATGCAATAATTGCAACTGTACCCCCATGCAAGCATAGTCAAAATGATAGTACAGCATCCAGCTTGCATTTATATAATTTTTAAGTGTAACAAGAACATATTTCGCTGTGCAATAGGTTAAAGGTACTTATTTTCTGTGAAATAGGTTCCAGCAGAACATTTTCATTGATTCCTGAAAAATAATTTCATGAAATGCAAATATCACAGGAACTTATTTCACTTTTTTTTTCAAATTTTAATATTGGAACAAAACTCATGGAGCTGTGATTTTTGTTCCGGAACTTATTTTACATTAAGTTAAAAAATTAGTTCCGGAACAAATTTTATAGTGCTGGAACAAATTTTCTGTGATATAAGTTCCGATGGAACATATTTCCTATGAAATTTGTTCCAACGGAACAAATGTCACGCCGGAACAAATTTTTTGTTACATATGCATGTATCTTCAACTACTGACACTCTATAGCAACCAAGCTGTCCAGTGAAGTTCAGTGGTATCACTTGGTTATTGCAAACCATATGTTCTTCTTGTAAATTAATCAGACATCTATTTTTCTTGAGAAAATCTAAACCAATTATGCCATCTAAAGCAAGATCCGCTACTACTGCCTCTGCGAAATATACGTTATGATCAATCCAGATGTGAAATTCACCTTTTCCCGTAACGTTTAGTTCAGAGCCGTTTGCTGACATAATAGTTTGAACCACTTGATTGAGGTTTGGCATCTCTTCTTTTCTCAAACTATTGAATAGTTTATTTGATATAAGAGTGACAGTTGCGCCTGTGTCAACGAGAAAACTGGCTTTTATATTTCCTATAGCTACGTCTATATATGCCCCTGCTTCTGTCGTCGAGTTATTTTGAACATTGAGCTTGATTTGTTTTCTCCGCTGTCTTCTTGTTCGAGAATGTACTGGCCTTGCAGAGCCATTCTCGTGGTTCCTGTATTGACCGTTCCCGTTGCCCCCTTGCTTTCGTAGCCTACATTCTCGCTTAAAATGTCCATATTTACCGCAATTGTAACATTGCTGATTCCGTTTCCATTCCGGATCGGCAGTGTTTCTTTGTCCGCTGTTTTTAAATTCATTTAACTCCACTCGAAGTGATTCTAACTGCTTAGTAAACGAATCCATCATTTCTGTAAACTTATCGTCCTTAGATAATTCTTCTGTAATATTATCTGCATGCGTAGCCCGCATCTGAGGTTTTACAAAATCTTGTCTTTTCTCTGCTTTGTAGAACGCCTCAAGTTCGACAGCTAAACAGATTGCTTGGTTTAAGTTTTGTGGTCTGGATTGTTTAATGTTTATCCTCATCTCACTATCGTGCAATGCATCTAAGAAATAATCCTTTGATAATGTTTCTTTTACTTCAGTGGGTGCTAGTGGGTATGCTCTGTTTACTAATCGCCGTATAGTTTGTCCTAGTTCTGGTAAGGTTTCACTCGCGCGCTGGCGTCTCTCCTTTAATTGAACTCTGTATAGTTCGTTCTGATTTGGCGGAGCAAAACGCTCTTCTAATGATTTCACTAAGGTCTCATAATTCATTTTCTTATCAGTTGGTAAATCGCTGAAGACACTCTGTGCGTGCCCGCGAAGGGCAGCGGCAAGGTAAAGCCCCTGTTCATATTCGTCCCAATTATTGATGATAGCACATGCTTCAAAGTGCGATTTAAAATCAACCCATTCGCCAGACCCATCATAATTGGCCAGTTTTTTTATTTCTCTTCTCGTATTCTTTCCAGGCGTGCGTACGTTTTCATGGTTATTGACAGCCTGTTTTGCATTCCTTTGGCTATGTATTAAGATAGGAGAAATCTCCACTGAACCTCCGCTACTGGTACCGGGCGTTGCGCTAGTTGTTTTGTAATGCCCTTGCTTAGAGCGGGCTCCCTGTTCGTGCTCACTTACGTAAGGTCCAAACAATGTTGGTGCATCATCAGCTCGTTGAAGCTGTGTTTGGACTGTGCGCTCTGTGACATCGCCGAAATCCGTGCGCCTCGTCTGAGCAATACCAGAATCTGTCAGGTTTCTAGGTTGCTCTTTTGGGGTAGAGTGTTGTGGTGTCAAAAACCTAGGATTTTGAGTTTGTCTCAACTTTTCTATCTTTTGCTTTACATCTTCCTCTAACGTACTTATATGCTGTTGTAAATCGTCCATGTTTAATCAAGTATAGGTGCACTTGCCAATATCCCACCGCTGCCACCAAAATTATGTCACGTACTCGGGGTAGTGACTTCTGGGTATCGTACCAAAGTTTACCCCTGGATATTGGAAGCTGCACCGTTTCTTATATTTTTATCTTTAATTTGTTAACTTTTGCCTCTGACACACAATAACAATTTGTGGGACGTGTTGCTGTCTTTGAACAGACCTTGTGTTAAGCAACAACCAGTGCTAACCTGTGCACTATTCCAAACCTTGCTAATGTCTACCTATGCGCTACTATCCTGTGCACTATCTGGCTTATTCAGCCTGTGCACTGCCTAACCAGTGCACGTATTTCCGCACAGTCGCCTATGCACCTATTACCCGGTGCGTAAATACAACTTTAATACTCCTGCAACCTTATTCAGGTACGCAGATAGATTCTTATTCAGATTCTATTAATTCTTTTATAAAGTGTAAATAATTACCTTTTCCCTTCTTTAAGGCGTCTGGATTATCCATCAAGCGACCCTTGTTCTGACAGCACATCAGCTTATATACTAAGGTTTTGGACCATACCATTTAATTTGGACGATACCATATGTCTTATTCATTTGAGTGTTTATAATTACCTAACCCTTAATGCTAAAACGTTTGAAAGACGGCCCTTATGTTTACGACTACCGATCGGAATATTTCCGGGTATGCTAACCACGACCGGTCCGTTACTGATTCTAAATATTATAAATATCCATAGCAATGTAAACAAAACAAAATCGAAAGTAGACAACTGTTCAACTTTCAAACATAACGAGTTCGTATAACAATGTTTCAGCTTAATAAAAGAAATAAGATGAACCCTAGTAAAATAAAACTGATGAACCATGTTCATCACACTAGAAAAAAACAATGTGCAAGAAAAATTTTTGGGACCCTTTTACCCTTTTTTTCGGTTTTCGGTTAAAGGACAGTTGAAAGAGGAGCTACATGTAGATAGGACTTATAAACAATTTATGAATGTAAAACTATTAATAAAGCTTCTGAATAGAGTAAATCATGGTTAATTGAAAACATAAACTACACATTTTTCTGATACAGAAGTTACTCAAAATTGTCCAAAATCTGCTCTTCGGGTCTAGGCAGAAACGAACTTCTCTATTACTTTGTCAATATTTACACTGAAACGCCGATGAATATGCAGTAATGCTAGCGATGATAACCAGTAGTTGTGCATTGTTGATCGTACATTTGATTTCAAGAGACTAGTACACTGATAGATCTCCACGGTAGCACTTGCGAGATGTTATAAACCATGCAACGTACGTATTCGCCATCGAGCGACCTCCCAATTGAATTCGTCAAAACTACATACCAGGTCAGTTTCGTATGTCTCAGACAATGTTGAGATTTGTTAGTTTGTTATATTTCCTACAACACGAAGAAGCAGATACGGCACAAAGAAGCGATTTTCTGTTAATACCAGACGTGACTACACCCTCCAGTTCCATTATCATATGGTCTATAAACGGAAATTATAACGAGACTTTCCAATACTGTTTTGGCGTGTTTGCAGGGTGATTGGCTCTGGTAGTCTGTTGAACACATCGCCGTGTCATATTTTCAACGATATCGAAGGGTCCTGATAAATCTAATGCCGATTGGTACATCTCATTCCAAACAGATAAACCGTACTCTGTAAAATGTGCTCCGAAATTACATTTCTTAGACTGAGTATAATAAATTCAAATCTTGTAATGAGATACAAGTAATACTGTCCGATTTTGTCATGATCTCCAATAGAACTTCTATTTTGAAACCAAATGCCGTTATTTAATGACATTTCATCAATTAAAAAAGTGACAACATATGTGTTTCCTTTAAACATTTAATTTATAAATGTTTATTTTGCAATTTTATTTTGCATGTCAAATCGATGTGCACGCAACTGCGTGTTGGCGTATAGGGAGCTACGCGCCTGAAAGAAAAGATGTATGTAATTGCATAGATCTATGATAATAAATAAATTAAAAATATGGTTACTGATGAGTCTTAAGTACAATGTAGACGAATCGCGCGTCTGGCGTTTTAAATTACCTTTGATAACTAATTATAATCACAAATAAGCTTTATATATATATAATTTATAATTATATTAAAGTGATATGAAACGATCAACTGTTGAAAAATAGGGTTAAGCCAACTCTTGAACTAATGCATACATATATATCGCGAACTTAGTCTTCTGTGCACGGTTTTATCAATTTTTTCGCATCAATTTAGTATAATCGTCAACCAAATATTTCACTCGGTCAGTGTTGTGAAATATGGCAGATAATTGATATCCGTATTTTGAGGTCGAAGTTACCGATTGTCATTTTTGTAAACAACAACGAAACATGAATATTCTGGTTAACATGTGTATACCATCATCAAGATAATTTCAATTACGGAGCGATGTTTACCTTTATTGACTCTTTCTGTCTATTTTGTTTTCTCCTTCACACTTGCGTAATTGCAATCACCAGATTTATACGAGAAAGGTCAAGCTGAGGACACTGCATACGTAAAACATATCGGCGAATCGTTAGCTGGAAGTACTATTCAGAAAAAGTAAATGTCTTCTAAATTTGGACAAATTAGAAAATTTTCTTCAGAAAAATGTATATGTACATAAAATTTATAATGAAAGCTAACCATGAAGTTACAAAAAACGTGCATCGCTTTTTATATGAAGTCTCATACAATGTATGACTTTAATATATAAACTAGTAAAAGTTTACCCACTAATACATCGGTCTGAATAAAAGTAGACACATGGGATAAACGTTCAAACGAAATATAACCAAACAAAAAAAACAAACCAAAAATACAAAAAAAAACCGCTCAGTCATCCATAGAGAATCGTTTTGTCAAGCACTAAATTCCCCGATATTTATCTGATGTTATTTCTCGTTTTGTATGAAAAAAAGTATAAGAAAAATGCCAAAACTCCAAGAAAAATTCATAACGGAAACTACTTTATCAAAAGATCAAATAAAATAGGAACAAACTGTCATACTCCTGACTTGGTACAAGCATTTACCTATGAACCAAATGGTGGATTACTTCTGATTTTATAGCTAGCTTAACCTCTCACTTGTTTGACAGTCGCATAAAATTACATTATAAGGATAAAAATATATGAGTAAAACAAAAATTATAGGTAAAAATGTCATAAATTAGGATATAGCAGTGAATATTATATTATTATCTTTATCACTATGAAAACAAATAACTATGCCAACAAAGAAAAACAAAATGGTACATAAACACTATATAGACAAAGCACATAAGCAAAAATTAAATGGCAAGAATACAGAAAATGATTATTGCACAATCACACAACGGTGGCATCTATAAAATACCTAGCCAAGGTAAAAGAATATTTCCAAAAATGAAGTAAACAGTAAAGGTCAGAAATATACATAAACAAATAAAAAGAAACACTATAACACGTATTTAAGACGATAAACAATGTCAGTTCATAGAATCTTAACTTCAAGACCATCATGCATTATTTGTTATGATGATAAGGAAAATATCTATTAACACGGTCTCGGAATCTTACCGATGATTTTTTTTAAAGAAAGGACGAGACGTTTTTTTTTACATAACCCTTGTTCATCAACTTTCTGCTCAGACACTGGTGACGATTTTGAGTCTGGGTAGCAGCTGGAAGCTCTTAAAACCCGAATGAGGTTGAAAATGTATCCAATATGCAGTTGAAATTGTCATATTGGTGATAAGGTGGGGGAATTTATAATTTTAAAATTAAAGTTGTCTTGTTTGTTCTGATTCTGGTACTGACATGACCATGTCAAAGACTAATAATGATCTGACTTTAGAAGCTATTTCCCATCTTGGAACTGTCATGTGTTTACGTAGTACTTCAATGGTATGTGAAAGTCTTTAAGACTACACTATACATATTATAAAAACATTGAACCTGTTCTTTTTTTATCAACAGAGCAAGTCTTGCTGCAGATCTCGGGCGGTATCGTCTATTAGAAGCCATGCACTCGTCTGATGGGACAGTAAATACTACATTTATATTGAAAGAAGGAGGAAACATATCACTTGAGAACCTTTATCTTTCGTCAGCTCATCAAAAAGAAGATTTAATTTTTGAGTAATATAAGATTTTTTAAATAATACATTTCAATCTTTAATTGGGACCATGCAAAAAGTAGTTCTATATATTGAAATACAGTTCACATCGATTTTAATTGAAATTAACCTGAAAAAACGTTTTCTTTTCAAGAAAACAAGGAAGCACATCAACATAACACAAAAAATTAATTTAAAATAAAGATAAAAAAAAAACAACTTAGGGACGACATAAAAAATCAATGAAATAGTTTTGGGTGGGTGGGGTTGGGGGTCAAAACTACTGCAAGATTTGTTTAATTGACATCGATTTTATATATATCCTTATTGGTAAATCAATTTTTGCCGAAACAAATTAAGAGGGGGTAGGGGGGTCAGTGAATAAACTATATGACGTCCCTAAGTCGATGTATACAATTTCGTGTGGCCTTTCTATAGTTGATTTTAATCATTAATGCATTGTAGATGCATTTGGAAAGGTAATAAGTGCGGACCAGATGACTTTGAAATCAGTTTGACAGACCATGGAGTCTGTTATACATGGAATAAAAAAGATGTGTCAGTTTCATCACCAGGTAAATACTGTTTTGAGTAAAATTGAGAATGGAAATGAGGAATGTGTCAAAGAGACAACAACCCGACCATAGAACAGAAAACAGCCTGAACCTAATATTGGGAAGCCAAAAGAAAATATTGAATTGGAACTGAAGATTTAAATAAAAATACAAAGCTTTGTGTGACCTTATTACAAGCTTAATGAAGTATAAATGTAACTTTTATTAATAAAGCTGTTGATACAAAAAGGGGAATTATATTCCGAATTATACTTTAATAATAACTTTAGAGGTATGTTTCATTATAATACGATATTCGGATGTGCCAACTGCAAACCCGCGTTATTCCCTATTAATCAACTTCAATACACAATAAAATTCATTACTCAGGATGACAGGAGGTCCCGTAAATAACGCTGTTGTCTGCTCTATGGTCGGGTTGTTGTCACTCTGACACATTCCCCATTTCCTTTCTCAATTTTAAAGGTAAACTAGATAACAACTTGATAAAAATCGTGTTTTCGTGATCCTAACTAAAAAATGTTATTATAGATATTTAATGCTTCTTTTTTTAACTTCATATGGTTGTAAAAGCGTTGATCGTGCGCACGTTTTTAGAATGAAGTGCTTTTGCGCTTCATACAAAAAGTACCTCGGTCAACGCTTTTACACCCCAATGAAATTACAAAAAGAAGCATTCAATTCTTAAATATTCCAAGTGAGAAATTGAAACTTTAATTATTTTTGTATGTAAACAAATTGCTAAGAATTTAATATAATTCGTTCATTGAAATTAGATGTCATATAAAATATATCTGTGGGAGAACAGGGTTTGTTTATTTACGAGATGACATAAGACTTTGAAGTAGCTTTTAGTAACCGCATGTACTCCTGTATCGGCACATGTATGAGGCAAATTTACTTTTTCTTTGAATTGTTGCCTTTTTTGTTTACAGGTGCCTTTAATTGTTTACCATATGATGACATTTGATCATTGTTGAAGTCCATACGGTGATCCGAAATCTTTCAAAACTAATGTTATTTGTCCAAACTTCAATCATACCACAACTCCTTATTATTATATAAAACCGTACACTGCAGACGATGGAGCCAATGGAAAACCATGTTCTACGTAAGGCGTCGTGGGTTGTGTTATACATTACAATGATAAATGTGTATATCAAGAACCAGAAAGTATCTGAATAAATGTACACATTTAGTTGTGTTTTAAAAGAAATGGTACAAACTGCGATTTATAATAATCGAAAAACAAAATTTCAACTACATTGCCATAAGTATACTTGTATCGATATCCTTTGGTCTATATAGTTGTCTCAATGGCATTAATACCATATTTCCTTATTCCTGTGTTCATTTCCAAGTCAGAATACCAATCTCTCGACATTATTTTTTTTTCTCTGAAACGTAATTAAAAGGTGTTTTGTTTTATACAATAGTGGTCAATTATTTATTTTATTCAGTTAAATAATTGTTAGTGTTTATATTGTAGTGGGTAACGACTACATGTATACCATATTATTATTTTTATATGGTTTTTCCAAATTATTTTCAACGACGGTTTTCAGAAGTTCGGTTCTCAGCCATTTTATTGGTGAGGGCCCCATTCGCTAGGCACTTTACTTATTTTACAGTATAAACGTAAATAAAACGAATACGATGTTATTCAATGGTAAGTAAGGTTTAATAAATTTAAAACAAAGGATTTTGAATAATTTTATTTCAGGTGTGGAGAATGGTTTACGGTTAAAACTAAATGTTGAACAGAATGAGTATATGCCTGGTCCTCACAATTCTGCTGGGCTAAAATTCCTGTTGCATGATGGGTCCGATATTCCTATGGTTCATGATTTAGGACAAGCTGTATCAATTGGTTCACATGTCTTCATTGGGGTAAAACTACAAGAGGTACATATGAACAAAAAAAAAAAAAAAAAAAAAAAATCAACGATAATAATATTGCCATTTAACACCCTTTAGAAAACATATACCGACTTTTAAAAAGTAAACCGATTCTTTTTTTTTTTTTTTTAGAAAATATGACAGTACTAAATCGGCTTAGAAAATATAGAGTTAAATATAGGTATTGGAATTTCATAAAAAAACCAACTTTACATTTTCTAAAAATAAGAGACGATTCTCTGTTTTAATGCAACCCTAACGTAACGGTACCCAAATTGCACCAATTTAGCAAAAATAGCAGAGGGAATCTTACAAGATTTTCTAGAGACTAAACAATTTGTAATTTTATGATTTGATACTATGCACATCTTTCAACATAGGTAAATATATTTAGATTTACACAAAACGTGCACAGTATTTATCTACAGATGAAGTGTTTACTGCAAAGGTAAAATGAACAAAAACGTCGCCATGCAACGTCAACAAAACGTCATCTTTTTAAAATAAGCAAAAACAATATGTTACTATAGCATCCATTTGTTAAAAAATGAAAAGTAAGCATGGACTTATATCCAATTGTTCAAAATATTTGAAGAAATTAAACAAAAGCTCTGTTATTCGACTTCTGACGATACGAATTTAAGCATGGATGCAAATTAGGTACTCCTCATTACGGAATCATGGATAGTTTGGAGGTCGATTCAAACCCAATTTTCTATGACTCAATAGGGATTAAAAATAGAATTGGTGTACCTATATAATAAAGAAGGATACGGCTACAAAATCAACACAGAATGGATATTTGTGTCTTTATCATAAAAAACGTAGGTGAAAAAACTGTCAAAATAGGTGCAATTTGGGTACCGTCACGTTAATTGTTTCTTGTACAAGTGACGGGTAATATGAAATCCAGACTAGACGGATTCCGGAAAAAATGGTTTTAAAGACAAAGGTTATTCTTTTTTTACGTAATAAAAACATTAAAACGATAAACTTCCGTCTTGTATGTATTATTTTGATTGCATTTATAATTTAATTCCAAACTAAAAGACAAATTGAAAGAGTTGGTATTACTTTGCTTCATAAAAAAGAATGGCCAACGTAGATACAAGTATCTTGTCTTAGGGAGGGATAAATCATACTTTGTAAAGAATCACTCTGATTCAAACAAAAAATTCTCTGAAACCGATATTATCAATATGCTTGATTTCTTGATTGACAACATATTTGTAACGGTCGGAGGACGTGTTTTTCAACAGACTGTCGGCATCCCAATGGGAACAAACTGTGCCCCTCTACTTGCCGACTTGGTTCTTTATTATTATGAGGCTGACTTCATGCAGGAACTTCTTAGGAAGAAAGATAATAAGTTAGCAATATCCTTTAACTCTACTTTCCGCTATATAGATGACGTTCTTTCACTAAACACTTCAAAATTTGGTGACTATGTGGAACGCATCTATCCCATCGAATTGGAGATAAAGGATACTACAGATACAGTTAAGTCGTATTCATATCTTGACTTACATCTAGAAATTGACAATGAGGGTCGGTTGAAAACAAAACTTTACGACAAAAGAGATGATTTCAACTTTCCAATTGTGAACTTTCCATTTCTAAGTAGCAACATTCCAGCAGCACCTGCATACGGGGTATATATCTCCCAATTGATACGATATTCCTGTACTTGCATTTCCTATCATGATTTTCTTGATAGAGGGTTACTGCTCACAAGGAAGCTATTAAACCAAGAGTTCCAAATGGTTAAGTTGAAATCATCCCTTCGTAAATTTTACGGACGCCATCACGAGTTGGTTGACCGTTATGGAATAACCGTTTCATAAATGATATCGGATATGTTCTTTACGTCGTAACTACAATCCCCTTCCCTTTCATGAATGTGACCTACCGAATTAGACTATTTACCGGATTTGTAATCACTTAAGCAACACGACGGGTGCCACATGTGGAGCAGGATCTGCTTACCCTTCCGGAGCACCTGAGATCACCCCTAGGTTTTGGTGGGGTTCGTGTTGTTTATTCTGTAGTTTTCTATGTTGTATCATGTGTACTATTGTTTTTCTGTTTGTCTTTTTGATTTTTAGCCATGGCGTTGTCAGTTTGTTTTAGATTTATCAGTTTGACTGTCCCTTTGGTATCTTTCGTCCCTCTTTTAACATGATGCAAATTAATAATGGGGAAATACCAATCGTGATATACTTCAAAATCATTATAAAGGATGGTCTCATTTTAGTATGCAACAAAAGGCATAGTACATGATATGAAATGTATTCTTATTTTCCAAATGTTACAAACACCGTATGAATTAAATCTATCGGTTAAACTTTAATATAAGAAGGGTACTGAGAAATGACATATATAAAAACAGTTTACGACTTAAAATCCTAATTCGTATGGTAAACCAGCTTAACAAAATTCATGATGAATTTTCTTTTTATACGATACTTTTATACCAACCATATACATACATACATAACAGGCAACAAGGCTTACAAAAAAGGTAAATATGGACAAAAATGAATGCAAATCTATATAACAGAAACTTAGTTTTATAATGATTACACAGGTGTTGATTCAAAACTAGACCATTACTCATCAGCGAAAACAATCGCACTTCAGCGTTCCTATCGCACCTCCAAGTTCTAGATATATGTTCACATAAATGGTCAAAAACATCTAAAATGAATTTCTTAATTTCATTCATTTTTGTTCCAAAAAATCGGCTATGGTGTGTGTTGTCATTTCACTGGTTGGTCTGAGGAATAGACTTATTACTATCATATTGTCACATGCATCGTGGGGAAACAAATCATTTGTAAAATAATGTAAGGTAATATGTGTTATAGAGAACATGTTTTTTTCACTCTTCTATCATCGAACTCGGACTATTGTTATGCCATAACTTTTCTGCATTGGCTAGGGTTATAGGGGGAGTGTTGAGATATATATATAAAAAAACCATGTTTAACACCGCCGCATTTTTGCGCTTGTCCTAAGTCAGAAGCCTGTGGTCTTTTTAGTCTTTTTTTGTATGATTTTTATTTTTTTTAGTTTCTTGTGTATAATTTGGAGTTTTCGTATGACGTCCATTATCACTGAACTAGGATATATATATATTTGTTTAAGGGCCAGCTGAGGACGCCTCCGGGTGTGAGAATTTCTCACTGCATTGAAGACCTAATGGCGACCTTATGCCGTTGTTTGTTCTATGGTCGGCTTGTTGTCTCTTTAAAACATTTCGATTCTCTATTTTATTTTATTTTGTTTGTTAATATATATTTAATTGCTTTTACTAAGGTTAACAACTTACCCGAGCCACACGGGAAATGTAGCGAAAGAGACCTTAAATATTTGGAAAGGTATTCCAAAATTGGTTGTAAAATGGACTGTTTATCAACATTAGCTGAAGAAACCTGTGGTTGTAGACATATTTATATGCCACATAAACATGGTAGGCATTTTCTTTTCAATGGCATCATTTCCACTCTGTTATACTTACTTTAAAAACAGATTTAATAAACTAAAGCGACATATCAGTTCAGTAAAAATCATATACCTGTATTGTATCTACATAATTCGATCTTTGATGACTGTGAATAAGCAGCTAACCAACATTTAAGATTTTTAAACTGTTCCCGGCTAACGAAAATATCCATGGTCATGGCCGTTGTTCGAATGACTGTTTCTAAATGTTCCCATTGTACTTAGTGAATCGTCTACATTATTTCTTCGGAAGAATAGTTGTTTGTAAAGAATTAAATGATTGATGGTATTTCACATTAAAATCGATTGAAGAATTGTCATCCCTATTCTCTCTGGTTACACTAATGTCACACAATTGCGGACGTTATTTTATTTAACAATAACGTACACAAGTCACATTGGTAACCAAAGACCATTGAACACTTACCCCGATTTTGTTTTTGTCCATGGGTTTATGAGTTTTACCCCGATTTTGTTTTTTGTCCATGGATTTATGAGTTTTACCTCGATTTTGTTTTTTGTCCATGGATTTATGAGTTTTACTCCGATTTTGTTTTTTGTCCATGGATTTATGAGTTTTGAACAGCGGTATACTACTGTTGCATTTATGTCTTTGTATCTGTACATTTTACTAATGTATATATTAAAACCCATTAAACCTCCAAAACATCGACATATGTAATTTGATACAATAGCATATATGTTAATGTCATTGTTTCTTGCAACCCATTATTTGATGTGTAATTTTCACATTAATAATTCAATTGAATTCAATGATATTGCAACTTTATTCCCTTTTTTCTGAAATGTTTAATTCTTTTATATTTTCACTTACAGGCCAACCAGAAATCTGCGACATCTATGAATACTACACTTGCTTAGAACAACTTATTTGTAAGCTTTTTATGTTATACAAATAACTAAAAGAAATATCACAATAACATAATCATGATATGTATAAATGAGATTGAAAATATACCTACAGTTGCAAACATAATTAAAATAACAACCACAGTAAGCATACTATATCATATCATATATTAGATGAAAGTAGACATTGCCTTTCTCTGTCTTGTATATATGAGTATATAGCACCAATATATATATCTCAAAGGTTCCCTACAATGTTAGAGTTTTATCTATATGAATAAGAAGTTTGCAATTACGACGATGGAAAAGCAACGTGACGACACGAAAAGTTCAATGTGTACAACCGGAAGAAAACTTCCAACATATTACTTTTACCCAGGAACTCAATACAGCCAGACCGTGTCATACGACTGTCTTTAATAATTTTCATATCAACATTTATACGACAGTAGTCAAATATAACAACATTTTGATTAATTTAATATAAGATGATACAAAAGCCACAGCGCTTGAGATGTTAGGCGTTTTTAATAATAATAAAAAAAACCACACCAGTTTATGCTTAATAGGGGTCAATCAGTTTACAATTCTTTCTATTTTTTAGCTTCATTTATGTCACTAGCTGAACAATCATGTAATTGTCCAATTCCATGTTCAATGCATGATTTTGAAACCGATTTATCTTATGCAACCATATCAGAGTATGCTATCGACAAATTCTTAAACAAAAATAACTCGGTCAGTCTTGCAAAGAAGCTGATACAAGCGAAGGAAGTTACGTCCCGCATGGACCATGTAAAATTTGAAAAGCTGCACGAAGTCGCAGAAGATTTTGAACAAAAATTTGAAGAAATAGAATTTTTATTTGAAAATGAACTGCATGATGCTATTCACACAGTGGAACATTCATTGGAAGAAGAGTCTGATCATCTCACATCCGTCTGTGCATGGAAATTGTTTGTATTTGAATATCAAGAGTATGTTGTACTTAAAAGTTTTGTCCGATACAGGGATGCTTTTGAAGAACGTCATGCCCATATTGTTGCCCTAGGATACAAAGAGTATATTCTATCAATTGAGCATAAAATAAAATATCTTCAAAATCTTGATATGTCAAAAACGTCTCTTCGAGAAAGTATGTATCTAGATACACAGAACGTCTTAGATAACAGGATAGAAATAATCCAAAGGACTATTTCGAACTATACTAGACTTATCAAAGGCTACGACACTGGTAAAAAGATTTTTAATTACAAATACAAGAACTTACCTAAGCCGGATAACGCATATGTCATTCCCAAACACTTATTGAAAGAGTCGTTGATTCTGAATAATGATACTGTTGAAATGTATAAAATGCACCTCCATGAGACAATTGACGTTTTAAACAGTCTTAAAAGATTAAACAATGAGTCTTATTTATTTCGTAATGTTAATGCTTCTGATTTGGAAACATCTATACAAACATTTCAAACAGCTATAGAAAATTGGTTAAATGCTCGACAGTTTGTATATAATGAAGTTATAGAAAACCCCTTGAATGTATTGAAAATAAGGAAAGATGAATTCGAACGTACTTGCTATAGATTGAAAGATGTCATTGTATCAGCAACGACAAATATTGAATCAATTGACACAAAGATAGAAACAGTGGAGGAAACACTTTTTGAACCAATTCACGTAGGTCATCACTTAGTCCACGAATATCTGCATGATGGGGACGGTTTAAAATATAAAATCGCCGAAAATTTCACTTCAGGTGAAATTTTACAAGGGACATCAAATTTAAAAACTTTGCTGCTCGAACTTCTAACAGAGGAATCTGCATTGAGAAATATTTTGGTGGAAATGAAATCCCTAGCTATTCAGATTCATAAAACTGTTACAGAAGATGAAGATTCATTCACTTACTATAATTACACAGGCAATGTCCAGTTTTTGCAAAATTTCACTGACGTTCTTATAGAAATTGAGAACAACTACACCGAATATATTGAAAGTGTTAAATTTTACGACATAGTAGGAGAAAAAGGACTTGAGTTTGTAAAGTCAACTGATGATGTCATTGCATATTTCCAAGAATATTTGAGCACATTAAATTTAGATGCACAGTACATCAGGTGAGCACATGCATGGAGCAGATTTAATTCTATTTTGCCGTTTATTATCAACAATATCATACTTTTGGCATTATTTACGGGGGATTTTAGGACCAAATTAAAGCGACACAATATTTGTTTAAAATGTATCTTTATGAGTTAAATAATGCGACAAAGTTGGCCAAAATGACTCTAAGACTGAAACAGATATATAATTGATAAATGTATTGCACCTGTATCTCCGCTCCGAGATCTACCTTGTAACGCCTGCATTACACATTAGTGTACATTGTAGTCTTTTGTGCAATGCCAGTAGTTTATAATTAATAAGGTTAAACTAAATCATAAAAATTTCATGAAAACTGAAAGACGGGAAATAAAGAAACCCAATAGAATTTGAAATATTTTGTAAGTCCTTACCATATAACAATTTGTTTCGACAGGGAGAACTTTGCTCAAATCGACGTTTTCTACAGACAAATGAACTATGAAGAAATTACTCAACAAGTGGCTTTCGATACATTTTCACTTTTCTGTGAGTAGAAATATTTTTTGTTAAAAATAAGAAGTCTTTTAACTAGATACAAAAAATATCACAGAAATACAAGTGTTTTCGTACTGCGTGTAATTTTCATGATTTGTCGGGCTTGCTTGCCTAGTTTGTAAAAGTGTTTGCCGAGTCATTGTTTTTAAAATGTTAAAATTAGGTAAGTTTTACAGGAATAAAAAAATAATTTTGTTTCTGTAATGGTTTCGGTTTCGGTTTAATAGTCTGTTATGTGTTATCGTTTGAAGTCCAAATTATTATAAAATTGCCTTTTCATAACATCATTGTTTTAAGAATTCTGTGGACGAGTTTTGTGAAAATAATTGTATTCGCGATTACATGTTAGTTACGTTAGCACGTCACTATTTTTTATATCCTTTGGTGTTTGTCGTTGATGAAATATGTTCGTTATTTTTCAGCAGTTTGCATATTATGTCTGCTATCATATTACTTGTTTGTTCGTTACTCAATGAAATCATGGGTGTGTGTATTTGTTCTGTTTTTTGCCATGTTGTCATTTCAGCGATATTTGTTAAACATTGTTTTACCGGGGGATTTTGCCAAACCATTAAACCAGGTTCCACCCACCATTTTTTCTAAAAATGTCCCTTAATAAGTTAGGAATATGACAGTTGTTTCAAAATAGTTCGGTTTTTTTGTATGTTAGCGTTATTTTTTTCCCTCTTTGGTGTTCTTGTAGTTTGTTATGCCCCATCTACGATAGTAGATGGGCATTATGTTTTATTGTCTGTACATCCGTTCGTCCGTCTGTCCTTCCGTCCGTCCGTCCCGCATCAAGGTTAAAGTTTTTGGTCAAGGTAGTCTTTGATGAAGTTGAAGTCCAGTCAACTTGAAACTCAGTACACATGTGCCCTATGATATGATCTTTATAATTTTAATGTCAAATTAGTGTTTTGACCCAAATTTCACGGTTCATTGAACATAGAAAATGATAGTGCAAGTTTCAGGTTAAAGTTTTTTTGTCAAGGTAGTTTTTGATGAAGTTGAAGTCCAATCAACTTGAAACTTAGTATACATGTTTCCTGTTATATAATCTTTTTAATTCAAATGCCAAATTAGATTTTTACCCCAAATTCACGGTCCACTAAACACAGAAAATGATAGTGCGAGTGGGGCATCCGTGTACTATGGACACATTCTTGTTTGTTTTCCTATTATAGTTAATGTGTTTCCGTCGGTTTAAATTTGTAACCCGGATTGGTTTTCTCTCAAATGATTTATGACCTTTGAACACCGGTATACTGTTGCCTTTGTTTTTCCTAAATTTCTAAATAAAATAATATGCTTATTTAATTGAATTATTATTTGTGTTTGGTTATAAATCCAATCACAAAGCTTACACCATAAACCTGATATTTAATAATATGCCAAAAATATGTGTTGAATATCTTCAACAGCTTCATTAAAACGAACAGTTATCTGTTTGTTTACCTTAGTTTTTAACAACATATTTGATAGATATGTAATATTAAAGCTTGGATGTAAGTCCCTAAATGGATCTTCTCCTTTTATGCCCATCTGGTCCAAAGGGCCAAGTAAGCTTTTCTCATCACTTTGCGTCCGTCGTCGTTTACTTTTACAAAAATCTTCTCCTCTGAAACTACTAGACTAAATTTAACCATACTTGGCCACAATCATCATTGGGGTATCTAGTTTTAAAAATGTGTCCGATGACCCGGCCAACCAACAAAGATGGCCGCTATGACTACAAATAGAACATAGGGATAAAATGCTTATATCTTTGAAACCAAAGCATTTTGAGCAAATCTGACATGGGGTGAAATTGTTTATCAGGTCAAGATCTATCTGCCCTGAAATTTTCAGATGAATCGAACAACCCTTTGTTGGGTTGCCTTCCCTGAATTGGTAATATTAAGGAAATTTTGCCGTTTTTGGTTATTATCTTGAATATTATTCTAGATAAAGATAAAATGTAAACAGCAATAATGTTCAGCAAAGGTAGAGCTACAAAAAAGGAAAACATGACCAAAATGGTCATTTGACCCTTTAAGGTGTTATTGCCTTTTATAGTAAATTTTTGAAATCTTTTACAAAACTCTTCTTCTCAGAAACTACTGAGACAAATTTAACCAAACTTGTCCACAATCATCATGAGGGTATCAAGTTTACAAAACGTGTCCGATGACCCCGCTTGGGAACCAAGATGGCCGACATGGCTAAAAATAGTACATAGGGTAAAATGCATTTTTTGGCTAAAATCTCAGAAACCAAAGCATTTAGAGAAATCTGACAGGAAAATTTGTTTGTTAGGTCAAGGTCTATCAACCCTGAAATTTTCAGACTAATCAGGCAACCTGTTGTTGGGTTGCTGCCCTGAATTGGTAATTTTATTTTTTTTGAAGCTTTTGGTTATTATCTTAAAAAATATTATAGATAAACTATAAACAGCAATAATTTACAGCAAAGTAAAACCTACAAATAAGTCAACATAATCAAAATGGTCAAGCGACCTCTTAAGGAGTAATTGCCCTTTATAGTCATTTTTTTTTTACAATTTCCACAATTTTTGTAAAGTTTGTAAATTTTTACAAAAGATTTTAACTACTGGAATAGATTCATAGGTTCATTAGATAGAGATAATTGTAAGCAGCAAGAATGTTCAGTAAGGTACGATGTACAAACACATCACCATCACCAAAACACAATTTTGTCATGAATCCATCTGTGTCCTTAGTTTAATGATATGCGCATAGACCAAGATGAGCGACACCGGCTCTTTAGAGCCTCTACTTATTTATTCACAAAAACCATTTATCTTTACACTTTTGCCTTTGTATTATTTTCTAATGAAACATTACACATATTCTTTAATCCTTTATTTTTTAGAAAAAAATGTTGTTATATTTAACAAATTTGGTCCATGAATTTTATACATACTGTCTATAGAGATATTATGTTTGAGTGATTTTTTATATTATTTTATTGCTGATGTATATTATTCAGGTGACATTGGAGGTTCAATGGGATTGTTTCTTGGCGCTAGTTTATTGTCACTTTGTGAATTACTGGACTTGATCTGGATTAACGTGATCAAGACCAGGAAGGTAAATTCAAAGGAAATACTGGTTGCAGAATGTGACAAATTACACCAAACAGACAGTACTACATCCTGAGATGCATATGGGAAAATTGGGAAAATGAATTGGAATAATTATTACTTTAACGATGCCGTGTTCATGGATATTTCATATTTTAATTTATTTTGTATAAATTTTAAAACGATTTTAGTTTTTATCACGTTATCTTAGTGTTTGAATTTTATTTGTAAATAAATAATTTGCTTTAGACTTGAATTTTAGTTTATTGAAGGACCTTTTGTCTGATTTTTAAACTATACTGTAAATTGTAAAAATATTTGAATAAGCTCTCGTTGCGATATGGCCTTTTTAGCTCAATCATATTTTAATTATGGTATTTAGACTATTGATGGAAACAAAAGTTGATGTGTATAGTATTTACTTTAATTCAGATATTTCTTTTGGATGTCAATTGAGGTCAAGAAATAAATACTTGCAAAAGAACAATAAAATAATTTAAGAAGAAAAAGGTCGTGTGAATAATATTATTCATCAAAGATAAGGCTAATACTTAGGTACGTCAGACGCACTTTTTCTTCACAAGATTAATCAGAAGCGCTAAATTCAAATAAATTAGAAGATCACATTATATTATAATTATATTATAAGTTGAAGAGAATTTATGATAATGATTACGTTTAACCCTATTTCCGATAGTTTTGCTATGCATTGGATTAAAATTGTACCTCAGAAAAAAAATTTGGTTAAATTATTTTAAACTTAATAGTTTGAGATATTATCCCAAAGGTTCGACTTTTTTTTAAGGAAAATCAGTATGGAAAGTGTGAGCTCTATTTTTTTTTTTATTAAATTGGTATTATCAAAAAATAATCTTTTTGCATTCATCCTTTTTGAATTATCATTCTTCGGATCATATTCCAGCTTCGTATACGCTTAATTCATACTTTTGCTGTCTTTAATTAAATGTATGCCCTCTTTTTGCTGTTTACATTTTCAAATTTACAACATGTTATGAAGAATTTTTGAAAATGACAAGCAAATTTTGCAAAACTATCTCAGTGGCTAAATAAAAAAAGTATCGTTGGTGCAAATAGTAAAAAATATTGTAAAATCTTTTATTTACTTGCAGTTTTATTGTGAAAACAACATATATTGTTACATGTAGCTATAGTTTACCTTTAAATTTCGTTGCTATGATATAACTCATTTTTTTTGTCATTTACATCTATTGATGTTCTTTTTCAATACTTCAAACCATGTATAAAGTAAACCTCATTTGGTTATCAGCTCGCCCCGACCGCACAGAAAGCTGGGGAACAAAATTGTACTGTCGGATAGGCGAACCTCGAATGACTATAATACTATAATTAAATGTAAGCACTTCAATTCTAGCATGAAATTATCATGATTAATATTACCTAACCCGGTAATAACTTACTGTTTGCCAAATGAAATTAAACATAAACATGTTTTGATTTGAACACTTGTGCTTAAAGTAAACACATACACGGGTTCCCGAGTAACCTTTACAAATACATATCTTTTTGTTTATTTATGCTCAACAATGACAAATGCAAATGTGTCCTAAAGTATTGATGTATGGTTATAAAGGAGTAAAAGATCTTTTATCATATTAGTTTTAATAGTTAACTATGCTTAAGCATTGTTCAAAAAATAGTTTCCACATAGGAACTACTGTTAGAAGCTACAATGTTCATTGATTTCTATTTTGAGAAACTTGAGGAAATATAAAAAAGAAGATGTGGTAGGATTGTCAATGAGACAACTATCTACAAAAGACCAAAATGACACAGACATTAACAACTATAAGTCACCGTACGGCCTTCAACAATGAGCAAAGCCCATACCGCATAGTCAGCTATAAAAGGACCGATAAGACAATGTAAAACAATTCAAACGAGAAAACTAACGGCCTTATTTATGTAAAAAAATGAAAAAAAATAAAAAATATGTAACACATAAACAAACGACAACCACTGAATATACAGGCTCCTGACTTGGGACAGGCACATACATAAATAATGTGGCGGGGTTAAACATGAAACATTATATTTCAGATTTTGAAATTGAATATGTTTATTATTTCAATCAGTATTACAGTTCAAAGTAAAATAACAAAAATACCGAACTCTGAGGAAAAAACGGGAAAGTCCGTAATGGTGTAACACCACTAGTTCGGCTCTGTCAGAAAGCACGTAACAGAAAGTAGTACATATTTAACACAACATGGTTCCTACGTATGAGTTTAACTTTCAAAATATGTAGAATATTTAGGTAGTTTTGGTATCGAATGAAAGCTGAATGACTGGTGATCATTGTAGTACACTTTTTGACTTATGATTTTGAACATAAAAAATGCACCAAATTTTATAAAGAGAGTACATTTTGCCTGTTTGTCAGATCTGAATTACCTGTTTTGGTACATTTGTAGTTCCGGGAACCAGTTCTTTCTTATATGCCATTTCAGGGATGTTGATACGTTCAGTATAAGACACAACATAGTGTTGCTTTGACATGCAATGATTGTCACTTTATTTGAACCTAAAACAAAAGCGCTGTTTCTGCTTGAAATTGAAGAATTTAACAAAGAAAGTAATGGGGCCACGAATTAGTGGTGTACTTCCGAGTCAAATGGCAAAAGCAAAAGCTCAAATACATCAATCGAATGGATATCAGCTGTCAAATTCCTGGCTGGCTTTGTACATATATTTCCTATGTAGAAAACGGGTGATTAATTCTGGTTACAAAGCAAGCTAACCCTTTCACTAATATGACAGTCTCATTTGAATTCCATTATATTGACAACGATGTGTAAACAAATGAAACAGACAAAATAGGTAATAATGCCAAATATTGGGGTTCAACAGTCAACATTGTGTCATAATCTTAATCGCTATAAAAAGAAACAAATATGTAAAAAAGAAACACAAACAGGCATGTAGACAAAGCACATTAGCAAAACGAAAGATAGGAATAGACAAATTAACTATAGCACAACCACACAATGACGAGACGTCTAAGTACAGAGCCACGTCATATTAACACAGAAACACAAAATGGCACACAGTCAAAGCACAAAATATAAAACAAAATTTACAAGAAAACAAAACAATTACCATAGAACAATAACACAATGAATGGAGTCACGTCGAATGGATACATGAAAAAAAACCCAGACTAAACAGTAAAAGTAATATTATAAATTACTTTATTAAAGCACAAGTTACACCCATAAGAAGGCCAAATGCATGACAATTACATGTAAAAACAACAATATAATGATGACATCAAAATTAACAATAGAAATAAAAATAAACCAAAACATTAAACACAACAAATGACCTCAAGTGCCCCCTGTCCTAAGTTCCATAGACAAAGAAGCCTAAAGATTTCACTTGCTGACTTGTGGTTGGATTTAGTATATATTTCATTTTATAATCAGAGAAATCTTTGTATTAAGTTTTTAAATCATTAAAAAAGACATGTCTGAATTTTCCTTGGAGTTCAGTGATTTTACTTTTTAAATCATCATTTATTTTACATATTAGAAAGAAATGGGATTCATCATCCAGAAATATTCCCGAATATTCATAAAGACAAATAAAACAAACATCTCTTTAAATTGGTATTAGCAAAACTAGGTGATGCATAATTTTAAAATCATGTGTTTATCGGAAATGAGTAGGAAACAACCGAGAGGCGTTCTTCAGTTTGCTCCTTAACACAAATGACTTCACTGCAATTGTGCTGCTCCCGGAGTCAACTTTTATTGGCAGTAAATGTGATTGAGTCGCTGAGCCTATATAGCCATGTTTGTGACGTTCTTAAAGTGTCTCCGTATAGTTTAATTAGATGATTTCAATAAAGAAAATATGTTTCCGGAAATTTATGAACTTCAAGATCGATTCTTCTTAATCAAAATATTTCGTTTGAAACATTTGTTATACTAGTAGTTGCGGTTTAAATAGAACAAGCGTACATTGTCTTCAAATATAGTTTTTATTTGTACTTGGTTCGAAATATGATAGGATTAGTGGGGAAATTCTCACATTTTACCTGTTTCTAAGCCTAGTACAAATAAGTTATCGATGTTGTAATCAATGAATTTAATCTTTTTTAATTCCGTTTGTAACTATAATCCTGGTACTTTTGATAACTATTTACACCGCTGGGTCGATGCTACTGCTGGTGGACGTTTTGTCCCCGAGGGTATCACCAGCCCAGTAGTCAGCACTTCGGTGTTGACATGAACATCAATTATATGGTCATTTTCATAAATTTTCTGTTTACAAAACCTTTGAATTTTTCGAAAAACTAAGGATTTTCTTACCCCAGGAGTAGATTACCTTAGCCGTATTTGGCACAACTTTTTGAATTTTGGGTCCTCAATGCTCTTCAACTTTGTATTTGTTTGGATTTTTAACTATTTTGATCTGAGCGTCACTGATGAGTCTTATGTAGACGAAACGCGCGTCTGGCGTATAAAATTATAATTCTGGTACTTTTGATAACTAGTAACTAAGAAGACTATATTTGGTTTTATGGAATACAAATGTTTATATGAAGACATGCAAGCTTTAGCGACGGATGTTATTGTGTATAAAGCATTGCTGATGAGTACATGTGCTTTAGGTAATGGGAAAGTAAGACAATACCCTATATACCAGTTTTGATTTGTAAATCTCGACATTTTTTGAAAAGAATTCTATATATTGCTAAAACGAAAAAAAATCGTCAATTATGCGCTTCTTTATGACGTCCTCTACAAAATAGAGGGGATCGCCTGTATTCCTGCACTTTTAACGTTCATCAAATGTCTTAGTGATCCTCATTGTGCAGGATAAACTAGAAATAATATTTGTGCGACAGGTACTTAATCACAATTTCCTAATAACAACAGTACTGATTGTCAATTAAGAAAATTAAATTTGCCAAATAATTCGTGCAATACAGCATAATAGTTTTCAAACCACTCGTTCAACATCGGATCGGAAGTGACGATGCCCCTAAACGATTTTAAACTATATTTGTTTACTTGAAAATGAATTTCCTAAGATTTTTGAGAAACCAGACATAATAGACAGCTGTAATGACCTAAAAATGATCCCCAGGAAGAAGGAATGGATTTTTAACACTCACATTTCTATTTGAGAATTCTATGAAATCTCTGCATTTGGGTAAGTGTATCTAAAAAGGAACTCGAGAAAACCCTAAGTTCCTATCGTTGTCATGTTTACCATTGATGTAAGGGCTTCAAACTTGCTTGACTTTCATATGTGGCCAACCTTGCCATTTGAATAAAGTTTGATCGAAATCAAATAACCTTGCATGGAGAGCCATCTGGATTATTTTCTCTTTGATTTCTATTCAATATAATGTAGAATACAAACACAAACTGATGCCAGGGTTGTCTTTTCTGTGGTAATGTTGTTAGTTTCGTCTCTTACTTGGTGCATTTATGATTTTCGTGTTATCAATTTAATGTTTTTGGTGTTGTCTTTTTTTCAAAAAACTAAGTAGTTTTCAGTGTATACAGACGCTGTTTTTCTACAGGGTTATTGTTTTTGAAACAGATTGTTTAAAACGTATCCAAGTCTTTCTGTTTTGTATTAAAGTGGACAGAATAACCGAGGACATTTGTTACCCGCGTCTTTTTTGCGCATTTTTGCCATGTCAGGCGCCCCTGGCCTTTGTTGGTTCTTGAATGTATTTTAGTTTTAGTTCATATATATGTTTTGGAGTTAGGAATATTTTTGACTGAACTAGTACACATTTTTATTTGAGGCTACTATTTTTCACACGGTCAACCTCATCAATAAGTACCTCTTATGTTTGTTTTATTCTAGCATTTGTAGGATTGAACATGTTTCACTGAAAAATTTCGACAAAGAGTTTTCGGAGTTTTATCAATACATGTTTACTACTTCGTCTTGAACATTAGTCCCTGCTTTATTTCAAATAGGTTGACTACTAATAGTTGTCGAAAACATGATGCTAACTTTATCTAAATTCAGATGAGGTATTTAAGAAATATTTTCAAGTCCTGTGTCAAGGGCTCGTAGACTGCATACTTTGCAAGGCTATTTGTTTAGTAGCGGTGAGATGACCATATGGTGTAATTTGATGATTTCTAAGTTATAAGATGATCGAATTTTAAAGTATACTAGAACACACCCGCGAAATCGCAGGCATTCAGAGCGTGGTTGAAAGTATGTAAAGTGTTGTAGGAAGAATTTTGTAAAATATTTAATGACTTGAGAATTTTAGGAAAAGTATCAAAAGTCATAGGTACTTGTGGACAGGAAAAAGTATTTTGTATCCCTCCTCCTATTTCCAAAATTCCCAAATTTTTGGTTTTCTATTTATTTCATTATGAACATACATTTAGTATATTATGAACATTCAAGGCAGGAGCCTGTAATTCTGTGGTTGTCGTTTGTTTATGTGTTATATATTTGTTTTTGTACACACATAAGGCCGTTAGTTTTCTCATAAGGCTGAGTCATTTGAATTGTTTTACATTGTCATTTCGTGGCCTTTTATATCTGACTATGGGTATTGACTTTGCTCATTGTTGAAGGCCGTAAGGTGACCTAAAGTTGTTAATTTCGATGTCATTTTGGTCTCTTATGGAGAGCTGTCTCATTGGCAATCATACCACATCTTTTTTTTTGTAATCAGTGAATGTAAAGGATTTAAAGACTGGAGAATTTCAGAAAAAGGTATCAAAAGTCATAGGCTCGGTCATAGGTACTTTGGAACAGGACAATTGTTTTTCTAGCCCGGCTCCTCCTTTTCCCCCCAAAAAATGTTCTCTATTAATTACCCAAAATGAGGTCTTCTCGTTTAATAGTATTGATAACACATGGATAATTTTAGCGCTTAACTGTATATTATGAACATTCATAAAGGGGGGTGGTGGTGTCGTAGGGTTCCTGATCCCGACATCCCGGTCTTACATGTACAAACATGAAATCCCGAGGTCCCGAATTTAATAAGAATTAAATATCCCGTCATCCCGAAATTCCGATCTTAAAAGCACCCGATCCCGACGTCCCGAAAAGGTCCTGCCCCCCCCCCCCCTCTCATTAATTACTATAAAGTGTATTTTGTTTTTACTTTTAATTCTCAGTTTAATAATCGATCCACGGCGGTCATTGATATATTATACAGACCATCCGATCCCGACGTGCCGAAAAGGTCCTGCCCCCCTCTCATTCATTACTATAAAGTGTATTTTGTTTTTACATTTAATTCTCAGTTTAATAATCGATCCACGGCGGTCATTGATATATTATACAGACCATCTCTATCTAATAAACTCTGTGACTGCCGTGGATAGTTAACTTGAAAATGATATCAGACAGAAAATACTCTTTATTCGTAGTATATGTATGTCAAAGGTATACAGAAAAACGCAAACCGGAAGTCTAATATGACTTAAAATTTCGTCCAATGACGGAAACATATCCGGACGCCTTTTTTCTCGTTTTTCTTCCAAAATAACTCAATCTGAATAACCATATGAATGGATGACAAATATGACTATCCACTGTACCGATAGGACATAGATACATGACGATTGATTTATTGTGGAAGGAAGAGAAGCGACACCCAAAATGAGTTCTTCTCGTTTAATAGTATAGATATACAGGGACGTATGATAGATGAAGTTGAATTAAAAAAGTTCCAGCAGCACTGTAAAAGTTTGTATTGGAATTCCTTTTGATTTACATATCGAAATGTATGAAACTCTATTCATATCTAAGGAGTGTGCAACATTTTTGGTATTTCCATATTTGTTTTAAAACAAATGTGAAACGTACTGTAAATATTCCTCTTGATTTCAACCTTAAACAACTACAGTGGAGATCACTTCTAACCTCTCATCAAAACTTTCAGGATGTGTCAGGGGAATAGTTCATCTTTCATTCTGATATCGTTTAGACAGTTCTAGCTAGACCAGTTCTTACATATAACTGATCCTGAAAGTTCTACCATAGAAATACAAAATTTAACCCTGGTATATATGATGAGTTAATTTGCAGACAGAGAAACCTAGAACTAAAAAAATACTTATCAAAGGTACCAGGTTTATAATTTAGTACGCCAGACATAAGACTCATCAGTGACGCTCATATCAAAATATTTATAAAGCCAAACAAGTACGAAGTTGGAGAGCATTGAGGATAAACAAATTCCAAAACGTTGTGCCAAAAACGGCTAAGGTAATCCATTCCTGGGATAAGAAAATCCTTAGTTTTTCGAAAATTCAAAGTTTTGTAAACAGGAAATTTATAAAAGTGACCACACAATTGATATTCATGTCAACACCGAAGTGCTGACTACTAGGCTGGTGATACCCTCGGGGACGAAACGTCCACCACCAGTGGCATCGACCCAGTGGTGTAAATAGTTATCAAAGGTACCAGGATTATAATTAAGTACGCCAGACGCGCAAAAGATAGGGTCAGTTCTAGATAAAACTGTCTAGATCATGACTAGAACAGTTCTACGATTATAACTGTTTTGGTCAGTTCTACGGGTGGAATTGATTTAGTCAGTTCTATCCATAGATAAAAGCAACTGTATTATACCGTTGTCCAAATTTTATTAATCGATAAAGAAAAACAAATCCGGGTTACAAACAAAACCTGAGGGAAACGTATCAAATATAAGAGAACTACGACACGACAGAGACACAACACCGAAATGTCACACACACTGAAACGAACTATAATGTAAAAATTGCCATTTTCCTGACTTGGTACAGTTAGATCAGTTTTAAGAATTCTTAAATATAAATAATCAAAAGTGTGGCTTTATGAACGATATTAATAACACTGAATCGTGACCAGTGAGATGTCCTTACTGCAGTGACAGGTTTGGTCAGTTCTACGGCTAGAACAGTTTTAGACAGTTCATCGCTTATAACTTATTTATAAAAAAGAAGATGTGGTATGATTGTTAATGAGACAACTCTCCACCGGAGACCAACAATTACACCGAAATTAACAACTATAGGTCACCGTACGGCCTTCAACAATGAGCAAAGCCAATACCGCATAGTCAGTTATAAAAGGCCCCGAAATGACAATGAAAAACAATTCAAACGAGAAAACTAACGGCCTTATCTATTTAAAAAAAAACCAAAAAAAAACACCAAATGAACGAAAAACAAATATGTAACACATAAACAATCGACAGCCACTGAATTACAGGCTCCTGACTTGGGACAGGCACATACATATATAATGTGGCGGGTTTAAACTTGTTAGCGGGATCTTAAATCTCCCCTAACCTGGGACAGTGGTATAACAGTACAATATAAGAACGAATTATTTAGTCAGTTTTGCTGACAGTTCTACGGTTATAACTTATTTGACCAGTTCTGCTGAAAGTTCTACGATTAGAACAGATAGCCACAAAATCAGGTTCAATCCACCATTTTTTCTTAAAATGTCCTGTACCAAGTCAGGAAAATGGTCATTTTTATATTATAGTTGGTGTCTGTGTGTTTTTCAATTGTATTATTTTATATTTTTCATGTCGGGTCTTTTTATAGCTGACTATACAGTATGCGTTTTTCTCATAGTTGAAGGCCGTCCAGGTGCATACTAAATCTCCTTATTTTCTATATGTGAAATAACTAAATCCATCAATGACCATCTTTGTGAATTTTAAAATGATTATACATGTAGTTAGATTGAAATCATATGGATTTCAAAATTTTTAAAATTCTAAATGCAAGTCAAGTTCCGAATCAGACTCATCTGTATCTCGGGTATCTTTTTCAATGGGAAGGAGGAGAGAAATGTAGTCAGTATTGGAGTTATTTATCGAGCTCCAATAGACTTGTTCGTTCATCTTTTATTGAAAAAGACGAAAACGTGTACGAAGGACAGAGAAGTGATTTACATTTTGATACTGTTCTGCATGGAAGGGTAATCAAATCTGAAAGAGAGCTCACCTTACGTACATTGTTTGACATTCACTCTGATGGCGGTTTCGATTGCTGACAAGAAAAAGATATAAATGGGTCATTATCAAAAAAACATGCAAAACTATGTTATTTGGTTTGTTTAAGTCAAAAGACATGAAAATATATCAAAATGTATCAAAACGTATCAAAATAACACTTGCATATGTTGGATGTGAATGTTTTGTGATACACTATATACACTTTACAATATGAAATGTTATAAAAACATCCTTAATGTTTTCTTAAACCCTTGGATATAGCCAGAATCAACTGTTATATTTTACTATTAATCCTTTCATACCTATAATAGGAGTATTATTCCTATCATTTATTATTAGGATTTATCACTTTTGTATGCATTTTGATATATACACACATTTTGTAATGATTTGGGAGGTGTAGGTGTATGTTGGTTTTATAATAAAAAAAAAATCACCAACAGGAAAAGTATCATTTTTTAAGTCAATGGTGGAACCAAAAGACAAATTGGTAGGGTAAGATTTATCTTTCTCAAGATTTCAGCATTTGCAATAGTTTCTCCCTTAGCAATGTCACCTGTAAGCATGTTATGCAAAAGAAAACAAACATTTATGATGAAGATTTAGTGAAAAAATCTCAAAAGTAAGTAAAATCTATATCATAAATGAAAATAGTGTCCATGGTGTATCCTTGTTTTTTTAAAAAATATTTCCTGAACTTTGAACTATGACATATATTGATTATAGAAACATGCACCAGTAACAACATATAGAATAGGATAATGGAGCACTTATTTCGTAACTGAATCTTAAAATATACCTTAAATCATTGGTGTTACTGTCAATGGTGAGACCATTTTGATAAATAACACCATTGACCAGTTTAGTAACACCACTGAATATATCATGACAATCAGCATTGTTTTGCGTTTCTTTCATGTTTCACAAGCGAAACATCATATATAAAAAAGAAGATATGGTATGATTGCCAATGAGACAACTATCCACAAAAGACCAAAATGACACAGATCACACCATTTATGAAAACAATACTTAGTTAACAATCATTTAACAATATCATGTATTACATATACAAAGTTTTCACAAACTGATGTATGCTGGTAACACCAATGACACAATTTAGTAACACGATTGACAGTTTTAGTATATCATTTGAGCTTTGTTAGCCGAAGAAGCATTTTTCCATCTTTTTCTTTTGCTCGGTGTTCTTGGCTTTGTGTTCAGTACTTAATAAAAGTAAAATTTGAAATGTGATGTCAATGGTGATACTTTTGTGGAATTTGAGCTACAGATGGGTCAGTGGTATCCGTGTTACTGTATAAAAATGGGACATTTTTTTAATTTTTATTTATAAATGAAAGTGTTTTAGGTCGTATACGAAGGATTAAGTATATTATTATCATTTAATCTTATACATCTTATACATTTTACATATATTCAGTTTAAGTGTATTTTTTTTAGTTTTTACAACGTCCATCGTTGCTACCATACTATAGAATAGAGGAACACATTTAAATGTTTTAAACAATGACACAATTTTTCAAAATATTACCTCGTGGAAATTTGTACTTTATTTGATAATGACTCAAATGAGGAAAAAAGATTTGTAGAGCATCATTTTTGCAAGTCAGCAATATAGTTTGTTACGTGGATATCATACAATGAGGTAAAATGCTAAACAGAATATAAAACAGACCGTTGATAGTTCTTAATCGCACACGTAGTATGCGTAGTGATAGATAATGTTGGGTTTCAAAAGTCAATACTACCGTTTAGCAACCAGCTTATTAATATTAATTATTAAAAAAAGATGTTATTGTTTAGGGCTTTATTTTAAAAAGTTCATCACGATTGGAACACCGATTATTACAATCCATTATCTCAATAAACGAACTAAAAGCTTGTCCATTGTAGTAACATGCAAGTATTGAATACATTTTAAATCTGCTAGCCGTTGACACAGTTATTAATGGTTAAAGACTGCTTTCATGTACCCGCCATAATAATTTGTATCAATTTCAGTTTACTTTGTAAATATCATATATACAATGCCAGTAAAATTAAATAGCATATCGTATTGAGATATTTTAGATTAAAAGATAATGTATTGAAACAGTATACTTCCAGATGTGGTGCATCTATATGCTTTGATATGCAATCACAATAACCGTTAAAGCACACATGAGTCAATAGTATTTTGTTTTGTGCAACACAGCTACAAACAGTCCGCCTTTCAAGCAAAAATTTCCTGGTCAAACGTTATGCATAATTCTTATCACCTCGTATGAGAGTATTGTCTTTAAAAGCAAAACAAAGATACAAATATACGGTAAATGGACAGAAAGTCACAAAATTGATTTACTTTGATTTTTTTTATAAATGTTTAACTATATGAGAGAAAGGTCTTGAAATGATTTCTTTATATCACATTTATCTACTCTAAAGTTATGAAAATTTAAAATACTTAACTTAAGACTAATCAAACTTAATCATGCAAAGGATATTTCTTGGCACCATGAGGCCATATAAGTACCAGGCAAATTTGACACATTGTTTTCTTGAAGATTATCTGATTTTGATGGAATTTCTAAAGGGGCACTAGCTGCCAAATTCGTGTTCACCGATTTAACTCAAATTCTCATATTTTACTTATAACAATGTAAAACATTTTCCCAAACAATCAAAAGTATAAAATAAACAATTTGAAGGACATGGTCTCAATAAGATGTAGCTTCGTTTCATGTGAAATTTAGCCAAGACGCCATCTAATTAACTATCGAGTTGACCTTCTATGACCATATAAGCGATGTAAACATAATCAAAGATATAAATAGATTAAGCATCTCATGCAATTGGATTTTTATAGGTAAGTTAAATTTTGTATTATAGATTAAAATTTTATGTTTATCGTCGTTTTTAACTTTATAAGAGCAATTTTTGGTGGATCGTATCAGTTATTCAAATTATTTACCTTGTTTCACTTTAAATGTTGACATTCTTTTCCTTTAAAAAACGGTACACGGACCATGCGATCGTTATTCTATCTCTTTCTACGGTGTTAAATTGGAGTTCACACGAAAACAGATTTAATGAGGTCGAATTATTCACTTGCAAGTGAATAATTCATTATCAATGTTTATTAGCTTAATTTGACAAAATTGAACCATTTAATATGAATCGGAGTTCCTTCAGACACTTGTAAAAACTAAGAGGATCAAAGAAGCCAGATTATTTAATTACACTTTCAGATATATTGATGATGTTCTTTCCATAAACAATCCGAACTTTTCTGATCGGGTTCCAATAATTTATCCCCCAGAACTAGAAACAGACACGACTTCCTCCGTCTCATTTTTAGACTCGAATTTGACTTACACAGTCATCTCAGTACAAGAATCTATGACAAACGAGACGATTTTAATTTTAAAATTATAAATTCCCCCCACCTTAGTAGCACTATACCAACTTCACCGGCATATGGGATATATATATTTCCAACTTATTCGATATTCAAGAGCTTGCAGCTCCTTCTCAGATTTTGTAAAACGTCATCAGTGTCTGAGTAGAAAGTTGATGAACCAGGGGTATGTCAAAGAACGTCTAGTCCTTTTTCTAAAAAGGTTCATCAGAAGGTACCAAGACATTGTTGATAAATATTCCGTATCAACTTCACAAATAATACATGATGGTATTGATGTATAGATTCTGCGTACTGATGTTGAACCACAAACGTCAAAAGACAAATTGAATGTGGCCATACAATACACCAGAACTGCAGAAATTTTCACCAATTTCGCTTCTGATCATCTCATATCAAAATGTCCTTGGCCTCTATTAGTGCAAAATGACCAATGTTATTCCCACCAGACATTACGAGACAATGATATTGAGAATCATAAAAGATAAGAATGTTATTTCAATATTTAATTTTTTTTTTTTAATATTTGTAATACAATTTAAATGAAATAATTAATCAATACACTATATAATTGGTTTCCTCAATTGAATTCTGTCATATTTTATACTTTAGCGCACTTTATATAAATAAAAAAAGAAGATAGCTTTTTTTCTTTTTTTATAAATTTCCTGTTTACAAAACTTTGAATTTTTCGAAAAACTAAGGATTTTTTTGTCCTAGGAATAAATTAACTTAGCCGTATTTGGCACAACTTTTTGGAATTTTGAATCCTCGATGCTCTTCAATTTTGTACTAATTTGGCTGTATAACTATTTTGATATGAGCGTCACTGGTGAGTCTTATGTACACAAAACGCGCGTCTGGCGTACTAAATTATAATACTGGTATTTTTTATAACTATTGCCATTAAGTATGGTTTTCGTTCATTTGTGAAGGCTACATGTTCTCTTTCAACTTTAATTGGATATTTTTCTCGTTGTCAATTATATACTGTAACTTCATATTTAAAGTCATATGAATAAAGGCAACAGTAGTTTACCACTGTTCGAAAGTCATTAATCGATTTGGAGAAAACAAATTTGGGTTACAAACTAAAACTGAGGTAAACATATCAACTACAAGAGGAACACAACGAAACAACAGAAATACTGAAGTGCAACAAAATAAAACGACAATGCAACACCCACAGACACGAACCATTTTTCTGACTTGGTACAGCACATTTTAATCAAATTGTGGGTTGAACCTGGTTTTGCAGCTAGCCAAACCTCCCGCTCAGGCATTGTTTAATATAACACTAAAATGATAACATTACATGACAGGAATTCATGAAACGAGTGACTGGTGAAAAGTAATTTTTATTCAAATCTTGAACCAATGCATGTATAAGGAAATAATTCGTAAATATAACTCAACATGCAGACATCTTATACGTTCAGGTATTTCACATCCAAAATTTTATGGAAATATTCTTTATAAAGCACAAAAATGTCAGTATTCTCCTCAGAAACTAACAAAACCTTTAAATAGACTTATTAAAAGGGGATATAGTTACGATACTGTTGTCAGGTCATTAAAGATGGCATATTTTGGATTTAACATTGATTCACTGATAGGGTCTTTGCATCGGAACTAAACACATTTATTTCTAAAAAAACAGTTGTTGGCATGACACGGGTTATGTTCTTCTCATATATTTTATGATAGTATGATACTAAACCCCTAACGGGAGGGATTGTACCTGATATTCATATGATGAAGACATAATCTTTCAATCAGTTTAATTGAGGTCTGGAGCTGGCATGTCAGTTAACTGCTAGTAGTCTGTTGTTATTTATGTATTATTGTCATTTTATTTATTTTCTTTTGTTACATCTTTTGACATCAGACTCGGACTTCTCTTGAACTGAATTTTAATGTGCGTATTGTTATTCTTTTACTTTTCTACATTGGCTAGAGGTATAGGGGGAGGGTTGAGATCTCATAAACATGTTTAACCCCGCCGCAATTTTGCGCCTGTCCCAAGTCAGGAGCCTCTGGCCTTTGTTAGTCTTGTATGATTTTAAAATTTTAGTTTCTTGTGTATAATCCGGAGTTTAGTATGACGTCCATTATCACTGTACTATTATGCATATTTTAGGGGCCAGCTGAAGGACACCTACGGGTGCGGGAATTCTCGCTACATTGAAGACCCATTGGTTGCCTTCGGCTGTTGTTTGCTCTATGGTCGGGTGGTTGTCGCTTTGACATATTCACCATTTCCTTTCTCAATTTTATATATCAATAACTTAGTGTTCTGTTCACGATTTTATATTTTTTTACGCATCCAAATCGTATAATCGTCAAAAACAATTTCTCTTGGTCTGTTTTGATGTGAAAATATGGCAGCTAAATAATTGTCGTATTTTGAAGCCGTAGTTTGCCGATTGTCACCTTAATAAACAATCAACAAAGAAGCATTTACAGTGTTTAACATGTACAATACGATCATAATAGTTTATTTTAATGACAGATCCATGCGTATTGCGATCACCGGATTTTTACGAAAAAAGTCACTGCATACGGAAGACGCTTCGGCGAATTTTTTACTGGAAGCAGGCAATTAAAAAAAGTAAAATATAGAATTTTCATGAGAAAAAAGTATTAAACATAAGATTTATAATAAAAACTAGCCATTTAGTTATAAAAAAAACATATGCATTTCATATGACTTTAAAAAAATTGGTTTGGCAAAATGTAACCTGTTAATTAACAAGCAGTTTGCTTCATTGATATTTTACATTATCAATAGCAATCGTTTGTTTGTATTCTTTGTTTTCACACGCATTAAATGTTTGATTCAAAATTCATGTTTTCCGGCATTTTGATCTATTTCAAATACAAAAGATTTACCTTAGGGAAATTATGTCTGCTTTATTTGATATATCGTTTCCTTCGATTTCAACTCCCCTTTTCATATTACAAAGTACATTAGGAGGAAACTGGGGGGGGGGGGGGTATATAAATCTAAAAGCCCCTAATACAGTCCAGGTTGGATGAATATTGTGGATGCTAGCAGAGTTCAAATTGAAATAATAATAACTATTGTGTATTTAACCAATACAGTGAAAGGTCACACACCTTACACATATATATTAGAATCGAGGCTCTAGAAGTGTCCGTTTTGATTGGTTGTATATATTAATTCTTTATTATGAAGTTAAAACTACAAAAATATCCAAACTGCATCAATAAAAGTAGGTGTACATGTATATACATACATCATGTTAAGTTTTAAAGCTCTTATGTTTAAAAAAAGAGTATCATTATGAGTGTTATATAATAAAGTTCGTGTTTATAGTGTGCAACCAGTCAAAAAGTTCGGCCCTCCAGTAGCCCACTTCGAGTAAAAAAGTCCGTTGTTACTGATTTTGAAAACGTAGGAAAGAAAAATTTATAGCTTTGACCTACAAGGCTGGACATGGTATTTTTTCTCTCACCCACGACTTTATTATTAGGAACACACCCACGTGGACATCAGTACCATGCAGTTTAATCAATAATTCGACAGGTAATTTAATTTTTGTTAATGTGTTTTGGTACATGTACGATACCCACATTTAAATTCTAATTTGCCAACCTTAGCATCGAATACATAATTATGATATAAAAAGCTCTCAAAATCTACTCGTATTATAAATTTGCGTTTTACTAAAAACTCGTCTCATAAATGATTCCCTTTTGGAATTTAGTCGTCTTAAAGATTAAACAGCTTCAATGGTGTAAACTTGCAATATCGATACAGATAAAAATTGATAAATTTTAGGAACACTTTAATTAATTGATCAATACTTTATCTGCCGGGTTAGTTGATACAACAGTTTTATTTTAATAGGCAGAGGGATATAATGTGTTGTCGTATATGATGGTTATCGGTAGTTTGTTTTTTCTTCACTTTATCACTATTCAAGTAAGATGTGGTAAGTTTTTAAGCTTTTATTTTATTCCTGAGCATATATCATGTGGATTATGTAAGTTTATTGGTGTTTTTGTATCCTATTGTCAACTAACTTTCTTATTTTCAAAGGATTTTAGAAAATACAATTGCTAGTTTCCATTTGCTTTTTGAAATCTTTTAAAACGAAGACTATTCTTATTCAGTTCTACCAGAGTGATTCTTTTCGGAAAACTGTATATTTCATGATATTGCCAACAAAATATGATGCAAAAAAATTGGAGTCACCTTATTTGTTTTGTAACTAAAGCAATCAGTCTCGTGTTTTTTTATACTAATATTTAACTTGTTTGGTTGTTGTTTAAATTTCAAATAATCCAATTATATCGAAGAAGTAAAATAACAAAAATACCGAACTGCAAGGAAAGTCAATAATCAAATGGCAACATAAAATGCTTTATACACATCAAACGATTGGAAAAAACAACTGTATTCCTGACTTGGTACAGGCATTTCCTTATGTGAAAACGGTAGATTGAACGTGGTTTTATAGCAAGATTTAAAACATCTCTCAGGGGCGGATCCAGCCATTTAAAAAAAGGGGATTCCAACTATATGTCCCTATTGCATTGATCGACCAAACAAAGAGGGGGTTCCAACCCCCGGATGCCATTTCTGGATCCGCAACTGTCACTTGTATGACAGTCGTATATATATCGCATATCAATAATGTGGTCATTTTATAAACTTCATGTTTAAAAACTTTCAATTTTTCGAAAAACTAAGGATTATCTTATCCAAGGCATAGATTACCTTAGCCGTATTTGGCACTACTTTTTGGAATTTTGGATCCTCAATGCTCTTCAACTTTGTACTTGTTTGGCTTTAAAAATATTATGATATGAGCGTCACTGATGAGTCCTATGTAGACGAAACGCTCGTTTGGCGTACTAAATTATAACCCTTGTACCTTTGATAACTATATATATCCATCATGTACTGTGTTAGGACGCTAGATAAAAACTGACGAGGAAAGGTAACACCCGGCCCCCAAAAAACTTTATTATTGTAGAGCCTTGGTGTTGGTATGGTCTAGTGCGTCGGGTATAGTGCAAGGCGATTTGGTGCCACACTAGTTCGCATAAGTTTGGATACCGGCAAGATAAGAACAAAAACTTTGCTTCCGCAAATTTACCGATCTAACATTGTTTGGCTAATTAATAGACGAATTATATATACAGAATGTGTTTTTAGCCTTTTATCACCATCACTGGTGATTCAATGAAAAAAAATCTGTCGTAGAGTTGTCACTAGTTCACACGTACTTAGATATATCAAAAGCATATATTTGAACTCTATGTTGTAATAAGCCATATAACCTATGTCATGTTTAATAAATTTTTAGAATGGTGCAAGCGTCTTAACTGATGTTCGGTTTGACTTTTTTATTGTATAAATTTCAATAATATAGTGCTTCCATCTATATGTTTCATGCAATCACAAAGCAAAGTAAAAGTAAACATGGCACACATACAAGCAGAACATTTGTATAGTGTTATCATTTTATATGATGTTTCTTTTGTTGATAAAATAAGATGTTTTACACAAAAAATTTAAGATTAGGTAATTTTAGACATGGTATTAATAGGATAGTGCATCCATATATATGTTTCAATATGGAACAGTAATTTATGTGACCTTTTTTTGTATTTGGAGTTGTTGTGTACACTTTGTTTAGGCGTTTATATATATATATATATATATGTATATTATTGTGAAAAAAAGTATTATCACAAAAATACTCAACTCCGAGAAAAATTCAAAACGCAGAGTCCCTAAATAACGGGGAAATGCACCAGCGGGGAACTGACATTTGCGTCATTTAAGCATAGCATTTACAAACCAATTATATATAATTGCAGAACAATGATACAAGATACTTGCAAATATTTAAAAAAAGTTTAATAAATACATTAACGCTAAAATAACATAATACATTGGTTATTTCGTAAAAGTACATTACAGTAACAAATTCATATTCTAATATTATTTATATCTTTCTTTTATCCATAAAGATTTTTTAAAAATTAACCTTGCATTTAAAAACGTTCACAGACAGTTTATGATACTAAACATTTAAAATTGTATCAGTAGAAAGGAACGTTCCAAGATAACATCTGTAAAATACTTTTTCCCGATCTTATCTTAACTTTTATCCTGTCTGGAGAATACAATTCAATTATATTGACTACCATGTGTAAACAAAACACACAGACATTATACAAGTAAACTAGCAGCAGTCAACATTGTGTTATAATCTTAATCCAAATAAAAAACAACCAACCATATTATACGTCAAAGAAAAACAAAATGGCTTATAGATAAAGCATATAACATAGGCATCCCAACTACTTAGCAAATTTAGTGGGGAGCAATAATTATTCAGCCAAAAATATTATTAGTATCCTAGACGACGAAATATGCAACGTAATATTACCAGCGCATGTTACCATATTGAGTATACCCAAAATTGAGTATGATGTGCCTGTTGAAACCTATCTCATAATATAGTTTGATAGTTGATCTAGAAAATCATTTCAATTTGTATTTGAAATCCTAAAAACAATATTGAAATCAACTAGAACAGAAAAACCACGAGGCTTTGACGAATGAAAGCTACAAAGTAATAACTAATCCATATAACATATGGTACGTGAAAGCAAATTCGATAACAGTGAAATATATGAATGTTTATGTATTGTTCGAT